>NC_029773.3:66084300-66085742 GCF_000817695.3 Arachis duranensis | reverse complement strand
CTTACTCTCTTGCTCTTTAGAATTCAGCACTTTATTTTATTGCAATTTACTTTTGATGTCATTTAAGTTTCTTGCAATTTAAGTTTCCGTTATTTACTTTCACTTTATTTCACTCTTTTAGTTCTTTACATTCTTTGCCATTTAAATTCTTGCAATTATGTTCAAAAATCGAAATGCTCATGAAATCAAAACTATGTTTGCTTGACTAAATCTACCATTTAACTAAAGTTGCTTAATCTACCAATCTCCGTGGGATCGACCTCACTCTTAGTGAGTTTTATTACTTGATACGACCCGGTATACTTGCCGGTTATACGTGAAATATAATTTTTACGTATCAAGTTTTTGGCGCCGTTGCCGGGGATTGGAAAGATTGACAATGATTAAGTGAAAGGTGGCTTAGATTAAGCATTTTTTTAGTGTTTTTGTTAAGCCCACTAACTATTTGATACTTTGTTTCACTAACCCCAATCTCACTCTAGTTCTAGAGTGTCTCATTTGTGATTTTGGTTTTGTTTGTGTATGTCAGGAGCTAGTAGACGTAATATTGAGGACGAGAGAACCCTCTGAAGGATAAGGAGAGCAGAAAGAGGAAAGGGAATAGTTGGTGAAGAGGAGTCAGAGGAAGAAGATCAAAGAAAGGGGATAGCTGGTGAAGAGGAATCAGAGGGAGAAGACCAAGTCATGGAGGATGACATGCATAATCCTCCTGGAGGGGTCAACAACAATGATGGACCACCTAGAAGGGTGTTATCTTCTTATACCATCCCTGACCCAAGACATTGTGGGAGCAGTATTGCCACTCCAAATGTTCATGCTCACAATTTTGAGTTGAAACCTCAGCTCATCACCTTGGTACAAAACATCTGTTCCTATGGAGGGGGACCTCTTGAAGATCCAAATCAACATCTGTCTGTTTTTCTGAGAATATGCAATACAGTGAAGACAAATGGAGTGCATCCAGATGTCTACAAGCTGCTACTATTTCCATTCTCTTTGAGGGACAAGGCCACTCAATGGTTAGAGTCATTCCCCAAGGAAAGCCTCAACAATTGGAATGATGTGATGGGCAGATTTCTAGCAAAGTTCTACCCACCTCAAAGGATCATCAAATTGAAGACAGAGGTTCAAACTTTCAGGCAAATGGAGGGGGAATCATTGTATGAAGCCTGGGAAAGATATAAGGCACTAATGAGAAGATGTCCACCTGACATGTTTAGTGATTGGGTCAAACTCCAAAACTTCTATGAAGGCTTAAGCTTAGAAGCAAGGAAGGGACTAGACTACTCATCAGGAGGATCACTCAACATGATGAAAACTACTGAAGAGGCTCAAGACCTCATTGAGATTGTGGCAAACAACCAATATTATTACTCATCAGAGAGGCAGCACAATCCGACCCCAAAGAAAGGTGTAATGGAGCTTGAAGGTGTTGATGCTAT
>NC_029773.3:66083027-66083623 GCF_000817695.3 Arachis duranensis | reverse complement strand
TATTGAGCGACAAGTGGGACAATTAGCCAAACAAGCTGAGCGACCAACCAATGTTCTCCCAAGTGATACAATACCCAACCCAAGAGAAGAATGTAAGGCTCTGCAGTTAAGGAGTGGCAAGGTAGTTGGTGAAGGTTCGAATAAAGAAGCAATAAAACCCAAAGAGCAAGACACAGTGGAAGTGCATGTGGAAAGGCAAGATGAAGAAAAGGGTTCAACATCTAACAAAGGCAAAGAAGCTGTCAAGCCACAAGGCAACCCACCCGGACAAAGAAGCAACCGTGATAGCAATGGGAGTGTGAATCCACAACAAGAAAACAAAAATGAAGGAGTAAAATCTTATGTACCCAAGCTTCCGTACCCAACTAGGATACACAAAGGAGCAAAGGACCAACAATTCCCAAGGTTCTTAGAAATCTTCAAGAAACTTGAAATCAACATCCCATTGGCAGAAGCTCTAGAACAAATGCCATTATATGCAAAGTTTCTTAAGGAATTGATCACCAAGAAGAGAAGTTGGCAAGAAAAAGAAACGGTAATTCTCAATCAAGAGTGCAGTGCCATCATTCAAAAAGGGTTACCTCCAAAACTCAAAG
>NC_029773.3:66079227-66080507 GCF_000817695.3 Arachis duranensis | reverse complement strand
GGTTTGTCAAAGAAAAATGAGATGCCTCAGAAGTTCATTTTGGAAGTGGAACTCTTTGATCTGTGGGGAATGGATTTCATGGGACCTTTTCCTCCATCTTACACATTCAAATACATTTTGGTAGCAGTAGAGTATGTCTCCAAATGGGTTGAAGCAATAGCCACCACCACATGTGATACCAATGTGGTCTTGCAATTCCTCAAGAAGAACATCTTCACTAGATTTGGAGTGCCCAAGGGACTTATAAGTGATGGGGGAAGCCACTTTTGCAACAAGCAACTAAATTCTTTACTCTACAAATATGGTGTTACTCACAAAGTGGCCACACCATATCACCCTCAAACCAATGGGCAAGCTGAACTTGCCAACAGAGAGCTAAAAAGGATCTTGGAGAAAACTGTGGGAACAACAAGAAAGGATTGGGTCAGGAAGCTGGATGATGCACTTTGGGCATATAGGACAGCCTTCAAGACACCCATAGGAAAATCTCCATTTCAGCTGGTGTATGGAAAGGCATGCCACCTCTCTGTGGAGCTTGAACATAAGGCCTTTTGGGCCACCAAACTTCTGAATTTAGATGCTCAAGCAGCAGGAGAGAAGAGGTTGCTACAACTCAATGAACTTGAGGAGTTCAGATTGGAGGCATATGACAATGCCAAAATATACAAGGAGAGAGCAAAGAGATGGCATGATAAGAGGATCTCTCAAAGAACATTCGAACCGGGCCAAAAGGTGTTGTTATTCAACTCAAGATTGAAGATTTTCCCTGGGAAGCTGAGGTCTAGATGGACTGGGCCATACACCATCACCAAAGTCTCACCTCATGGCTATGTCGAATTACTTGATGAAGCCTCAAAACAAACCTTCACAGCTAATGGACATAGGGTGAAGCACTATTTTGGTGGCCCCTGGAGCAAGGAAGAGAGTGTGCAACTCTTAACATGAGCAAAGAAGATGCAATGTCAAGCTAAGGACAATAAACAAGCGCTTCATGGGAGGCAACCCATGCACAGGGAGTCTTTTATTTTCATACTTTAGTAACCAATAATGATTAAGTAGACTAGTACATGGTGTATGCAAAGCACTAAGTTTGGTGTGGCCAATCTTGAAGTAATGGCAAAAGTGTGTTCTACAACACTTAACCACAAACTAAGTTTGGTGTCCATACATACACGAAAATGCTAGACTATGAAAGTACATTCATCTATTTTAGTTATATAAAAAAAACGTGAAATAGCATATAATGTAGGTAAAATACTAAGTCTGATGTGGCTATCTTT
>NC_029773.3:66076348-66077962 GCF_000817695.3 Arachis duranensis | reverse complement strand
CCCGAGAAAGGTTGGAATTTGTCACCACAACCCAATTGGAAAGGCAACCTTTAGCAAGAAGAAAGAAAAGGAAAGAAGCAAGACAGGAGGAGGAGCCTCAAGAAATGGAAGAACCTCATGCCTTGAACATGAACCAACTCCAAGCCGCCTTGGAAGGGATTTTTGGGCAATATTCACAAATTCAAAGAAGCTAAGAGGAACAAGCTCAGCAACAAAGGGACCTTTGGCAGTTGATGGACCAACAAATAGGGGTTCAAGTTCAATGGATGAACCAACAAAATGAATACCAAACACACATGATGGAACTACAACAAGAACAATATGCCAAGATGCATGAAGCCATCAATAATTCAACTGCTGAATATGAAAGAGCCATGGAGAAAGTAATACAAGAACAAGCTCAACTAAGGAAAGAGCAAGCTCAGCAAAGAGAGCTTCTCCATAGGTTGGATGCTAGACATGATACATTTCACAAAGAGTTCAATAAAAGCAGAATGTTCAGGGAAGCCAGGCATAAGGACAGACTTGACTATGATATATGCACCCAAGAAAAGCTCAGTTACCTCTGTTCCACACCCCCATTACTCAACCCACAAATTAAAACCTTTAATGAAGCTCGCAAGATATTTGAAGAGCAGGAACTTGCAAGGGTGAGATTTAATCAACAGAGGCTAAAGGAGACAATGATAAGCTCAGGAGTATGGCCAAGAGAAGAGGGGGATACACCAACAAAACAACAAGGAGAACTAAGAAAGAAAAAGAAAGAAGATCCAAAGGGCAAAGGAAAGCAAGGAGAATCAAGCAAGGGAAAAGGGACATGAAGACTAAAGGTGGTGAAGTTCCTTTGTTTTTCTTTATGCTTTATTAAATAAAGAAGATGTATGTCTGAAATATGGTATACCTTCTAAGATGCATTTTTTTTCTTTTTTGAAGCATTTTCTTTTATGTTGCCCATTCCATGCATCACCACTCACAGGTTTGGAATGGTTGCTTGTCTTAAGTACTTTTACTTGTCAATGGAATAAAAGATGTAGTTTGAGCAAGAACAGAGAGAATTCTAGCTTAAAAAGAATCATGTTGTCCCATGAGAAAAGTGCTAGCGTACATGCATTTATTGTGAAAGAATCAAGGTTCAAGAAATTCAAAAGAATGCTTGCTTATACAAGACTAGTTCGGTTAAGAATCACAAAGACTTTATCAGTAAAAGCACAAATAACCTTGACAATAAAGAAAACAGAGTACAAAGAATGAAAGGCTAGGCATCAATGACAAAATTTGGATATGTGTCTGTGGTGATTGATGTTAAGAGACATACTTGGGCTAGTAAATCCGAGGGGTGCTTCATCACCCGATAACTTGAGTTAACTAACTCGGGATTATCGATTGAAAACTCACAATCAAGAGTAGCTCTATAACAGAACATTTAGCAACCCAAAGAGGTGCTGGACACCACTATCCAAACAAAATTTCAATGTTATATGCCTGTGACTGAATGTGTTAAGGAAAGAGGCTTGAGTTAGTAAATCTTTAAGAGTGTCTCAACACTTAACAACTTGAACCAACTGGTTTGGGATTGTTGATTGAAAACTTATGCTAAAGAGCCGCCTTAAGACA
>NC_029773.3:66073354-66075697 GCF_000817695.3 Arachis duranensis | reverse complement strand
TTGTTGGAGGCAACGCCAGGCAGCTTTGGAAGCAAAGTTGGCGTTGCCAACTTGAGGAATAGGCTGCGTTGTTGAAGGTAACGCCAGGCAGCCTTGGAAGAGAAGTTGGCGTTGCCAACTTGGAGAAAGGAGTGAGTTATTATGGACAACGCACACAAGCAAGGAACTTGGGCCATGAAGGAGCTTCGAGGGCGTTGCCAACGCCAGGAACCATAGGCGTGTCCCTAGGCAACGCCACACAAACAAGGAACTTTGCCCAGCCAGGAAGCTCGAGCACGTTGCCAACGTGCTACTTCACTGGCGTTATTCAAGGCAACGCCAAGCAACTTTGGCACCATAGGAAACAACCTCGAGCACGTTGCCAACGCCACTATCATTGGCGTGTTCCTTGGCAACGCCAGAAATGGTTGCTTGGCTAGGCACCAAGTCTTGGGTGCCAGCCAAGTTGCCAACGCCAGAATGTGCTGCCAGCCAAGTTGCCAACGCCAGAATGTCCTGCCAGCTAAGTTGCCAACGCCAGAATGTGCTGCCAGCCAAGTCTTGGTGCCAATCAAGTTGCCAATGCCAAGTCTTGGTGCCAACCACGTTGCCAATGCTAGGAAGCCTTGCCAACCACGTTGCCAACGCCAGGAAGCCTCGCCAACCACGTTGCCAACGCCAGGAAGCCTTGCCAGCCACGTTGCCAACGTGGGAAGCAATGTTTAGAGCCTTGAAGAAGGCTCGAGCACGTTGCCAACGCCAGTTTCTATGGGCGTGTTCAATGGCAACGTGGGAAGCAATGTTTGGAGCTAGGAAAGAGCATCGAGCACGTTGCCAACTCAAGAAAGCATTGGCGTGTTTGGTAACAACGCCAGGAAGCTTTGAATGGTGAATAATGGAGGTAGCACGTTGCTAACTTGGAATATAGGGGCGTTATCCACGACAACTCCAACAAGGCAGCCTGACCATGTCCACTTCAATGGAAGATATCTTGAGCTACAGAGATCCAAATTGACTTCAATGGAAGATATCTTGAGCTACAGAGATCCAAATTGAGTACTTCCAGTTGCGTTGGAAAGCTAACATTCAGAGCTTTCCAACCATATATAATAGTCTATGGTGGAGCACAAAATTGAAGCCAAACCAGAGTCATCTTTAGGCCCTAAAAACAAGAACATGAAGTTGAAATTCAAGAAGGCTAGAGATGAGCCCTGGAGGGGGGCATGGGCATGTTGCCAACGTGCTAGCAAGGGTGCGTTTTTGGCAACAACGCCAGCCTCATTTCCCTGCTTTGGGAGGCTAGGCACGGGCACGTTGCCAACTTGGCAAAATGGGTGCGTTTTTGGCAACAACTTGGCAGCTTGACCTTACCTTCTTTGAGGAAGCATAACTTGAGCTAGGAAAGTCCAATTGAGGTGATTCCACTGGCATTGGAAAATAGACATCAAGAGCTTTCCAATGATGTATAATAGTCCATATTGAAGCAAAAGGTTGACACTCAAATTCTGGGCTACATTTAGCATGAAAGTAGAGCCAAGAAGAGGAAAAGCAAGTTGTTAGCAACAACTTGGGCTAGCAACGCCCAAGTCTGAAAGTTCACTCCCAGGAAATTGTGATGCACGTTGCCAACGTGCAGTAAGGCCAGCGTTATTTACAAAAACGCCAAGCCATTGGGCCAGAGGCATGATGAATGAACTCTTCCTTTCCAAGTCTAGCAACACTTCTTCCAATTGAGCCAAGAATTCAACAAAGAGGAAGCCCATATTGCTAACCCAATTCAAGATCTTTGAAAGAGTTTTGGGACTAGTATAAATAGAGATTGAGTTTGTACTTTGAGGGACTTTTTTTTTACTTAGACTTTTGAGACTCTTAGCACTTTTATTTTTAACTCTTGAGCACTTCCGGGAGGATACCCGGAGAGCTATTTTGGTTCTTCTTGGAACTTCTCTTCTTGATTTTCTTAAGCTTTAAGCATTTCTTTATTCTTCTTCATCTTTCTTTGCATTTAGTTTAATTTTGGTTGATGGCAATTGTTGTTGAAATTGGAGCTATGACTCACTAAACCCCACTTTCATTAGGGGAAGAGCTCTGCTTGTTGGAATGAATTGGTGAACTCATCTTTTCCTCCTCAATTCTAGTGGTTGATCTAAAGAGGGAACTCTTGTTCTTCAAAGATTCAACCACCATCGAGAGAGGGGTTAATCTATATGAATTATGTGGTGAATTTGAGGAATGAGCCACATAATTCAGTTTAGAGTTCATCCTTTCATGATTTCTTTAATCAATACACCTTGGTTAGTATGTGAGATATAACTCTCCTTGGTTGAGATTATGGGAGTTGTGTGGCTGGATTAGATTTGAGCT
>NC_029773.3:66070299-66072776 GCF_000817695.3 Arachis duranensis | reverse complement strand
TTCTACTCTCTTCTTTTCTCTTTTGCTCGATTTTAAGTTTGGTGTGGTAAAAGCATTGCTTTTTGTTTTTCCATAACCATTTATGGCATCTAAGGCCGGAGAAACCTCTAGAAAGAGGAAAGGGAAGGCAGAAGCTTCCACCTCCGAGTCATGGGAGATGGAGAGATTCATCTCAAGGGTGCATCAAGACCACTTCTATGAAGTTGTGGCCATGAAGAAGATGATCCCCGAGGTCCCTTTCAAACTCAAAAAGAGTGAATATCCTGAGATCCGACATGAGATCCGAAGAAGAGGTTGGGAAGTTCTTACCAACCCCATTCAACAAGTCGGAATCTTAATGGTTCAAGAGTTCTATGCTAATGCATGGATCACCAAGAACCATGATCAAAGTGTGAACCCGAACCCAAAGAATTGGCTTACAATGGTTCAGGGGAAATGCTTAGATTTTAGTCCGGAAAATGTAAGGTTGGCGTTCAACTTGCCCATGATGCAAGGAGATGAACACCCTTACACTAGAAGGGTAAACTTTGATCAAAGGTTAGACCAAGTCCTCATAGACATTTGTGAAGAGGGCGCTCAATGGAAGAGAGATTCAAGAGGGAAGCCGGTTCAACCGAGAAGGCATGACCTCAAGCCCGTGGCTAGGGGATGGTTGGAGTTTATCCAACGCTCAATCATTCCCACTAGCAACCGGTCCGAAGTTACTAGAGACCGGGCTATCATGATTCATAGCATCATGATTGGAGAGGAAGTAGAAGTTCATGAGGTTATATCCCAAGAACTTTATAAGGTGGCGGACAAGTCCTCTACCTTAGCAAGGTTAGCCTTCCTCATCTCATTTGTCACCTCTGTTATTCAGTCGGAATCATTTGTCACCTCTGTTATTCGGTTGGAGTTGACATAGAGGGAGACATCCCCATTGATGAGGACAAGCCCATCACTAAGAAGAGGATGGAGCACACAAGAGACCCCACTCATCATGAGATCCCTGAGATTCCTCAAGGGATGCACTTTCCTCCACAAAACTATTGGGAGCAAATCAACACCTCCCTAGGAGAATTGAGTTCCAACATGGGACAACTGAGGGTGGAGCATCAAGAACATTCCATCCTCCTCCATGAAATTAGAGAAGATCAAAGAATCATGAGAGAGGAGCAACAAAAGGCAAGGAAGAGACATTGAGGAGCTCAAGCACTCCATAAGATCTTCAAGAGGAAGAACAAGCCGCCATCACTAAGGTGGACTCGTTCTTTAACTTCCTTGTTCCTTATTTCCTATTTTTCAAAAATTATGCTTATGTTTATCTATGTTTGTGTCTTATGATCATTAGTGTCTTAGTGTCTATGCCTTAAAGTTATGAATGTCCTATGAATCCATCGCCTTTCTTAAATAATGTCCTATGAATCCATCACCTCTCTTGAATGAAAAAAATGTTCTTAATTGAAAAGGAGAAGAATTGCATGAATTTTGAATTTTATAACAGATTAATTATTTTGATGTGGTGGCAATACTTTTGTTTTCTGAATGTATGCTTAAACAGTGCATATGTCTTTTGAATTTGTTGTTCATGAATGTTGGCTCTTGAAGGAATGATGAAAAAGGAGACATGTTACTGAGGATCTGAAAAATCATACAAATGATTCTTGAAGCAAGAAAAAGCAGTAAAAAAAAAGAAGAAAAACGAAAAATAAAAGAAAAAAAGAAAGGAGAGAAAAAGAAATAATAAAGTTATGATCCAAGGCAAAAAGAGTGTGCTTAAGAACCCTGGACACCTCTAATTGGGGACTCTAGCAAAGCTGAGTCACAATCTGAAAAGGTTCACCCATTTATGTGTTTGTGGCATGTATGTATCTGGTGGTAATACTAGAAGACAGAGTGCTTTGGGCCACGGCCAAGACTCATAAAGTAGCTATGTTCAAGAATCATCATACTTGACTAGGAGAATCAATAACACTATCTGGATTCTGAGTTCCTATAGAAGCCAATCATTCTGAATTTCAAAGGATAAAGTGAGATGCCAAAATTGTTCAGAGGCAAAAAGCTAAAAGCCCCGCTCATCTAATTAGTGCTGATCTTCATAGATATTTTTGGAATTCATTGTATATTCTTTTCTTTTTATCTTATTTGATTTTCAGTTGCTTGGGGACAAGCAACAATTTAAGTTTGGTGTTGTGATGAGCGGATAATTTATACGCTTTTTGGCAGTGTTTTTAGTATGTTTTTAATATGTTTTAGTTAGTTTTTATTATATTTTTATTAGTTTTTAGTTAAAATTCACTTTTCTGGACTTTACTACGAGTTTGTGTGTTTTTTCTGTGATTTCAGGTATTTTCTGGCTGAAATTGAGGGACCTGAGCAAAAATCTGATTCAGAGGCTAAAAAGGACTGCAGATGCTGTTGGATTCTGACCTCTCTGCACTCGAAGTAGATTTTATGGAGCTACAGAAGCCCAATTGGCGCGCTCTCAACTGCGTTGG
>NC_029773.3:66068361-66070185 GCF_000817695.3 Arachis duranensis | reverse complement strand
CATACTTTGCCTAAGATTTGATGGCCCAAACCGGCGTTCAAAGTCACTTTCAGAATTCCCAGCGTTAAACGCCCAAACTGGCACAAAAGCTGGCGTTTAACTCCAAGAAGAGTCTCTACACGAAAATGTTTCAATGCTCAGCCCAAGCACATACCAAGTGGGCCCGGAAGTGGATTTTTATGTCATTTACTCATCTTTGTAAACCCTAAGCTACTAGTTCTCTACAAATAGGACATTTTGCTATTGTATTTTCATCTTTCAATCTTAAAATCTTTTAATCATGTTTTATGATTGAACCCTCTTTGGGAGGCTGGCCATTCGGCCATGCCTAGACCTTGTTCTTATGTATTTTCAACGGTGGAGTTTCTACACACCATAGATTAAGGTGTGGAGCTCTGCTGTACCTCGAGTATTAATGCAATTACTATTGTTCTTCTATTCAATTCGGCTTATTCTTGCTCTAAGATATTCATTCGTACCCAAGAACATGATGAATGTGATGATTATGTGACGCTCATCATCATTCTGACCTATGAACGCGTGCCTGACAACCACTTCCATTCTACAAGCAAACAAGGCTTGAATGTTTATCTCTTGGATTCCTTAATCGGAATCTTCGTGGTATAAGCTAGAATTGATGGCGGCATTCAAGAGAATCCGGAAGGTCTAAACCTTGTTTGTGGTATTCTGAGTAGGATTCAAGGATTGAATGACTGTGACGAGCTTCAAACTCGCGATTGTGGACAGACGCAAAAGAATCACTGGATTCTATTCCGACATGATCAAGAACCGACAGCTGAATAGCCGTGCTGTGACAGAGCGCGTTGAACATTTTCACTGAGAGGATGGGAGGTAGCCACTGACAACGGTGAAACCCTATATACAGCTTGCCATGGAAAGGAGTAAGAAGGATTGGATGAGGACAGTAGGAAAGCAGAGAGACGGAAGGGACAAAGCATCTCCATACGCTTATCTGAAATTCTCACCAATGAATTACATAAGTATCTCTATCTTTATTTTATGCTTTATTCATAAATCATCTATAACCATTTGAATCTGCCTGACTGAGATTTACAAGATGATCATAGCTTGCTTCATACTAACAATCTCCGTGGGATCGACCCTTACTCGCGTAAGGTTTATTACTTGGACGACCCAGTGCACTTGCTGGTTAGTTGTGCGAAGTTGTGATAAAGAGTTGAGATTGCAATTGAGCGTACCATGTTGATGGCGCCATTGATGATCACAATTTCGTGCACCAGTGGTCTCCAACTTGTCCTACGTCAGAGAGCCGCCATCCGAGTTATGTGTTTGAAAAGGTGGGAGGTGGTACCTGCAAGACACTCCAATGCCCAAGTCAGCAAGGGGTTAAGCAGGTTTTTGATATATTGGAACTTAAAGATACCTGAGCGTGTCAGGGTACTTATAGGTGATGAACTAATAACCACCATTGAAGTAGTTCCACTTTTGGTGGTGGATAATGGTCTCTTTATCTTAGGACTGTTGAGATCTCCCTTCTAGAAGCAGGTGAGAGATTTAAGGAGACAATTACTTACGTGGATAAATATAAGTTGCCCGTTTTCATCTATTCTATCCTCCTCAAAGAAGTTAGTATACAGTAGAGACTACTCTCTCAATAAGGCCTTTTCAGCTTTATTAGGTCTGACTTATGTTTTAAATTAGAGTATAAACATATATTTTTAATAGAAATTGAAGTTTGCTTTATTAATTTCGATTCGTGAAAATGCGCTTAGTCGTTCGTCCAAATGATTAGAGACCAAAATGTGTATTTATTCAAAAAAAAAAAAAAAAAAAAAAACGAAT
>NC_029773.3:66031525-66068355 GCF_000817695.3 Arachis duranensis | reverse complement strand
AATGATCTTCTTGGTATCATTTAGGAATACAATTTGTGACACGAAAGTGAGTGAACTCGTGCGTAATTAAGCGAGTCGTCTTCACTTGCCTTTACCAACGCCAAATTCCATACTTCGATTCAAAATTTTACACCCTCGCAGCTCGCACCTTTCCCCCTTTCTGCTTCACCAACGTCAACTGCACTATCTCCCTAAACCCCTCACTTTCCCCACTCCCAATCCCAATCTCAATCTCAATCTCAATCTCAATCTCAATCCCATTGCCACTTCTCTCCGCTAAAATAAATTATTATTATAATAATAATAACAATAAATGGGTGGGAAACTCTTCTTTTGGCTCGTCATTTGTTTCCCTTCCAGCATTGCCCTTCTCGCCACAACTTTCTACCAGGTATTCTTCTTTCTTCTTTTAAAAAGGAAGCATTTCATGTTCATGCATGATCTCCATTTTGCCACGTTAAGAATTTGTCCTCCATTTTATTTTTTGTGTAATAAAGGTTTTGATCCTATCTGACTTGGAAGCTGACTATATAAACCCGTTCGACGCGGCGTCTCGGATTAACTACTTCATTCTTCCTGAGTACATAGGACAGGGAGCTCTCTGCGTACTCTGCCTCTTCACTGGACACTGGTTCATGTTCTTGCTCTCTCTTCCAGTTACTTGCTATCACATCATGCGGTTAGTATTCTATACTATATGAATTTGGACACAGTATGTTGAATTTTGCCATTTTATTTACTATTTTACTGTGTGATTGATGTATTTTGCTGCATTTGCTAGTACTATTTCCTAGGGGAGTAATGTCAGGGAACCAACATTTTTTCGACCAACAGTGCCAAACTTTTAAAAATTATTTTGTTATCTTGAATTTTAAAACTTAAATCATAAATCTTTAACCCTAAATCTTAAGTTATAAACCTAAACCCTAAAATTGGCTAATGTTGTCTAACTAAAAGTTGGTTCCCTATGCTCTCTTCCTGGGCTTATAATTGTGCTATTGTGCGTGGGCATGGGGGAAGTATTTTATTTTTGCTTAAAGTTTAGGGTTTTAGTTAGATTTGTTTTCGTGTTTGTTAGGAAGGTATGAGGTAGAATGGCAAATAAAATATAGGAGATGCAGTTGGACCATTGAGATTGGGAAGTTAGCTAACCGTTTCTCTTCTTTTCATGGGGACAGATGATTTGACCTACATACCCACCAAAGAGTCAATTGAATTGTGATGTATAATTCTGGAAAGATAAATTTTGTCAAGATTTCTCATTATCTAGTATATTTTCTTACTACTTATGTTTGGTTACTGAATGAGGAAATTATTGAGATGGTTCTATATTTCATTCAATAGTTTCTGTTTGTCGATTCCTTGGAAATACGGTAACAATACCTTAGAGAATGCAGCGAACTTATAGATTTCTTGTTTATTTATTGGAGAGAAGAACCTATTATTAGCTTTGCCAAATGGATGTGGACAATGTGTAATATAATTTTGACATTGTAAATTTTGCATTATATTTATATGCCTTGTAAATCTTTCTACTGTCTTGATCTTTTCACATTTGAAGGACTAAGTTGAAACAAATTTGTTTTGGGGGAATTTAAGATTTTGAATTTTAACTCTTTTCCCTCTACATAATTGCATGCACGAATATATCTTGCTTTGTGAATCAAGATATAGAATTCTTTTATGGCATGGATAGAATGATTGTTTTGCGTTCAATTTTAGTATCTTTTTACAAATTTTAGTATTTTATCCTATGTTGTTGTGCATATGCTGGTTCTTTTTTCCTTTATCTTTAATTCATATTTTACAGAAAGTCCTCAAAAGGGGAAAAAAGGGTATTGGTAATTTTTTCATTTGCGATGCAACTTTTTGCCTCAACTTCATTTTCCAGATTCACAATCAAATTATATAAAAGCATTGTGAACTCTCTCGATAATTGGAAGATATTCAAGTTGTTAGTTATTAAGCAACTTCTCCCTGATATTGATATGCATTAAATATTATCTTTCTACTTCTGTTTGCACTGGTCAGCTTCTCTTTCTTACTCTCAGTATCTGGTGGTTTTGATTGAAACTATATTCTCGGACAATTTTTAGTCCCTTTGTCTCAAAAGGTGATAGATGTTGCATGCAACAAATTGGATGGAATGTATTAATCGCTCTCTTCGGCTAATGACTATATTGAGTTTTATTATTAATTTGTTTGGCATTTAGTTAACTAGATATGCACCTAAGCTATTAATTTGTTAATATTATATACTGGTTGTGTAAATGAAATAAGTTATGGTGCTCTTACTTTTTCAACTTAGTTTACCACTTATTGAGACTAAGCTGAACTTATGGTGCATATGTTATAACAAAGCTAGTTTAGTTAAAAACTTTTCCATTTTGTGTATCTATATTCACCATTTGATATTAAAATTGAGAGGAAAACTGCAAACAAAGAAGAGAAACTGAGTTAATGATGTTTTCCCCGTATTCATGGTTTTGTACTTCTAAATTGGTTTTATCTTATATATTGTGTGTTCTTCTATCACAACCACTCTCTTTCAGATATGTGAAACGGGAGCATCTTATTGATGTTACTGAAGTGTTTAGAGGACTTAATGCTGAGAGGAAATTTCGGCTAGCCAAACTTGTCATGTACTTAATACTCCTCATTGTAGTCATATTCTGGTTTGTCGTTTCCTTAACATATACTTATCCACTAGCTATGGTTGTACAGTCTTACTGCTTATCTTTGTAAATCTATTTCTTTTTCTGATTATGGATTTCCATTAGGATTCTGGCAGCAGGAAGTTCAATATTTTACCACAATTCCAAGTTTGAAGAATTAGACATTCGGTTGAATACTCTAGGATACTAGTATAATTCTGTAGTCCTCTCAACACAGATAGTGTGCTCTGTTGTATATTAGATTGGTCTATCTCATTAGGAAATAATTATCTTATTTGGTTTTAGTGACTATTAGAGCCATGTATCTAAACTACTACTTCCTCTGATATTGCTTTATATCTTCCCTAGTTGTCTTGTTCTGAATTCTTGATGTAAAATTATGTGAAATTCTAATAAATGTCCTTGATTTGCAATTGTCCTTCTGCCATGCAAGCATGCATGTGTAAGCATACGTTACATGATTTTAATGAAGAGTTCAAAATAGTTTTCCCACAAATTTTGATTAGATAACAAATGAGCATATTGCAAATTAAAAGAGTTTTCATTAATAAATTTGCTTTTGCAATGTGCAAGTTGCCATAGTTCTCGTCCTCTGTAATCTATTTACTAGATTAAGGGCCTGTTTGAGTTTTAAAAAACACTGCTTAAAGCAGCAACAAAAATTTGAAAGAAGCAGCTGCTATGCTACATCATAGAAACACTAGTTTCTTAAGCTTTAAGCAAACACAAGTACAGAACAGATCCTAAATTAGAAAAGCAGCACTTCAATTCATGGGAATTATCTCCCATGTTTCATGCATTATGTGACAAGTGTTCCACTTTATGAAGAATCAACCGATATCCCAGTTAGTTAGAAATCTAAGCTGTATTTTCTTTAAATGAAATGTCGATTTACTCTGGATTAAGAGATGAACTTGTTAGTTAGAGTTAGGGTAAGCAGTTCTTACACTCCGTCAGTTACTCAGTTTTTAAGATTTACCGAAATCTTGTGAAAATTTAGCACTCTGCCCTACAGTTTTACTTTACTAATAGTTACGTGCAAATACTGTTTTAGAATATTCCTACCCAACCAAAGTGAACCACAAATTATGTATCATAATACAAAGATACATTAGGAGTGTGTTTGGATGGTGTAATTTTATTGAGTGTTATAAGTTTTGCATGATTTTCAATTGCCTTGATGTGAAATTTCTTGTTTATGAGGTTTTCTCTTAGAAGGATGTTGAATTCTGCCTCTTTAGAAGGAAAGCTAAATTATATGTCTTCTCTCTGACTTCCACCATATTGTTGTCTCTCTCTGTTCATGTGCTTGTCCATTTCATTGGCATGTCAAGTGTCCATATCGGTGTCTGTGTTTCTTAGAAACTTGCAAATTATGTTCCCAAATCCCAACACCAATCCTGAGATGCTCTTGCATATAAAAAAAAAATAGTGTGGTCTCTCTTACCTGATCATTAATTATCTTCTAGAGTATCTAGAGTGCAAAGAGGCACCTTGAAGCCTGCAATCAATATTTTCTTAGACACAAGTAGGTACTCAAGCTGTGGATCTGGATGCATGCATTTATATATTAAAATAGGATCCTTGAATTCCCATTCCTCGACTAATGAACACATGACAATTTTGCTTTCATGTGTTTCCTTGTTCCTTCTTGTACTTTTGTTTACAAGAGTGCTGATATAGTGGAAAGGAAGTACTGCATTATCTAATGATCATAACAAGAATATAATTATGATAAAAGAATCCTACTTTTATACATGAACTTTAAGGGTGTGATTACTAGTTGGAATCTTGGAAGGAAGGAATGACTTGATGATTAAAGTGGAGTCTATTTTATTTCTCAAGAACCCTTCCCTTAAATTTTCTATATGAATCTTGTGTTTGTCCTAGTATGTGCTTCATTAACATTAGTTGACTTCAACTCTTGGCATATCAATTTGTTAAATGGAAAAATGTGTTCTTTTGGTAGAAATATTTGAAGTTTGAGTAAATGGGGATTAAACCATATCTTTAACTTTCCTTCTTAATGCTCTAATTTGAATAGTTTCCTCCCATTAATCACTTATGATCTCTTTTAACATACCCTTTAAATGGGAAATGAAATGGATGTCTTTTCTGCTGGTGTCTGAAATACTCTGCCATTAATTATCCTTGTAAAAAGCATAATCCTTTGTGTTTAGCTATTTCTGAATCCTACCAACTCTGTTTGCAGGCTTACATTAATCGGTATCTACTATTTAGGCATCGAAACTGATGATGAACCGGGAAGCTTCTGGTAACATAGAACTTGTGCAATATGGCAACCAACAAAATGTTAGGGGAGTGCCCATTATTTGTTGTGAGATTTTGTGATTTTTGGTCAAAAAATCTTGTACCATTAGGTTTAGAACACAGTAATTCAGCTGCTCAAAGAAATAGAAATCTTGATCATTATTTGAAGATTGGATTCTCGTGTATCCTCATCTTTTCATATGTATGAAGCATTTTCTACTTGAAGTAGCTTGTCCGCTGAATTCGATGGTAACATTTAACAATGATTGAGAGATTACTGTAACCAACCACAAATCCACAAAATCACTTATTAGTATAAAATATATATTAAAATATAAAATACATATTAAAAATAAATTAAATAATATATATATTTATATATAAATATATGATAGCTAATTTTGGTAACAATTTTAGTGTACACTATTTTTGTAATGAAATTAGTGAATTAAAGGTTACAAGAAAAACCAATGGAATTTGAATCTTTGAATTTGTTATGTGAATTGTAATACTTTACTACACAGAGTTTTATGTTTAAGTCATAAGGCTGAGGTGGTAAGGTATTACGACTTCTAGAAGTAAAAATATATATACAATAATAGTTAAAAGAAATTTTAACTAGAAGCATGTGAAAAAGAGCTAAGCAAAGCGTTAAATAGAAAGTCGCATCACTCGTGTAAACGATAATTATGAGAGAAGAATTCCAAAGATACATATAGCAAGGCTTTCGACTCGGTTCGCGAAGCTAGAACCGGCCAAAGCACATATACATATACATAAATAAACCCAGAAGTGAACCAAAATAGAAAATTGACAACCTGTGTCTCCGAGTCAACCTCTAAGAGGGACAAATATAAAATACAAGGTGAAGATCTTATATACATACATAAATATAAATGAAGATATGACCCCGAGTCCCCAGAGTTCTTCGCTTCATTAGCGTCTCCAGAATACAGAGTGGTGCTTTTCAACATGCATCTGAAAAACCACAAATATTGTATGGGATGAGAACCGGGGGTTCTCAGTATAGCTAAGGTGCCCACATATATAATAAATAAGGTCCCAGGAAAGCCAGAGGCAATCCTAAAACGCCGACACTCAGATTATAATTCTTAAGAAACTAAAACAGAAACCATAAGAAGGGGTAGATATCTAAGGTTCTTAAGGTTCTAACTCAATGCTAACCTAATCTCTCAAATTACAATTCACTTATTGCCTTATTCAACTCTAACCCTTACCACTGACTCAACCAATCACGGCCTATGGCCTAAATCAAACAAATTCTGCCTCTGGCCCAAGTAAACTCAACCCAGCCTCTGGCCGATGTCAAATCAAATCAACATTATCACCTGTCCACCACCAAGGTACTCAAACAGAAAGTCACACATTTAAAGAACAGTTATAGCAAGTATCATAGTTATTAGTTAAACAAAATTTATCAGATAGGCAAACCAAAACAATTATGCACACCCAAACAAAGCAAACAAATGCAACATGATGCATGCCTGTTCTACTGGTCGTGAGCTCACGCGTCGGTTAAATCGCCAGAATTCGACACATCTGATAGCTAACCTAGACATTTGTCTCTAGGTTGTGCAATTCCAGGAGGATCATAAACGAAGAAGAGTGTCTTTCCACATCAAAGGAGTGTGCCTTTCCACCTTCTCCTGGAGGAGATACGAAGGAGAGTGCCTTTCTACATCAAAGGAGCGTGCCTTTCCACCTTGCAACTAGAGAAGAATGTGGGGAAAACAATATGAAGGAGAGTGCCTTTCCACATCGAAGGAGCGTGTCTTTCCACATTCTCCACACCCTCATCACGATAAGAGAGGAAAATTTTGTCCTCAACTTGACATCCGAATACATTTTCAAGTTAATATGCAAGCGGGATTGCACCCAAACTTTGCCATCTCGACCATTTCGGCCACATACATATCTCGATCATTCTGGCCACACGCACATCTCGACCGTTCCGGCCACACACACATCTCAACCATTTCGGCCATTCCGGTCACACATAGTCATCCCCAATCTCCTCATTAACACCCCAGTTCAGTTACTCTAGACCTTCCTTCTCTTAGCTTAATCTCATCATTTTCGATCTTTACTTCATCTCCAAGAAATCACATTTCCTAGCTTCTTCTCATTACTTAGGCTTACTATAAAGACCTAGGACAAAAAGGATGACGAATGGAGACTTAGAGGTTTGAAATTCTGTTTTAAAAACACAAAAAAATTATATTTGCTAAAAATAGGGTCACGTGTACGCGTGAACGCCAACGAAATCCCCCGTCACACATACGTGTGGGCCACGCGTACGCATGAGCGTGCATTTTAGCCCATTATGTGTACGCGTTGCTCTTTCTCACGCACACATGCGGACCAGACATAATCGACTGGTCGCGCATGAAAGTTTCGCGTGCAAAATTTCCATGTCACGCGCACGCATGCGATTTTGCCCGCGCACGAGATACATGCGTACGCATGTTATGCAGAAATACGAAAAGCTGGTAAGTCCCATTTTATCAAGTTTACGCATCAAACTTTGATCGAGCATAACTTCCTCATTTTAAAACATTCTTCCTCCGTGTTGTGTGCCAGAACCCGATGCTCCTTAGGGTGTATGTGTGGTGCTCAGAATATCCTCCTCACTGTCCCCAACAATGTCGACCGGCTCATCCGCTGAATCATAATCTCGCATGGCATTTTCAACATGATCTGGTCCAACCTCATAGTCAAAATCGGGGACACCAACAGGCACACTAGCAATACCAATCGCAACACATGGAGGATCGTGGATTGGACCGGAAGGTGCGACCACTGGCATTGACGTAGAGGCACCACCCATCGTCGTCGACTGAGGATTTGGCGCAGATGCCCCAGAGCTGTCGACGCCATCCTCCAACTTCGTAAGCAACTCCGTATTCTGACCTCCGGAAAACTCCGCCGACAGTGAAACAAGACCTGCAAGTCTTCATCAGACTCTATGACAAACGTCTCATACTTCACACCGGTGGCCATAACGGCAATGGGAATCTTGTACAACAATTTTTTAATCTGTAATATGCTCTGTTTTATCTCTGCCAACATACTCGACAACCGAATAAAAACACTAAGGGGTTCCTATCTATGAATTTAACCCCTTGCCTTTTACTTTTTTATTTTATTTTCCCAAAGCAATGCACCAAAGTCACAAAAAAACTCCTCCCCATTCATTTGTGAGAAATGAGACTCTTCTCAACTCAATAATGCCTTGAAGGGGGTATTTATAGGCAACCAGCCTCGACGTACATTTCACGTAAATCGTTACTGCCTGTAGCGGTTTATGGCCAAATTCTACTGCACAAAAACCGCTACTACCTATAGCGATTTCTGTTTAAACTCCCTTGCTCGTAAACGTAGCTCTCAGTAGCGATTTATATTATACCCTAATCCGCTGCTGGTAGTAGCGGTTTCTATAGATTCGTCAAAAAATATAATTGCGTCTTTATTTATAAAATTGTGTAATTAGATAATTTTGAGAGGCATTTTATTTATTTAAAAAAATTGCCCTAAATTATAAAAAAAAAATCAAACAAACAAAAGATTGGTTACTTAGAAATTGGCATCTTATCATGCATGAAACGTTTATAATGTTTTAGGTTAGTCAGTTTGAAATTTTTAATAATAATAAAATTAATACTTCTGAATGATAAAAAGAGTAAAAGACTATAATAATGAACAAATAAATTAAATTTACAATAATGTCATTGCTCACGTTTGATTTTTCAATTCAATTTTATTTATATCCTAAAATTGAATTGATCCAAATATACACAGAATATTTTGAATGATTTTCCTATTATGCCCATAAAAAATAAATTAGAAGCTTACTTTCTATAAAAATATTTAAAAATATTATTTATATATCAAAATCAGTTACTAATATATTTGTGTATAAATATATATTTGATTTAATTTATTTTTAATATGTATTTATATTCTAATATATATTTTATACTAATGATTAATTTTAATGGTCGATTTTAATATACACGTAACATAATTGAAAAAATATATAGCCACCATATTAAGTTAAAACGTACTTTTAACATTAAGAATAAATATATTAAATAGGTTAATATTATATTTGGTGATTATTCACATGAATATAGTTTTAAGTGAAAATAATAATTAAAAATTATTATATAATTTAATATTTTATTAAAATGTTTGACATAATATATGTCTATATTTTAGTTATCATTTTCACATCAAATAAATATATATTATATTTATTATTAATTATGATTATGACAATTATATTATTTTATGACCATTATTAATATATAATTATATAAAAAATTATTTTTTGGATTTTTATTGGGAGTTTGACTAAAATTTGAAAACAAAATTTTTTTATTTAATACTTTGTCAGAATAATTATTTTAAAATTATAAAATTTCATAACAAAAATTAGATTTTTATAATTATAATATTCGAAGAGTCCATGAGTTCATTTGAACACATACAGGTTGTTATTTTTAGGATAAGTTACATAAATATATAATTACCGGTCAAAATGATCTAATTATAATATTTTTAAAATAGTTATTTAATTCTGCACTTATTTTATATAAATTGCTAAAGGATATAGAGGTTTCAAAATTTATACAAAAACTGTTACAGAATATAAAAGATTATGTAAAAATTGACTAAAGTTAAAGTTGCTAAATGTAGTAGTGGTTCACGAAAAAACAACGTCAATACGTAAACTACGACAAGTTATAACAATTTACAAAAATATTTAAATTTTGTAATCAGATCTACTAAGTTTATATATAAATTAGATAAATAATTTTAAATATTAAAATTTAAATATTAAAAGAACTATTTAAATTTTTAAAATATAATGTCTTGATATGAGTAAAGTTTATGACCAAGTTCAATAGTGCTTTGTCTATGAGATTATGAAAAAATTGCAGTTCAACAATAAATGGCAATAAATAGATTGGATGGATCAAGGAATGCATCACTACAGTGTCATATTTTGTTATTGTGAATGAGTAACTATATAGTTTTTTTTAAAGAATAAACACTTAACTTGGTCTTTATTCATTTTCAAGAAAGATAAAGTAATTTCTGTTAAAAAAAGAGACGATTCGATCCTCAATTTTTTTGTTTTGGAACAATACGATTTATCTATTAAAAAATCCGTTAAATAATAACAAAAATTAATTTTGTGGAAGTTTTATTTGTATTTTGTGGGAGTTTTAAACCTCCATAAATTATTAATAAGTTTATTTTTGAAAAATTCCTTCACCAATGAGGGTTAAGGGAAGAAAAACCATTGATAAAAATGATGTCGCAAAAAAAAGTAATTGTAGTACAAATTCCTTTTAAAGGAAAAAAATAACATCAAATAAAAAATAAAAAAAAGAGAATTTTAATGTTGATAATATTAGCATTGGTGATGATGATAAAGCAATAAACATAATAGAGGTAGGAGTGATAATAAAGAAGGTAGTGATAGTAGTGGTAGTAATTAATTATATTGTTAAAAAAAATTTGTGAATGTTTAAAACCCCCACAAAATATAAATAAAACCCCCACAAAATTAATTTTTGTTATTATTTAATAGATTTTTTAACAGAAGGATTTTATTGTCCCAAAATAAAAAAATTGAGGATCGAAGTGTCCCTTTTTTTTATACAGAAATTGCTTTGTCCTTCGTGAAAATGGACAAAGACCGGGTTAAGTGTTTATTCCTTTTTAAACTATTTAGGGATTGAGACAAGGCGACCCTCTTTTTTCTAATCTTTTTATATTTTGTGCATAGGAATTTTTTCATCGCTCCACAAATGAGAACATAGAGACGAGTTTCAAGACTCAGATTCAATAGTAGATACCTAGGACCATTTATTTTTTGTTGATGATTCTATTCTATTTTGCAAGGCGTACGAGCAAGAGTGTGAGAATATATTAAAGGTATTAGATTGCTTCAGCAAAATCAATGGCTAAGTGATCAGCAGAAACACCCCTACCCAAAGAAGGGACACATTGCTCAGCTACTCCATATTTTTCATATTGGCAGGCCTCTCGGTAGTAATATACAGATCTAAGAAATAAACATTTGATTTTATTAAAGACAAAATTGAAAAGAAACTCTAATCATGGAAGAGGTCTTTACTATCAACAAGTAGTAAAAAAGTATTGGTAAAAACTGTGACAACAACGGTGCCTATTTATACTCTTAGTTGTTTTAAACTCTTGGGCTTATTACTAAATGACATCCAAAAGGAAATCATGAACTTTTGGTAGAGACAAAGGGATTCAAAAAGGGAGATACAATGAGTAAGATGGAACATTATTTGTAGAGAAAAGAGACATGGCAGACTTGCATTTGAAGACCTGAAGGATTATAACAACTTCATTCACTATTTAGCAAGATGTACAAAAATAAGTATTACATATACTCGTCTTTCCTAAGAGTAAAAACACACCAAAATCCTTTGTGAGCTTGGAGAAGTGTGATAAAGAGAAAGAAGATCCTAGAGAAGGGACTATAATGAAAAGTTGGCAAAAAAAATCAAATTAAAAGTTTTTAGGACTCTTGGCTCAATATCTCTGACCATTTTCTAGAATACCAATAGAAAGACTCTAATTATGACTTAATTTGAATCAATCAACAACAGTAGAGAGTGGCGAGAAGAACTTATTAGAAATACATTCAGCCCACGGATTTTAACAATAATTCTCCAAATAGAAATAGCAGCAGAAGGTGAAGATTATGTTACTTGAACAGGAGAAACAAGTGACCAATACACTATTTCATCTGGATATAGAGATGCATTTCAAGTCTCTCATTTCCTAATTGAGCATTTACCAGAGTAATATAAAAAAAATTGTGAAACATATTCTGAATATATCATGGTATGATTTATTATAAATATATAAATTAAGAAATTTGAAATTTATGCTTTATGTTTTAGATTAAAGTAAATATATAATTGATGTAGTTTAAGTTGAATGAGATAAACAGTAATTTATAGCTAGAAATAAAATTATTATTTTGTTTATTATATTACATGTTTATATGCGTATGCTAATTGTATTTTGGTGGATAGTTGGCTAGTTAATAGTTAATAGTTTAGGATAATTTGAATATATCAGAATATATATTTTTATAAATATATAAATTAGGTCGTTTGAAATTTTTAGATTTAGATTAATTATTATAGTTTATTATGATTGAGATAAATGGTGATTTATGGTTAATAGATTTTTAAAAATGCTTTACATAATAGGTCTTATTGTTAGCGGTGGTTTAAATTGAGCATAATGTCAAAATTATACAGAGTTAGTGGGTCTTATTTCCGAGGAAGAATATGGACTCAGGAGTGGAGGGACCGCTTGATGCACTACTGCCTTATTTAGAGGAGGCTAGTTTCACTCATGTTGCATGAGTTAGAGATTTTAACTTTGACAACTCGCTCCTGTTGACCTTTGATGAGAGATGTTACCCAGAGACCCACTTTTCATACAGTGAATGTACTATCATCCTTCAGGATGTTGCTTATCACTTTGGCTTACAGGCTCATGGGAAGCTGATTGGTGGTTGCAGCCGTAGTTTTTAGACTTATTACAGTCATGAGATACGGTAGATGGTTTAGGAGGCACTTGGATTGTTGTCTTCGTGTCAGGAATCACAGGAGAGTGCGCGGTAGGCCGAGTCTTTCACCATTAAGATGACGTGGTTGAAGGCTCGCTTGAGACAAATTTCTGTTGATGCTGTACTAGATGTACTCCAACAATATGTCCGTTGTTACATATTAAGATTGAGTGGCGGGCTACTGATGACAGATAAATCTAGTGCGACCGTACATGTTAGATGGATTCCATTGCTGATTCGGAGAGATACAGGCACTACTCATGGGATTCTGCTGTGGCTCACTTGGACCTACCACTCATTGTGTATGGCTATCAATTCAGAGGTGGGTGACTTGTCTGGATGCATCCCATTTATGCTTTCTTGGATTTATCACAAATTCCTGGAATGGTGCCCTCATGGCGGATTTTTTGTTGGTTACGAGGTATGTTTTTATGTTAACAATGCTTTTCTTAAGTAGTTGCTATTTTTTTACTTTCTACTGAACATATTTTTGTTTTGCATCTCCAGGTTGGTTGGGCTGCCATAACAGTACAGAGATGACATGGGTCAGAGGTTATTGCACTAGAAGATGCCATCCACCACCCTCCTCTTCCATGGCATGTATGGCTCCATCTCTATCAGATATGGAAAGAATACCTTGTTGAGGAGTCACATGCTACTACAAATTCCTCATTAAGAATGATCAAGACTCTGTTAACTCTAACTTAACCAATGCAAAAATAAATGGAAGAATGTTTGAGTTGACATCTTGTGTAATGGCCATTAGCACAACCCTTCATATCACCCAAACAAATATATGCCATTAATAGATACAGAGGTTTGCAATACTTAAAGGCTTCAATACAGTAATGAAATGTCCAAATACCTTATCAAATTACATAGAACCAAAGTCTCGAAAAATTCTTTCATAATGTGGCACAAGATTGATATCATGAACTGTACCAGACAAATATTGCTCAATCATATTTAACAATCTCGGAAGCTTGTTGTACGACTCTTCTCAATCACCATAAATTTCAGAAATTACTTTTTACTTTGCTATCCAAACTTTTCTATATGACTATTTAAACTTATAGCTCTACTTCACTTCCCCTTCTAGTAATCTAATAAAAAAGGATGACCTAAATTGATTAATATGTCAATCATTTTTAGAAATTTTACGACAAACATGTAACTATTTTTCTAAAAACATATGAAAAAATTTACCTTCTATCATGGGAAAGATAACTCTACAGATCAGGTTGCTATCAAGATTTGAATGATCTTGAGACATTGTTGGTGCCAAGCATATGGGCATAGCCTTATATTTACAAACATCCCAATAATCAAGATACTATTGATATGCAACTCGAATGCTCCATTGACAACCTACAACATAATATTTGCACCGACAATGACACTTCAGATGATCAGATTCGACCACCTGATACTCTACATGCTATAGTTCTTGATGGAAAGGTGAACAAACTCTCTACTATAGAATCTATGGCCAACCCTTAGCTCGACGCTCCCATCTGTGTTATAGTCATTAGCGCCCCTAGACCAAAAGGCATAGGCTCCACTTGCATAGCAATTTAGGTCCATTGTCAAAGAATGTCTTGGAACTTGGGCTCCGCTAAGAAGTAAAAGATGATATTTGAGTTTCTGGGACAAGCTTTGTATTGTCATCGCTATCACTATTAGAACCATATTAGACCCACTCATAGTCTAACTCGGAGTCTTTAGAAACCAAATCAACACCGGATTCGACCACTCGAGAGAAGACTGAATTTTTGTGGGGGATTCAGTTCTTCGTGCCTGACTATGTCCTACCTTACAACCTGTTGGGACTAAACACGAGGAAGAAGAATTCTCCCCACCATCCATCCACCAACTAAATGCAAAGCTCCATCATTTGTTCAGTCAATTTCTTTCCATGGCAATCGTATATAGCTCACATGTGATCATCATCGTTTAGCCAGAACACCTTATATTGAATATTCCGCACAACGTCCAATGAAATGTACCAATATCTAATTTTTCGAACGTGCTTAATTTTAAGTATTTCCATGTTGACCATAATCAAACTTTTAAGCTTTGTCATCAACAAATGCCACCGCCAAGTATGCATAACAACAGAATCACTACATTCAAAATGTGCACCATCATCTTTACGTACTATTGTTGTATTTGGATAAACAACAGCTATACACTCACTAGCTATTTAGTGAATTTGTCTTTGCTGAAAAGAAGAAATTATATATATATTTCATAACAATTTCACATACAATTTTGCATGCAGCACGTGTATTATAATATTCTCTCACAATTTTGTAGAAATTGGCTGCGCAATTATAGTGTTTCATACTATTGCATAAGCAGCGTGTGTGTAATAATATTATTAGTCTATTTTGCCATCTTTGTCTGTGCAATCAACTGCTTGCGAAATTATGAGTGTTTAAAACAGTAAAAAATTTAAAAATATATTTAAATGAGTAAATATGAATTTTTATTTATTTAAAATAAAGTCTTATTTTTATGATAGATCGATTATTGTTGCAATTGTGTAATTTTCATAAGAAAGAGAGAGAATTAGAAATAAAAGGGAAGAAAAAAATTGAAAAGAAAGATAGGACCGTGGGAGGGACCAAATTAAGGAAAATAAAAGGAGTAAAAGAGTTTTGAAAAAGAATATAGGAAATATTAGAAAGGGTAAAATATATTTTTTGTCTTTAATATTTGTGATTTTTTTTTTAAAATACTAGTAATGTTTAATTGTATTTAACTTTGTCTCTAACGTTTTTTATTTGTATCAAAATTATCGCTAGATATATATTAACTTTATTTGAAATTTTGGCGATAAAACTGAAAGCGTTTAGGGATATTTATTTGAAAATAAAAAATGTTAAGAGTAAAATTAAATGAATCGAAAATGTTAGGGACAAAATTGAATAAAATTAAATATTAGAGGCATTTTTGAAAAAAATTATAAACTCTAGGGATAAAAAATATATTTTTTAAGGGAGAAAAACGAAGAACAAAGAAATTAATGTGAGAAAGAGAGAAGATATATAAAAAAAGTTCAAATAATATTTGTTTATATGATATTCAAGAATTCTATTTTCTTTTTAAGAAAAATATACAAAAAAAATCATTATTATAAAAATGTTAAATTATAAAATCACAATCAATCGGAAAGTTTAATTATTTTTAATATAAAAGGAGATTTAAAATAAGAAATAAATATTTTATGTGTGTTTAAAGTTAAATAAACTATTCATTGACAACATTACATAGTTTAAAATTAAATTAAAATATTTACATTAAAATCTTATTTTTTTAAAGGTTTCTTATATTATTAGTAAACTTAATAGATATCTTTTTATGATTCATGAGCAAAATTTGTAAGTCACTTATATTCTTAATTCTTAAAAGTGTTATAAATAGTTGATCGTGAATGAAAATTTGTTTGTTTAAGTACAACTAAATTTAAGATAAAGTTTTTTTTTGAAATTTTTTTATGGTAAATTTTACCTAATTTTTTTTAAATTAAAAGGAGAGTTACCCTTTATAATATGTCTTACTATTATTAAATAAAATAAAATGGCTTATCATGATTTTATTGTTAATCTAATTAATTAATCATAAAAAAATTTTAAATTAAAATCCTTTCAGTTTTCATTGCTTTGAGAGCCAAATATTTAAAAAGTTTCATTACTTTAAAATGTTTTGAACGGATCTAATATCGTTGTTAAGATGAATGAAAATTTTTTTTTTAAAAGAATGAAGAAAGTAAGAGAGAATTATTAAAAAAGTGTTTTGAAAAATTTAAATTTTGTATCTCTTTGATTTTTTGTATTTGTTTTTTTTTATTTTTTTGGTTGAAATTAATTAATAGATGTGTGATTTGAAAAAAAAATATAAAATAAAACTTCTCTAGTAATTTTTATAATTTGTGAAAAAAATTATACTATAGTTAGTTGATTAGGTTAACAAAATTTTGGTTAGATTAAGAGTTTAATCATGATAAGCTAACCTATTTTATCCGATAATAATAAGACATATCATAAAAGGATAATTTACCTTTTATTTTATAGAGAGTTTGGTAAAATTTACCTTTTTTATTGTCCTGGCAAAAGATAGCTTTAATTTCTCTGTTGTTTTCTATAGTTTTGAGAAATTTTTAGTTAGGTCTCTATACTTTTTTTTCTTTTAATTGGGTTCTTGCACCAAATTTTTTTCAATTGAATCCCTATACTTTTTTTCCTTTTATTTGAGTCTCTGCACTAACTTTTTTTTTTAGTTGGGTCCCTATACAATTAAGCCAATTACTACCAAAAGGGACCTAATTGAAAAAAAAAATCAGTGCAGGGACCCAATTAAAAGGAAAAAAAAGTATAGAGATCTAATTGAAAATTTTACAAAACTATAGAGACCAATAAAGTAATTAAACCCAAAAGTATTAAGGTAAAATATTGTTTTAATTCTTGACGTTTGAGCTATGTCCAAATTTCGACCCTAACATTTGCAACATCCTATTTTCATTCCAAATATCTTATTTTGTTCTATTTTAGTGCTTTGGTCAAAAATAAATTTTTTTTTTCAAAAATACCATTTCCTGCACTATGATTTTCTTCTAGATAATGGCAAATTAAAATTCATAATTGTAGTGGTTATAGTGATAGTTGTAGTGATTTAAGAGTAAAAGTGGCAGAATAATAAAAGAAAAAAAATAATAATAGAGAAAATGAATATTTTTAGAAGGCTAAAATAGATGAAATAAAACGTTTAGAAGAATAATAGGACGTTTTGAACGTTAGAGACACAAACAAGGATTTAGACCAAATGTTAGTGATTAAAAGAGTACTTTATCCAAAATATTATTATAGAAAATTGTCTTTGTTAAAATTTAACCAAGACAGTTTTATTTGTTGATACCATATTTATCCGTAGAATAAAAGCAATATAACCGATGTTATTACATATGAAAATTTCATATCATTTTCAAGTTTCGTAACTTGCAGCTTTGTACCATTACAATGTTTATTAGATTGGTCAATATGATATTACCGAGACATCAACCTTATATATTAGTTTGTTTTAAAGTAAACCAAAATAACTTATATTATTCAATTTTTCTGACTAAAGAAAAATAAGGATCAGCATGGTTCTTTCTTTGAAAAAATCTTTTGAAAATATGTAATCCAAAATAGATAGATAAAAAAAATGAATTAACTCATCAAAAGCATAATTAAAAAATAAAAGGGCAAAATATCTTATAAAAAACATAATTTAGTTTACTATTTTTATTGTCTTTTATTAGACCATTACCAACTCTCCAATCATCATTCACAAATTGTTTGTCTTTTATGGTGATTACTTGACATTTTTTTACTATCTCCTTAAGTCTACACTTGAAATATTCATATTTGTTAATGAGTGTTTGTTGTCTACGCTTTTAAAGATAAAATTTTAAATATGATTTATTCTTTGTACGAGATAGATTTTTGTTATTTTCTTGCATGATCTATGTACTATATACATTTTGAATATTTTCATATAGATATGACTTTTTATTTCAACAAGTGTCTCAACTATTATAAATTTATTTATATCACCTAGAATTTGTGGCTTATACATATTATACATAAACAAAACAATATGTGCATATAAAAGTTCTCTTTTCTAAAATTCTATAATACCAACATCAACTGAAATGGACAAATTGATAAATCATATTTATACTATAGAATTTTAATAAGGTGTAATATGTAGATAGTAGGGTTGTATCCCATAATCTTATTAAGTGTTTTCTTCTCTTTTAGGTATTCAAACAAACTCTCAAGTCTAATATTAAAGCACTACGCAATAAATTAAGGTGTATTTTGCCTTCAAACATATAGAAATCGCTTTTCTCTTTATCGCATCTCATTCAGGTGTCTAGGTTGTAATGATAAAATAGGTGGGATAGTTTACATATTTGCATATAGTAAATACATCTTTATAATTATTTATCATGTCCTTGGGTCCACCAGTAAAAACGCCAAGCCATTGGGCCAGAAGCATCATGAATGAACTCCTCCTTCCAAGTCTAGCAACACTTCTTCCATTGAGCCAAGAATTCAACAAAGAGGAAGCCCACATTGCTAACCCAATTAAAGATCTTTGGGCGCGCGTCAAGCCCACTCTAAGCCTCAGGCCCAACCACATGTACGCGTGCGCGCCCGCGGGTCGCCGTGCCTTGAACCGGGGGAGAGGCGCACTTTGTGGTTTTGTATGAAAAATATGGTTTTTGGGCATACTTTGATGGGACATAACTTGGACTACGGATCTCTGTTTTGTGCCAAATCTATTTAGAAATGAAATTGGATCCGAGATGTCCAGGAGGAATGTTTTTATGCGGCGCTAACGATTTAATAACTATCTTTGTAGCTCCAGAATGTTTCAGTCTATGCTCCTATCTACTTTCTGGATATACCAAGAAAGGTGTACGGTCTAATGAGGCTACTACGAAATATTTACTCATGGGTGGGGCAAGCTCTAAGATTATGACCAGTTCCCTCCATTGAATACATGTATATAACTATTATGCTTCTTTTATTGGAAATAACATCTTTTTTGCAAATGCTTAAACTTGCCTATTAGGACCAACATGAATTCACATATTTTGCTTCTTCTTCCTATAATAATCACCTTGATCCTGTTCAGAAATTAGAGATTTAGAAATTAGGATTTTTAGAAAACTAATTTGATTTGAACGGTGACAATTTGAAATATGTTTATGCAAAAAATCATGAATTGAAACATAAAAAAATTAGAAAATTTATAAAGAAAAACGAATTTTACCTCCTCCCCACCATCCTGGCGTTAAACGCCCAAAAAACTTCCATCTTTCAAGTTATCAAGCCCCATTTGTTGCTGTTCAATAAGCACTAGGAGCTCTTCGTATGTGAAATTCGGATTCCGTCGATTTTCTTCTCTATCTGTTTGTGCATCAACCGTTAGATAAAATATAACATTGGGTTGCCTCCCAACAAGCGCTTCGTATACTGACCAGATTCACTTTTCGTACGCACAAATCGCGACCTTAAGAACTAGCGCATATAAGGACTACGAAATATGAGAAGAGAAAGACAAACAGCACGAAAGGTTTATGCGAGAATTTGGAAGAATACTCAAGTGCACAGTTGGACAAAGATGGCATTTCGCAAAAAAATGAAAAACAGAGCAAAAGTGCGATTTTTGACCTGGATTTTTTTGTGCAGCCTTTAAATAATATTACCAAGGTTCCCTCAAAATTTCAAGAAAATTGCACGAGCCAATTGTGAGATATGAAAATTTGGCTCCAGAAAATACCTGAAATCACAGAAAAATACACAAACTCATAGTAAAGTCCAGAAAAGTGAATTTTAACTAAAAACTAATAAAAATATACTAAAAACTAACTAAAACATACCCCGCACGCCAAGGCGCGTGCAGGCAAGCGGAAGCATACGGGAGGGCCAAGCCAACGCCGCTGGGCAGGGTTCAAAGGAGGCGACGAAGGATACTCGAGGCACAGGCCGAAGCGTCACCTGCTTCGGCCAGAACCGAAAAGCCGCACCGTCTAGAACGGGCCATGTGAACGAGTCACAAGAACAAGCCACACCAAGTCGGGACCCCGACTTTTGAAATTGCTCAGATGATGCTTTGGATCCGTAGTTCCATCGTAGAGGTCCGTATCAGGGCTTTTGAAGTTCCTCGGAACTTTAGCCCTCATTATGTCCTCGCTAAAGGGATCCTCTCCCCCTAATGGTGGCTCTTCCTGTTCATCACGGGAGTTGCGATTTTTGAGGGAGGATTCTAGCTTTAAGAGTTTTCTTTCTAACTCTTTTCGCCGTTCCATCTCCTCTTTTAGGTACTTTTCAGTTTCCTTTTGCCGCTCCCGCTCTTGTTCTAACTGTTCCAGGCGGCTGTGGACTAACCCCATGAGTTCAGCTACATGGGGTGGTCCTCCTTTTTCTGATTCGCGCCCTTCTGGACTTTACTATGAGTTTGTGTGTTTTTCTGTGATTTCATGTATTTTCTGGCTGAAATTGAGGGACCTGAGCAAAAATCTGACTCAGAGGCTGAGAAAGGACTGAAGATGCTGTTGGATTCTGACCTCCCTGCACTCAAAGTGATTTTCTGGAGCTACAGAAGCCCAATTGGTGCGCTCTCATTTGAGTTGAAAAGTAGACATCTTGGGCATTCTGGCAATGTATAATAGTCCATACTTTCCCCATATTTAATGGCCCAAACTGGCGTCCAAACGCCAACCAGAGACCCGTTTCTGGCATTTTGGTACCAAGCTGGAGTTAAACGCCCAAACTAGCACCAAAACTGGTGTTTAAACTCCAAGAAGAGCCTATGCACATGAAAGCTTCAATGCTCAGCCCAAACACACACCAAGTGGGCTCCGGAAGTGGATTTCTGCACTATCTACAGTTAATTACTCATTTTCTGTAAACCTAGTTTACTAGTTTAGTATAAATAGCACTCTTTACTATTTTATTCATATCTTTAGATCATTTTTGAGACTATCTTTGGATAACTTTTGATCTCTTGATCACGTTGCCAGCAAGATGCACGTTGCCTAGGCACACTATCAAGCCCGTTGTGGTTGTGGTGTGCCATCGGGGTCCCCCGCCCCGGGTCCAAGGTTGAGCACGGGCGTCGGGCTGCTGCACACCCCGATCACCAAAGGACCAAGAAGGGAAACACGTCCATGCACGCCCCATCTGGGCACCACCCTTTGCAGACGACTTAAATACGCGACGGGGTATTGTAAGTGGCAGAGTGGCCTTGCTGCCACAATCCACTGAGATTCAGCTGCCTCCGTTGCAACGCATGCTGGGCGCGATGCATCGTTGGCTGGGAGCGTTGCATCGGAGGCACCCGCCGTTGCAACGGAGGCAGGTCGCGTTGCAACGTTGGCTGGGGGCCGTTGCACCGGATGCTGGGCGCGGTGCAACGGATGCTGGGGTCCGTTGCAACGGAGGCAGGGCGCGTTGCAACGGATGCCGGACGCGTTGCAATGTTGGCTGGGGTCATGATAAGCGGATATTTTATACGCTTTTTGGCATAGTTTTTATATAGTTTTTAATAGGTTTTACTTAGTTTTTATTGAGTTTTTACAATTTTTAGTGTTAAATTCACATTTTTGGATTCCACTTTGAGCTTGTGTGTTTTTGTACTATTTCATATATTTTCTAGCTGAATTTGAGGAGCGGGAGCAGAAGTCTGATTCAAAGACAGAGATTCAGCCCTTGTCGCTTCGATTCGTCCCTCCCCTTGAAAAATTTCACAAGTTAAAAAGTTCTCGGCTCGAGGCCATAAATATTCCCCAGGAGAAGCCGGGGTTTTTCGAGGCAGGCCAAGGCCCGTGAAAACGGAGACCGGGCAACGACCGCGGTGTTGGTTTTGCTGTGCGTGTTGCTTAATCTAGACGGTGCGGCTGTTCGATTATCGCCCGAAGCACCTCACGCCTCGGGCTGTCCCTTGAATGTTCTTCGTCGCTTCCCCCGAACCCTGCCCAGTTGAGACTATGAGACGCTATACGCCCGGCAGGGATGGCGGTTGGATCCCGCCTGTCGAGGTAGCAGCGGCGGCGTAAGGGCGGTGGTTTGTCCCGCTTGCGTTGAGATGTGAGGTCAGTGGCAATAGTATCTCCCTTGCTTCCCTTCGGATCAATAGAGCGTACAGGCACAAAACCCTAGAGACAAGCATATGACTACTGGCAGGATCAACCAGGTAGAATCTGTCACCGACCCTACGCGCCGCGCTGCCGACGCCAGACTGCAACATGGAACTGGCGTTAAACGCCAGTTTACGTCATCTATCTTCACGCAAAATATGAACTATTATATATTGCTGGAAAGCCCTGGATGTCTACTTTTCAACCCAATTAAGAGCGCACCAATTGGACTCCTGTAGCTCCAGTTGTTTTAATATAAAATTGTACTCATGCTTGATGATTTTCTTTCCATGACAACTCCTTTCAATTATTCTTTCATCTTCAATGGTCTCTCCTATCTCCACATTTTGGGCCTCCTCTTGCTCTAAGAAAAAATCAGACTCTTGTCGGTTCTCAATCAGGTTGGAATAGAATCCATTGATCTTTTTGCGTTTGTCATTAACGCCCAGCCTTCAGGAGTTTGAAGCTCGTCACAGTCATTCAATCCCAGAATCCTAGTCAGAATACCACAGACAAGGTTTAGACTTTCTGGATTCTCATGAATGCCGCCATCAATCCGGCTTATGCCACGAAGATTCTGAGTAATGAATCTAAGAGATACTCATTCAATCTGATTTGAAAATTTTTTATGAGGATTTTTGAAAAAAAATGAAGAAAGAGAAAGTGGTTAGGAAGTTTTCAAAAAAAGATATGATTGAAAAGATATGATTGAAGACAATTTAAAAAGATTTGATTTTTAAATTGATGACTAATTTAATGCAAAATTTTTGTACAAAGGGCAGGGACGTAGTCAACGCGAGCTGATGACTCGCGCTTACTAGGAATTCCTCGTTGAAGACCAACAATTGCAATGATCTATCCCCATCACGATGAAATTTGCCTCCGATGCAACGGAGGCAGGTCGCGTTGCAACGTTGGCTGGGGGCCGTTGCACCGGATGCTGGACGTGGTGCAACGGATGCTGGGGTCCGTTGCAACGGAGGCAGGGGGCATTGCAACGGATGCCGGATGCGTTGCAACTTTGGCTGGGGTCGTTGCAACGGAGGCAGGGCGCCATGCAACGTTGGCCGTGGCCGTTGCACCGGAGGCAGGGCGCGTTGCAGCGTTGGAATCTTGAAAAAAAATTGATTTGAAAACAAAATCTTCCCTCTTGTGCCATCCTGGCGTTAAACGCCCAGAATGGTGCACATTCTGGCGGAGCTAGGAAGACAGCAACAACTAGAAGCTACTACCCCCAGGGGGTGTTAAATGCCGGTTTTGACATTTAGCGCCAGTAGGGCGCAGATCCAACTTTAAGGAAAGGGCTTCATTAGTTGGCGCAATGCGAGCAAAGTGAGATGCCCAAAGGCTTGCTGGGCGCAATGCCAGCAAGATGCACGATGCCTAGTCACACTAGCAAGCACGTTGTGGTTGTGGTGTTGCTGCCGGGGTCAACCCCCCCAGTCCAACGTCGATCACGGGCGTCGGCCCAACGCTAGGCCAGGCCTGGTGTGGCTCATGTGTGCGCGTGAATTGGAGTTCGATCAACGACGTGTGCGCGTGCTTAATGCGTGCGCGTGACAAGGAAAATCGCCAAATGACGCGCACGCGTGAGTGAGTGTCAACTTGCAAATTTAGTTGTTTATACCTAAAGAATTAAACCCTGTCGACTCCATCATCGTGTAAGCATTTAACATAAATGGTTGAAATAAACCTCCTTAATCTTATATTTATCGGTGATTCTTCTATCTTTTTCTATAAACAAAAAACAAAAAAAAATTGTTACAAAGTGACTATTTTATTTTTTTGTAGACCCAAATAAAGGAAAATTGATGTTGCAATATCAACACAATATTCATCATCCTCACACAGAAACAATAATGGATATTTTAAAGCCAAATAAAAGGGATAGAAAATATCAATGCATTATTGAAGTCTTTCTGTTTGATTCTCTATAATAATATTCTTGTTGTCTCTACTTAGTTGATTGACACTGCTAATAACCAATCCAGCAACTTCAGATGCATCTCATTAGTTATATATGTTTTATCGTTCGTAGTCCTCTTTCAAATTAACTTAAACTTTAAAGTTGTGTAATTTTTTTGTTAATATTTGTCTATTACATGACAAAACCTCATTGTAGAAAAAATAAAACAATAAAATTTACTTTGTTCTCATTCTCACTTAAGAAAACTTAAAATACAACTAAAGAGTTTGTTGCGTGGAATTAAAAATTATCAAAATATTTATCCAATTATTAGTCACATTTTCTGTGTCATTTAGATATATAGTTAAGAGAATATTAACATTAAACTACCAAAAGGAAGTAGATTATATATTAATGCTATGGTAACTTTGCACCCATCTTAACAATTTAGAAACATTCTCATTAATGTTATAGTAGTTTTGATTCCCCAACTCCAAAATTAAGGAAGACTACTCTCGCTATTTATTTTGCAGTTATTTTTTTCTATTGATTTAAAATAAACTATCAAACTAAATGACCTTATATATTTTAGAAAATGAACATTTTTTTTATCTCCTTCTATATGAAACTCAATGATCAAAAAGCATAAAAAAATAGAAAAATCTCAACCTTTCCTTTCATGAAATATAATAAAAATTCTGGGTTGAATAATAATCTATTAAATTTATTCTTTCATCTAATTATATTTGTACTTTACAGTTGATATAAAAAAATAGAGTGCATAAGAAAATGACACATCAAAGTTATAAGAGAAAAACATATTATTATTATTATTAAAATGGTATCTGAAAATTTGTATTGCTGAAAAAATGAACCCCAAAAGATATTAATGAGTGTTTGTCATTACTAATGATAAATAAGTTCTAAAAGATTTAAAAATACTACAAAACTAAAACTAGATATTAAATATATATTCTAAAAAACTATTTTAGAGATCAAATTTTGATACATATTCTTGCAAACATTATTAAAAAAATAAGATCTTTTCATCCTTAAAATTTGGTAATCTTTTGTCAAGTGACTTTATTTTTAAAAACCCTAAACCATATTTATCCGTAGAATAAAAGCAATATAACCGATGTTATTACATATGAAAATTTCATATCATTTTCAAGCTTCGTAACTTGTAGCTTTGTACCGTTACAATGTTTATTAGATTGGTCAATATGATATTACCGAGACACCAACCTTATATATTAGTTTCTTTTAAAGTAAACCAAAATACCTTATATTATTCAATTTTTCTGACTAAAGAAAAATAAGGGCCAGCATGGTTCTTTCTTTGGAAAAATCTTTTAAAAATATGTAATCCAAAATAGATAGATAAAAAAAATGAATTAACTCATCAAAAGCATAGTTGAAAAAAAAAAGGCATAATATCTTACGAAAAACATAATTTAGTTTACTATTTTTGTTGTCTCTTATTAGACCATTATCAACTCTCCAATCATCATTCACAAATTGTTTACCTTTTATGGTGATTACTTGACATTTTTCTACTGTCTCCTTAAATCTACACTTGAAATATATATATTTGTTAATGAGTGTTTGTTGTCTATGCTCTTAAAGATAAAATTTTAAATATGATTTATTCTTTGTACGAGATAGATTTTTGTTATTTTCTTGCATGATCTATGTACTATATACTTTTGAATATTTTCATATAGATATGACTTTTTATTTTAACAAGTGTCTCAACTATTATAAATTTATTTATATCACCTAGAATTTGTGGCTTATACATATTATACATAAACAAAAGAATATGTGCATATAAAAGTTCTCTTTTCTAAAATTCTATAATACCAACATCAACTGAAATGACAAATTGATAAATCATATTTATACTATAAAATTTTAATAAGGTGTAATACGTAGATAGTAGGGTTGCATCCCATAATTTTATTAAGTATTTTCTCTTCTTTTAGGTATTCAAACAAACTCTCAAGTCTAATATTAAAGCACTACGCAATAAATCAAGGTGTATTTTGCCTTCAAACATATAGAAATCACTTTTCTTCTTATCGCATCTCATTCAGGTGTGTAGATTGTAATGATAAAATAGGTGGGATAGTTTACATATTTGCATATAGTAAATACATCTTTATAATTATTTATCATGTTCTTGGGTCCACCAGTAAAATTATTGGTAGAATTACTCTTTTACCAATTCTTCCAACATTCATATCTCCTATTATAAGATTTTCAAGTAGATATTTACGTTTATCAACTTGCAAATTTAGTTGTTTATACCTAAAGAATTAAACTCTGTCGACTCCATCATCGTGTAAGCATTTAACATAAATGGTTGAAATAAACCTCTTTAATCTTATATTTATCGGCGATTCTCCTATCTTTTTCTATAAGCAAAAAACAAAAAAAATTGCTACAAAGTGACTATTTTATTTTTTTTTAAGACCCAAATAAAGAAAAATTGATGTTGTGATATCCACACAATATTCATCATCCTCATATAGAAACAATAATGGATATTTTAAAGCCAAATAAAAGGGATAGAAAATATCAATGCATTATTGAAGTCTTCCTGTTTGATTCTCTATAGTAATATCCTTGTTGTCTCTACTTAGTTAGTTGACACTGCCAATAACCAATCCAGCAACTTCAGATGCATCTCATAAGTTATATATGTTTTATCATTCGTAGTCCTTTTTCAAATTAACTTAAACTTTAAAGTTGTGTAATTTTTTTGTTAATATTTGTCTCTTGCATGACAAAAACTCATTGTAGAAAAAATAAAACAATAAAATTTACTTTGTTCTCGTTCTTACTTAAGTAAATTTAAAATACAACTAAAGAGTTTGTTGCGTGAAATTAAAAATCATCAAAATATTTATCCAATTATTAGTCACATTTTCTGTGTCATTTAGATATATAGTTAAGCAAATATTAACATTAAACTACCAAAAGGAAGTAGATTATATATTAATACTATGGTAACTTTGCATCCATCTTAACAATTTAGAAACATTCTCATCAATGTTATAGTAGTTTTGATTCCCCAACTCCAAAATTAAGGAAGACTACTCCCGTTGTTTATTTTGCAATTATTTTTTTTATTGATTTAAAATAAACTATCAAACTAAATAACCTTATATATTTTAGAAAATGAACATTTTTTATCTCCTTCTATATGAAACTCAATGATCAAGAGGCATAAAAAAATAGAAAAATCTCAACCTTTCCTTTCATGAAATATAATGAAAATTTTGGGTTGAATAATGATCTATTAGATTTATTCTTTCATCTAATTATATTTGTACTTTATAATTTTGATATAAAAAAAATAGAGTGCATAAGAAAATGACACATCAAAGTTATAAGAGAGAAACAATTGATTTTCTTATTTAGTACACCAAAATTACTATTGATATCCAAATCTGATTCTATGATCTAATTACATGCGTAATCAAATTATTATTATTATTATTATTACTATTATTATTATTATTATTATTATTATTATTATTATTATTATTAAAATGGTATCCAAAAGTTTGTATTGCTGAAAAAATGAACCCCAAAAGATATTAATGAGTGTTTGTCATTACTAATGATAAATAAGTTCTAAAAGATTTAAAAATACTACAAAAAAACTAGATATTAAATATATATTCTAAAATACTATTTTAGAGATCAAATTTTGATGCATATTCTTGCAAACATTATTAGAAAAATAAAATCTTTTCATCCTTAAAATTTGGTAATCTTTTGTCAAGTGACTTTATTTTTAAAAATTTTTTTGTTGTGAATGACCACATTTTCTTTTGAGAATAAAAAAAAAATCTAGAAATCAAATTTTGCTCCAAAATTTTTTTGTGCCTTCTAAATATTTATTAAAATGTTGTCACAAAAATTAGATCTAATGGATAACTCGTCTGTTAAATATAAAAGTTTTTTTGTTACTTCAAAAAAATTATAATATTTATTAGTTCTTTTGTCATATTTTTAAATCATTCAAGGACTGTTTTGTCAATAACATCTTTTAGGGACCTTTTTCGTCCGTGACTAAATCTTTGGGGTACAATATTAGTAGTTAACCCAATAAAAATTCAGCACAAGCTAGTTTTAATTTTGTTCCATTCAAAAGATGAAATTCGAAGAGGCTGACTTACAAGAAGGAAGAGCAACCAATGGTGAAGATACTGGCGACGGCAATGAAGAATGATCTTGCTGAAGATGGCGACGGAGATCGGACTGCAACGAAGATGATTCTACCTCTGATGATCTTGCTGGATGACAATGAAGACGATTCTCCTCTAACGCGATGAAGAAGGTGACGCTTCTACTTCTGATGTGACAATTCTGTCTCTGATGATTCTCCTCAGGCATGTGAAGACGACGTTCTCCTTGGCCTGGGTCAGGTACACGACGATGATGTTCTCCTCAGTTGGATCAAGCGCACGAAGACGACGTTCTCCTCGGACAAAGTCAGGCACGCGACAATGTTCTCCTTGGGCTGGGTCACAGGCGCATGACAATAGTTCTACAGTGGCCTTAAGAGTGAGAAGGGGACGTTGTGAGAGGGGAGGAGCTTGGCGGTGAGAGGGGAGGTGGGTGGCAGACGGTAGAATGAGTTGAAGAGTGGTGGATGCACATTTTCCAGCTTAGTAAAAACTAGGGAGAAAGAAGTGGAAATTTTCAAATTTTAATAAACTAATTATAAAACACAATTTAGTAATTAGCTAAAGAGATATGTCATATCATTAAAATTTGGTGGCCACCTCAGCATCCTTTTCGTCGAAGATGTACTTTGGCGAGTTTGAGGGCACGCTTGTCAATTTTTAAAATCATTCAAGGATCATTTTGTCGATAACAAAAGTTAGGTACCATTTTATCAATGTTAGAATCTTTCAGGTGCCGAATTGGTATTTATCTCATTTTTATTTATGACATTGCTGAATGCTGATGAACAAAATTTGTATTTATTGGATTGCTACTAAACTGATTTTTTATTGTTCTTCAATTTTTGTTTTTGGTTTTCCTTTGTGAACTTTTTTTTGTTTTGTTATTTAGCTGATTAGATTATATAATTAAAGCACAATCATTGAGAAGATCATTGGAAAGGATATGGCTCTGGTTTTTAGATTGTGATGGTGGTAGTGGTACCTGAAAAAACAATAGAGGAGGAAGGATGGACCATTGAGGAGGGTAGTTTTGGAAAAAAGAATTGGAATTTTTTTTTCAACTTGTAATAGTTTAATTAAATATAAAGGACAACTCAGTAATTAGTTAAGAAACATGTCATATCATCAAAATTCGGTGTCCACATCAGCATCTTTCTTGTCAGAAATGTGCTCCGGCGAATCCAGGAATATGCTTGTCAATTTTTAAAATTTTTTAAGGACTATTTTGTCGATAACAAAAATCAGGTACCATTTTGTTAATGTCAGAATATTTAATTTCAAGTACTGAATTGATATTTATCTCTTATTATTATTGTTGCTGTCGTTGTTAACTCATTATTTGATTTTGTAAGATAAAATAAATTGGATATAATTCTTATTTATATTTTACCTACATCAATTGTGCCAAAGATAAGATTATCAAATTAATATTGATGGTATCATATTATTACTATTATAGTAATAAAAAATGTATTTTTAAAAAGCTTTCCTTTTTTGAGAAAAAGAACCAAAAGAGCTTGTGAAAAATCTATCTGTCTTGCAACATAACGAGGAGCATGGAGGGTCATCTTAAATTGCTCTTTCTTGTATTGAGGAATTCCTGTCAAAAACACCTGAGCAACAAGAAAATTGGCCCAAATTGCATTATTCAAAGCATTGTCATCATCATCAATAGGGAAAAAGGAGGCGTTCAATTTAAGTTGGGCCGCAATTTTGACAAAGAAAAGGAGCAACCATCAGTTCTTCATTTCAAAATTTTTTACATGAGTGGAGCAATGAAAATATTGCCCAAAATATTTCTTCGGTCGAGGTGATGTCTTTAAAGTTTGGATGGAGAATGGCCAATCGAAAACCTTCAATATGTTATTTTTCCAATGTGGTAGGCCCATCCTGCTTCATATGTTTTTTGAAAATGGCATTTAGCTAAAGTTGTAAAAGCTAGAGGGGACCCCCTGGAGTAATTAAAGACTTCTTTCGAAAGCAATCAGTTAAATGCCCCAGTTCGTTATACAGATTACCTAAGATTTGTTTGGTCAAGTTGAATTTATGGCCTTCATGAAGCAGAGCAGCAAAAGGGATGAATAACTTTTGCATCAAGAAACTCCTCGAGCAAAAGATTATGGCGTTTAACCAATAGTATAAAAAGGCCACGTGTTCATCATCCGTAGTAGGAGTATCCTCGTGGCCCATATTGCTCTTGATGAAATCATTATAAGAACTCCAATGTTGTAAGTTTTGGTGGGTTTCATATCAAATGTAACTATGGGGTTGCCTGTTGGCAATCCTGTGATGGCAGCTGGTGCACGAAATTGTGATCTCAATGGCGCCACAACTTGGTACGCACAATTGTAATACCACTCTTTTTCACAACTTCGCACAACTAACCAGCAAGTGCACTGGGTCGTCCAAGTAATACCTTACGTGAGTAAGGATCGATCCCACGGAGATTGTTGGTATGAAGTAAGCTATGGTCATCTTGTAAATCTCAATCAGGCGGATTCAAATGGTTATAATGGTTTTCGAATATAAAGATAAATAAAACATAAAATAAAGATAGAGATACTTATGTAATTCATTGGTGGGAATTTCAGATAAGCGCATGAAGATACTGTGTTCCTTCTGAATCTCTACTTTCCTATTGCTTTCATCCAATCATTCTTACTCCTTTCCATGGCAAGCTGTATGTTGGGTTTCACCGTTGTCAATGGCTACCTCCCGTCCTCTAAGTGAAAATGGTCCGAATGCGCTGTCACAGCACAGCTAATCATCTGTCGGTTTTCGATCATGTCGGAATAGAATCCAGTGATTCTTCTGCGTCTGTCACTACGCCCAACACTCGCGAGTTTGAAGCTCGTCACAGTCATCCCATCTCAAATCCTACTCGAAATACCACAGACAAGGTTTAGACTTTCTGGATCTTAGGAATGGCCGCCAATGATTCTAGCTTATACCACGAAGACTCCAATCTTTCGGAATGGAGGCTAAGAGATACACGCTCGATCTAAGGTAGAACGGAAGTGGTTGTCAGGCACGTGTCCATAGGTGAGAATGATGATGAGTGTCACGGATCATTACATTCATCATGTTGAAGTGAAGCGAATATCTTAGAATAATAATAAGCATGAATTGAATAGAAAATAGTAGTAATTGCATTAATACTCCAGGAACAGCAGAGCTCCATACCTTAACCTATGGTGTGTAGAAACTCCACCGTTGAAAATACATAAGAGCAAGGTCTAGGCATGGCCGAATGGCCAGCCTCCCCCAAATAGGATGTGAATTCGAAAATAGAGAAAAAGACCCTTAGTACAATAGTAAAAAGTTCTATTTATACTAAACTAGCTACTAGAGTTTACAGAAATAAGTCTAAGTGCAAAAATCCACTTCCGGGGCCCACTTTGGTGTGTACTTGGGCTGAGCTTGAGCTTTATACATACAGAGACTTCTCTTGGAGTTAAACACCAAGTTGTAACGTGTTTTTGGCATTTAACTCTGGTTCGTGACGTGTTTCTGGCGTTTTACTCCAGAATGCAGCATGGAGCTGGCATTGAACGCCAGTTTGCATCATCTAAACTCGAATAAAGTATAGACTATTATATATTGCTGGAAAGCTCTAGATGTCTACTTTCCAACGTAATTGCAAGCGCGCCATTTAGAGTTTTGGAGCTCCAGAAAATCCATTTTGAGTGCAAGGAGGTCAGAATCCAACAGCATCTGTAGTCCTTTTTCAGCCTCCTATCAGATTTTTCCTCAGGTCCCTCAATTTCAGCCAGAAAATACCTGAAATCATAGAAAAACACACAAACTCATAGTAAAATCCAAAAATGTGAATTTTGCATAAAAACTAATAAAAACATCCCTAAAAGTAGCTAGATCCTACTAAGAACTACCTAAAAATAATGCCAAAAAGCGTATAAATTATCCGCTCATCACAACACCAAACTTAAATCGTTGCTTGTCCCCAAGCCACTGAAAATCAAATAGGATAAAAAGAAGAGAATATACTATAAATCTCAAAATATCAATGAATATTAGTTCTAATTAGATGAGCGGGACTTGTAGCTTTTTGCTTCTGAACAGTTTTGGCATCTCACTTTATCCTTTAAAGTTTAGAATGATTGGCATCCATAGGAACTCAGAGTTTAGATAGTGTTATTGATTCTCCTAGTTGAGTATGTTGATTCTTGAACACAGCTACTTTTTTGAGTCTTAGCCGTGGCCCTAAGCACTTTGTTTTCCAGTATTACCACTGGATACATAAATGCCACAGACACATGACTGGGTGAACCTTTTCAGATTGTGACTCAGCTTTGCTAAAGTCCTCAGTTAGAGGCGTCCAGAGCTCTTAAGCACACTCTTTTTGCTTTGGATCACGACTTTAACCACTCAGTCTCAAGCTTTTCACTTGGACCTGCATGCCACAAGCATATGGTTAGGGACAACTTGATTTAGCTGCTTAGGCCTGGATTTTATTTCCTTGGGCCCTCCTATCCATTGATGCTCAAAGCCTTAGATCCTTTTTACCTTTGCCTTTTGGTTTTAAGGGCTATTGGCTTTTTCTGCTTACTTTTTCTTTTTCTTTCTTAAAAATATAAAATTTTTCGCCACTTTTTTTCGCAAGCTTTGTTCTTCACTGCTTTTTCTTGCTTCAAGAATCAATTTTATTATTTTTCAGATCATCAATAACATTTCTCTTTTTCATCATTCTTTCAAGAGCCAACAATTTTAACAGTCATAAACAACAAGATAAAAAAATATGCACTGTTTAAGCATTCATTCAGAAAATAAAAAGTATTGTCACCACATCAATATAATTAAACTAATTTCAAGGATGAATTCGAAACTCATGTACGTCTTGTTCTTTTGTATTAAAAACATTTTTCATTTAAGAAAGGTGAAGGATTCATGGAATTATCATAGCCTTAAGACACAGATACTAGACACTAATGATCATGTAATAAAGACACAAATATAGACAAACATGAAGTTCAAAAACCGAAAAACAGAGAGATAAGAATAAGGAAGTTAAGGAATGAGTCCACCTTAGTGATGGTGGCGCCTTCTTCTTGAAGGACCAATGGTGGTCTTGAGCTCTTCTATGTCTCTTCCTTGCCTTTGTTGCTCTTCTCTCATAGCTCTTTGATCTTCTCTAATCTCATTGAGAATGATGGAGTGCTCTTGGTGTTCCACCCTTAATTGGTTCATGTTATGACTCAATCCTTCTAGAGAAGTGTTGAGTTGCTCCCAATAGTTATTTGGAGGAAAATGCATCCCTTGAGGCATCTCAGGGATTTCTTGATGATGAGCTTCCTCATGCATCTCTTGAGATCCATGAATGGGCTCTCTTGTTTGCTCCATCCTCTTCTTAGTGATGGGCTTATCCTCTTCAATGAGGATGTCTCCTTCTATGACAACTCCAGCTAAGTTGCATAGATGGCAAATGAGATGAGGAAAAGCTAGCCTTGCTAAGGTGGAGGGCTTTTCGGCTACTTTGTAGAGTTCTAGAGGGATGACTTCATGACCTTCTACCTCCTCTCCAATCATGATGCTATGGATCATGATGGCCCGATCCACAGTTACTTCGGATCAGTTGCTAGTGGGGTTGATGGAGCATTGGATGAACTCCAACCATCCTCTAGCCACAGGCTTAAGGTCCAGTCTTCTCAATTGAACCGGATTACCTCTTGAGTCTCTTTTTCATTGAGCTCCTTCCACACATATGTCCATGAGGACTTGGTCCAACCTTTGATCAAAGTTGACCCTTCTAGTGTAGGGGCGTGCATCTTCTTGCATCATAGGCAAGTTGAATGCCAACCTTACGTTTTCTGGACTAAAATCTAAGCATTTTCCCCTAACCATTGTAAGCCAATTCTTTGGATTTGGGTTCATGCTTTGATCATGGTTCCTAGTGATCCATGCGTTTGCATAGAACTGTTGAACCATTAGGATTCCGACTTGTTGAATGGGGTTGGTGAGAACTTCCCAACCTCTTCTTCGGATCTCATGTCGGATCTCCGGATACTCATTTTTCTTGAGCATGAAAGGGATCTCAGGGATCACCTTTTTCTTGGCCACAACTTTATAGAAGTGGTCTTGATGGGCTTTTGAGATGAATCTCTCCATCTCCCATGACTCAGAGATGGAAGCAATTACCTTCCCTTTCCTCTTTCTTGAGGTTTCTCTGGCTTAGGTGCCATCAATGGTTATGGGAAAATAAAAAAGCTATGCTTTTACCACACCAAACTTGGAATGTTACTCGCCTTCGAGCAAAAGAAGAAAGAATAGAAGAAGAAGAAGAAGAATAAGAAGAAGAAGAAGAAGAAGATATAGAGGAGATGGAGAAATGTGTGGGTTTCGGCCAAGGGGGAGAAGAGAGGGTAGTGTTATGTGAAAATGAAGAAGGATGGAGGGGTTTATATAGTGGAGGGAGAGGGGTGAGGGTTCGGTCATTTAGGGTGGGTTTGGGTGGGAAAGAGATTTTAAATTTGAAGGTAGGTGGGGTTTATGGGGAAGAGTGGATGGATGTGATTGGTGAAGGGGTAATGGGAAAGAGAGATTGAGGTGATTGGTGAAGGATATAATGTTATTGGATTGTGTAAAGAAGAGAGAAGTGGGGTAGGTGGGGATCCTGTGGGGTCCACAAATCCTGAGGTGATCCTGTGGGGTCCACAGATCTTGAGGTGTCAAGGATTTCTCATCCCTGCACCTTTTAGGCGTGTAAAATGCCTTCTGTATGCAATCCTGGCGTTTAACGCTAGATTGATACTTGTTTCTGGCGTTAACCACCCAGATGTAGCTTGTTTTTGGTGTTTAACGCCAGCCTTATGCTTGTTTCTGGCGTTAAACGCCAGCTTGGTGCTTGTTTCTGGCGTTAAACACTAGACAGATGCTTGTTTCTGGTGTTAAACACCAGACAGATGCTTGTTTCTGGCGTTTAAACGCCAGACTGCTTTTCCTCTAGGGTGTGCTTTTTCTTCTGCTATTTTTGATTCTGTTTTTAATTTTTGCAAATGTTTTGTGACTCCACATGATCATAAACCTAATAAAACATAAAAGAACAATAAAAAAATAGATAAATAAAAATTGGGTTACCTCCCAATAAGTGCTTCTTTAATGTCAATAGATTGACAGTGAGCTCTCATGGAGCTTCACAGATGTTTAGAGCATTGTTGGGACCTCCTAACACCAAACTTAGAGTTTGAATGTAGGGGTTCAACACCAAACTTAGAGTTTGGTTGTGGCCTCCCAACACCAAATTTAGAGTTTGATTGTGGGGGCTTTGTTTGACTCTGCATTGAGAGAAACTTTTCATGCTTCCTCTCCATGGTTGCAGAGGAAGATCCTTGAGTTTTAAACACAAGGTAGTCCCCATTCAATTGAAGGACTAGCTCTCCTCTGTCAACATTAATCACAGCTCCTGCTGTGGCTAGGAAGAGTCTTCCAAGGATAATGCATTCATCTTCATCCTTTCCAGTGTCTAGGATTATGAAATCAGCAGGGATGTAAAGGCCTTTAACCTTCACTAACATGTCCTCTACCAATCCATAAGCTTATTTTATTGACTTGTTGGTGGACGAAATTGTGATCACTATTCTTTGTACTTGTATGGATTTACTCTGATGACATTGTTTATTTTCACAACTCCGTTCAACTAACCAGCAAGTGTATTGGGTCGTCCAAGTAATAAACCTTACGTGAGTAAGGGTCGAATCCACAGAGATTGTTGGTATGAAGCAAGCTATGGTCACCTTGCAAATCTCAGTCAGGCAGATTAAAATAGTTTATGGGTTTTTCGAAAATAGAAATAAAGGGTAGAAATAAAAGGGATAGAAGACTTATGCAGATTCATTGGTAGGAATTTCAGATAAGCGGGTGGAGATGCTGTAGAGCCCAAGCATGCCTGCTCTCCCACTGCTTCTACTCAATCCTTCTTACTCCTTTCCATGGCAAGCTTTGTATAGGGGTTCACCATCAACTGTGGCTACTTTCTTCCTCTCGGGGAAATACCCTGTGCGGCTGTCACTCGCACAGCTAACCAGTCTGGAGGCATCATCCATGGCTAATGGCTACATCCCATCCTCGCAGTGAAAACTAATGCAAGCACTCTGTCACAGTACTGCTAATCACCGGTTGGTTCCCGCTCCTACTGGAATAGAATCCCTCTTTTGCGTCTGTCACTAACGCCCAGCAGGTTAAAGTTTGAAGCACGTCACAGTCATTCATTACCGGAATCCTACTCGGAATACCACAGACAAGGTGAGACTTTCCGGATCCTCATAAATGCCGCCATCCATCTAGCTTATACCACAAAGATTCTGTTGGGGAATCTAAGAGATACGCATTCAAGCTCTGTTGCATGTAGAACGGAAGTGGTTGTCAATCACGCGCGTTCATAAGTGAGAATGATAATGAGGGTAATCTGACTCAT
>NC_029773.3:66030531-66030735 GCF_000817695.3 Arachis duranensis | reverse complement strand
AAATCACAGAAAAACACACAAACTCATAGTAAAGTCCAGAAATGTGAATTTAACATAAAAACTAATGAAAATATCCCTAAAGTAGCTCAAACTTACTAAAAACTATATGAAAACAATGCCAAAAAGCGTATAAATTATCCGCTCATCACAACACCAAACTTAAATTGTTGTTTGTCCCCAAGCAACTGAAAATCAAATAGGATA
>NC_029773.3:66012890-66023215 GCF_000817695.3 Arachis duranensis | reverse complement strand
AGAAACTCCACCGTTGAAAATACATAAGTAAAGGGTTCAGGCATGGCCGAATGGCCAGCCCTCTCTAACGTGATCACAGGATTCAAAATACAATCCAGGATGTCTAATACAATAGATAAATGTCCTATATATACTAGACTAGCTACTAGGGTTTACATGAGTAAGTAATTGATGCATAAATCCACTTCCGGGGCCCACTTGGTGTATGCTTGGGCTGAGCTTGATTAATTCACGAGCTAAGGCATTTCTTGGCGTCAAACTTCAGGTTATGATGTGTTTTGGGCGTTTAACTCCGGATCATGACGTTTTTCTGGCGTTTAACTCCAGACAGCAGCATGAACTTGGCGTTCAACGCCAAGTTACGTCGTCAATCTTCGAATAAAGTATGGACTATTATATATTGCTGGAAAGCCCTGGATGTCTACTTTCCAACGCCGTTGAGAGCGCGCCAATTGGAGTTCTGTAGCTCCAGAAAATCCATTTCGAGAGCAGGGAGGTCAGATTCCAACAGCATCAGCAGTCCTTTTGTCAGCCTTTTTCAGAGTTTTGCTCAAATCCCTCAATTTCAGTCAGAATTTACCTGAAATCACAGAAAAACACACAAACTCATAGTAAAGTCCAGAAATGTGAATTTAACATAAAAACTAATGAAAACATCCCTAAAAGTAGCTCAAACTTACTAAAAACTATATGAAAACAATGCCAAAAAGCGTATAAATTATCCGCTCATCACTTGTCTGTCATCTCTAATGAGATTCTTGCAGCTTGTACCTCAAAGATCTCCAGTTACTCCATTACAGAGAGTGGCATAAGATTTATACCTGACCCCAGGTCACACAGAGCCTTCTCAAAGGTCATGGTGCCTATGGTACATGGTATTAAGAATTTACCAGGATCTTATTTCTTTTGAGGTAAAGTTTGCTGATCTCATGTATTTAGTTCACTGATGAGCAAGGGAGGTTCATCTTCCCAAGTCTCATTACCAAATAACTTGGCATTTAGCTTCATGATGGCTCCTAGATATTAAGCAACTTGCTCTTCAGTTACATCTTCATCCTCTTCAGAGGAAGAATAGTTCTCAGAGCTCATGAATGGCAGAAGGAAGTTTAATGGAATCTCTATGGTCTCTATATGAGCCTCAGATTCTTTTAGGTCCTCAATAGGGAATTCCTTTCTGTCTGGAGGACGTCCCACGAGGTCTTCCTCATTGGGATTCACGTCTTCCCCTTCCTCTTTGGATTCGGCCATTTTGATTATATCAATGGCCTTGCACTCTCTTTTTGGATTCTCTTCTGTATTGCTTGGGAGAGCACTAGGAGGAGTTTCAATGATTTTTTTACTCAGCTGACCCACTTGTGCCTCCAATTATCTAATGGAGGACCTTGTTTCACTCATGAAACTTAAAGTGGCCTTAGATAGATCAGAGAGTATGTTTGCTAAGCTAGAGGGGCTCTGCTCAGAATTCTCTGTCTGTTGCTGAGATGATGACGGAAAAAGCTTGCTATTGCTAAACATGTTTCTTCCACCATTATTAAAGCCTTGTTGAGACTTTTGTTGATCCTTCCATGAGAAATTTGGATGATTTCTCCATGAAGGATTATAGGTGTTGCCAAAGGCTTCACCCATGTAATTTACCTCTGCCATTGCAGGGTTCTCAAGATCATAAGCTTCTTCTTCAAAAGATGCTTCTTTAGTACTGTTGGATGCATTTTACAATCCATTCAGACTTTGAGAAATCATGTTGACTTACTGAGTCAATATTTTATTCTGAGCCAATATGTCATTTAGAGCATCAATTTCAAGAACTCCCCTCTTCTGAGTCGTCCTATTACTCACAGAATTCCTCTCAGAGGTGTACATGAATTGGTTATTTGCAACCATGTCAATGAGTTCTTGAGCTTCTGTAGCTCAGATAGACCATCATAGAATATATCCAAAATGGTCCACTCTGAAAGCATGTCAGAAGGACACTTTTTGGTCAACTGCTTGTATCTTTCCCAAGCTTCATAGAGGGTTTCACCATCTTTTTGCTTGAAGGTCTGAACATCCACTCTAAGCTTGCTCAGCTTTTGAGAAAGAAAGAACTTGGCCGAGAAGGTCGTGACCAGCTTATCCCAAGAGTCCAGGCTATCTTTAGGTTGTGAGTCCAACCATGTTCTAGCTCTGTCTCTTACAGAAAAAGGGAAAAGCATGAGCCTGTAGACTTCAGGATCTACTCCATTAGTCTTAACAGTATCACAGATCTGCAAGAATTCAGTTAAAAACTAATAGGGATCTTCTGATGGAAGTCCATGAAACTTGCAATTCTGTAGCATTAGAACAACTAGTTGAGGCTTCAACTAAAAATTGGTTGCTCCAATGTCAGGGATTGAGATGCTTCTTCCATAAAAATTGGAAGTAGGTGTAGTATAATCACCAAGCATCCTCCTTGCATTATTGTTGTTGCTATTATTTTCGGCTGCCATCTCCTCTTCTTTTTCGAAAATTTCTGTAGAGTTTTCTCTGGATTGTTGTATTTTAGCTTCTCTTAGTTTCTTCTTCAGAGTCCTTTCAGGTTCAGGATCTGCTTCAACAAGAATGTTCTTGTCCTTGCTCCTGCTTATATGAAAAAGAAGGGAACAGAAAATAATAATAGGGATCCTCTTTACCACAGTAGAGAGATTCTTTTATGTGAGTAGAAGAAGAAAAGAATAGAAGAAGGAGGAGAAAAAATTCGAACACAGAGGAGAAGAGAGGGTTCAAATTTTTTAGATGAAGAGAAGAGTTAGTAAATGAATAAATAAATAGAAGGAGGTGAGAGAGGGGAGTTTTCAAAAATTGTTTTTGAAAAATAGTTAGTGATTTTCGAAAATTAAGAGAAGAAATAAAATTAAAATTAAAATTTGAAACAATTAGTTAATTAAAAGAATTTTGAAAAAAAGTAAGGTGGTTTTTGAAAGATGAGAGAGAAAAGTAGTTAGGTGGTTTTGAAAAAGATAAGAAATAGTAAAACAAACAAAAAGTCAATCAGTTAGTTGAAAAATATTTGAAAATCAATTTTAAAAAGATATGAATGAAAAAAGATAAGATTTTGAAATTTATTTTGAAAAAGATTTGAAAAAAAGAATTTAGAAAGATTTGATTTTTAAAATTAAAATTGATTACTTGACTAACAAGAAACTAAAAGATATGATTCTAGAATTTAAAGATTGAACCTTTCTTAACAAGAAAATAACAAACTTCAAATTTTTGAATCAATCACATTAATTGTTAGTAAAGTTTTCGAAATTTTGAAATGAAATTAAGAAAAAGATTTTGAAATTAATTTTTAAAATTTTCAAAAAATAATAAGAAAAATGAAAAAGATTTGATTTTTGAAAAAGATTTTGAAAAGATAGGATTTTTAAAATTGAAATCTTGACTTGACTAACAAGAAACAACTTATTTTAAAATTTTTTGACTAAGTCAATCTAAAGATTTCGAAAATTATGACTAGAATAAGGAAAAGATATTTTTTATTTTTCAATTTTTAATGATGAGAGAGAAAAACAACTAAATGACTCAAAACATAAAAATTATGAATCAAAACACATGATGCATGCAAGAACACTATGAATGTCAAGATGAACACCAAGAACACTTTGAAGATCATGATGAACATCAAGAACTTATTTTTTAAAAATTTTCAAGAAAAGAAAAACATGCAAGACACCAAACTTAGAAACTTTCAATGCTTAGACACTATGAATGCAAAAATGCATATGAAAAACAACAAAAAATACAAAACAAGAAAATTTAAAGATCAAATAAGAAGACTTGTCAAGAACTACTAGAAGATCATGCAGAATACCATGCATGAATTTTTCGAAAAAAAAATACATAAATTTTAAAAACATGCAATTGACACCAAACTTAAAAATTGACTCAAGACTCAAACAAGAAACACAATATATTTTTTTGATTTTTTTATTTTATTAATTTTTTTTTATTTTTCAAAAATTTCTTTTTGGAAAAACGAAAACAAATAAAAAATTTTGAAAGATTTTTGAAAACTTTTTGAAAAGAAAATTACCTAATCTGAGCAACAAGATGAACCGTCAGTTATCCAAACTCGAACAATCCCCGGCAACAGCGCCATAAATTTGGTGCAAGAAATTGTAATCTCAATGGCGCCAACAACTTGGTACGCACAATTGTAATATCACTCTTTTTCACAACTTTGCACAACTAACCAGCAAGTGCACTGGGTCGTCCAAGTAATACCTTACGTGAGTAAGGATCGATCCCATGGAGATTGTTGGTATGAAGCAAGCTATGGTCATCTTGTAAATCTTAGTCAGGCGGATTCAAATGGTTCTAATGGTTTTCGAATATAAAGATAAATAAAGCATAAAATAAAGATATAGATACTTATGTAATTCATTGGTGGAAATTTCAGATAAGCGCATGAAGATACTGTGTTCCTTCTGAATCTCTGCTTTCCTACTGCTTTCATCCAATCATTCTTACTCCTTTCCATGATAAGCTGTATGTTGGGTTTCACCGTTGTCAATGACTACCTCCTGTCCTCTCAGTGAAAATGGTCCGAATGCGCTGTCACAGCACGGCTAATCATTTGTCGGTTCTCGATCATGTCGGAATAGAATCCAGTGATTCTTTTGCGTCTGTCACTATGCCCAACACTCGCGAGTTTGAAGCTCGTCATAGTCATCCCATCTCAGATCCTACTCGGAATACCACAGACAAGGTTTAGACATTCTAGATCTTAGAAATGGCCGCCAATGATTCTAGCTTATACTACGAAGACTCCGATCTTTCGGAGTGGAGGCTAAGAGATACACGCTCGATCTAAGGTAGAACCGAAGTGGTTGTCAGGCACGCGTCCATAGGTGAGAATGATGATGAGTGTCACGGATCATCACATTTATCATGTTGAAGTGCAGCGAATATCTTAGAATAAGAATAAGCATGAATTGAATAGAAAATAGTAGTAATTGTATTAATACTCGAGGAATAGCAGAGCTCCACACCTTAATCTATGGTGTGTTGAAACTCCACCATTGAAAATACATAAGAACAAGGTCTAGGCATGGCCGAATGGCCAGCCTCCCCAAATAGGATGTGAATTCGAAAATAGGGAAAAAGACCCCTAGTACAATAGTAAAAAGTTCTATTTATACTAAACTAGCTACTATGGTTTACAGAAATAAGTCTAAGTGCAGAAATTCACTTCTGGGGCCCACTTTGGTGTGTACTTGGGATGAGCTTGAGCTTTATACATGCAGAAACTTCTCTTGGAGTTAAACGCCAAGTTGTAACGTGTTTTTAGCGTATAACTCTGGTTCGTGACGTGTTTCTGGCGTTTTACTCCAAAATGCAGCATGGAGCTGGTGTTGAACACCAGTTGCGTCATCTAAACTCGAATAAAGTATAAATTATTATATATTACTGGAAAGCCTTGGATGTCTACTTTCTAATGCAATTGAGAACGCGCCATTTGAAGTTCTGTAGCTCCAGAAAATCCAATTAGAGTGCAGAGAGGTCAGAATCCAATAGCATCTGTAGTCCTTTTTCAGCCTCCTATCAGATTTTTGCTCAGGCCCCTCAATTTCAGCCAGAAAATACCTGAAATCAAAGAAAAACACACAAACTCATAGTAAAGTCCAGAAATGTGAATTTTGCATAAAAACTAATAAAAACATCCCTAAAAGTAGCTAGATCCTACTAAAAACTACCTAAAAGTAATGCCAAAAGCGTATAAATTATCCGCTCATCAGCAGCCACGTCGAAAAGGGTGCGGCCAACCATTCCACAAGGTAGATGAAAGTTGTTAGTGGTTCAATTCCAGAAACAAAGTGCAGCGCCAATCATCCAATGGTGAGCAGTTGGTGTGAAGTGTGAAAGGCGAAGAAGTTCATGAATACCCAGTGTTTTCCAAACTTTGTCCTTTTCTAGCTCAAGCCGTTGGTACCAAGCAAGGAAATCACCTCCAGTTTTAAAGGTGATTTTGGGATTATTTCTGAAGGGTTTTTTGTTGTCGATAAAAGATTGATGAACAGATTTTGCTTAATTAACAAATCTTCTCCTTCGGCACTTGGGAAGAAATGAGCATTCTTCTTGGCTTGTTCTAAGGTTTGTATGGGGCTAACAAAGAAACAAGTATCATCCTCGATAGTAAAAGGAACAAGGATCCTTTTGTGATCTGGCACGCTCTCAAGGTCTTCAATGACAGTGTCATTGAATCGAGATAAAATCTTCAAGGCAGATTGTTCGGAGGTCTTAGTCATAATGTATTTACCTTTATCTGGGTAGTTGAAGCTTTTGCAACTAAGGGAGAAGCCATTGTCGTGTGCAGAAAAAGAAATGCTTGATGATTGTTTTCTTTTTTGGAAGAAAGAGTTTGCTCAAGAAATTCGACGAAGGATTGGTGAAGCTACTTAAAGGGGACGAATTTGAGAAGAGGAATGAAAGTTGGGAAACAAAAAGTTAACGTTGTGTAACGGTGAGTGTCTTTGTTAAGTAAAAATAAAAGAGGTTAATGACGTTGCTGTTTTGTTTTTCATTATTTCAAAATTTAAAATAGAAAGCTTCCTTGAGAGGGCAAAGTGGAAGAGAGAGAAAGACGGTAAGTAATGAAGAACGTGCTATAGTGGGTGTTGAATAAGTGATGGTTAATAAATTTCATTGAGAATGAATTTGTTGATTACAACTATAAAGTCAGGTGAAATAGGATTAAGCGTTTCATCTTCAGATGATAACAAAAGAACTCGTTAATCTTCAGGAAGCAATTTGTGATCGAAAAAATGTAATTTCAAAAACCTAGGTCAAAGTATAATAAATTTTTTTCTCGAGGAATGACATCCTGATCGAAAAGAATTCGTGGACGAGAAGGAGTGGAAGATGAACAATAGGCTTAATCGAGGGAAAGGAATTTTTGAAGTTATTTGTTGGGAGTTGCCCACATTATACAACAAGAGCGAGAACGATTTCTCAAAGATTAACGCACGAGGGAGTTACACCTGAATCTGATTGGTTGAAAATTTCAATAAATAGGTGCAAGTTTGAAGAAACAAGGGTTGAAATTTTTTATCAGAAAATACTCTCGCATACTCACATCCCTAGTAAATTTTTGAGTCTGCTAAGAGCTTTCTTTTCTGTAGGTTCCTTCTACTGTCTTTTAAATTTCTTGCAATCTTTATCTTTTTTGCAAATTTACTTTTTCAAGCAATTTATCTTTCAGTTTACTTTTAAGATTCAGTACTTTGCTTTCGATTTCAAAAGTCCTTCGATCTCATCAAAGGCAGTTTACTGCTTTTGTTTAATTTCAATGCAATTCATTTTAATTCCATTCAATTTATTTTTAAGTTTATTTTTATTTTCTTTCATATTTTTTTTACTATTTTGTCCAATCAAAAGATCATTTGATACATTTTTGAAAATTGGTACTCATAAGAGGAGTAAGTTTCACTCTTATATCACTAAATATCGAACTAATTTCGATTTGCTAAAAATCAATAAAACAGTATGATTATATTTTTATTCCAAGTGAATTACAATTCATATATCTTTCCTTGTACCTTAATTCTTTGATTTTTTGTTTAAAGATTATTGAATAAATTGTAAAAATTTTATAAAGTGTAAACAACATTTTATTCATGAAATAATAATAATAATAATAATAACAATAATAATAATAATAATAATAATAATAATAATTGATATAATGATATACACATTGTTTCCATAATGAATTGATAAGGGAAAGTATGAGGAGCCAATGGAATATTTGTACAATGTGTACAATGGAGGTTTATGGAGTATTAGAGATATAACCATTAGTGTTACCTTTTTCTATCAGCTGAAACTTTTGGGATGAGTGGTATCATGAGTTCGATCCTTGGTGAACCCTAAAATCAGTATAAGTTTTTGAGAAGATGTTTATTATCCCTAGTACTCGGATGATTATTATAGATAGTATCGAGATGTTCATTTTGTAACTCAATTGATAATATTGAGATATTTAATTACACAATAACTTAATCATAAACCTTTGATTATTTTGACTACTCTTTTTTTTTTCATGCAGTTTCTTTAATTAGTATCCATGAGAGAACTTATTTTGCTCCTATGTATTGGACCCTGAATATAAAATAAAACAAAGATTAATCATCAAAGCAATTTTGACAAGAACACAGAAAAATAAATAAAACAAATATTTTCTATTTTTAACATTTTGTTAAGAATTTTATTATTTTACTTTTTTTTCTCAACAAAATCACACAAATAAAAAAGAATTAAAAAAAAACAAAAGACAAAATTACAAACCAATTAAAATTTAGAGTAAAATCTATTTTTTGTTCTTATCATTTTTAAAAATTTTAAAAATATCCAAACGTTAATTTGCTTCAATATTATTTTTAACATTTTCAATACTTTAATTCTATCCTTATTTTTAAGTTTTTTTTGTGTGGTTAACTTTTCTTTTCTTTTATTTTTACTCCACTTATATCATCATTGATAAACCCCAATTGTAGGGTTTATCTTGTGTTAAATTTAGGAGATTTTATCACCTTTTACCCACATTTATCCAATGAAATAGCATGGTTTTATAACTTCTCCTTGAATTGTACTTAAGAGTGAAAACATGCTTTTTAGGTCTTAAAATAGCTAAATTTAATTTACCTTTGATTCCATTAGATGCCTTGATATGTTTGTTAAGTGATTTCAGATTTAGAAGGCAAAGATGGGATAAAGGGAATAAAGGAAAGGCATGTAAAAATGGAGAACTTATGAAGAAATGAAGGAATCGCAAAAGCTGTCAAGTCGACCTCTTCGCACTTAATCGGCCATAACTTGAGCTACAGAGGTCCAAATGATACGGTTCCAGTTGGGTTGAAAAGCTAACATCCGGGGTTTCGAAATGATATAAGATTTGCTATAGTTGCTATACGTATAGTGATGTGCACACGCACTGTATACGCACGCATCGTTGCTGCCATATGATCCACTTAAAGCAATACGTGGCCAGCGAATTCTAAAACCTTGTGGACCCAATCCAACTCATTTCTGATGCTATTTAAGCCAAGGATTGAAGGGGAATCAATATACTTTTACATACTTTTGATCATTAGTTTAGTTTTAGCTTAGTTTAATAGTTAGAGTTAGTTTCTAGAGAGAGAAGCTCTCACTTCTCTCTAGAATTAGGATTAGGTTTAGTTCTTAGATCTAGGTTTTCATTCATTCTTTCTTCTACTTCTACCTTTCAATTCGTTGTTTTTACATTCATCTTCCTCTGTTCTTTTGTTGTAATTTCCTTTATGTTGTTCTTATACTTTGTTGTAGATCTACTCTTATCCCTTCTATTTTCTTTCCATTCAATTCAAGGTAATTCATAATAAATGTGTTTCTTTTAATTGTTGTTGCTAATTTCTTTCAATATTGTTGTTAGATTTCATTCTCGTTGTCAATTTACTATGCTTTTCTTTTGTGCCTTCCAAGTGTTTGATGAAATGCTTGGTTGGATTTTAGTGTAGGTTTTGTTCCTCTTGGCCTAGGTAGAGTAATTAGTGAGATTTTGTTCCTCTTGGCTTTGGTTGAGTAATTAGTGACTCTTGAGTTATCTAATTTCTTTGTTGATTGATAATTAGAAGTTGCTAATTGATTTGAATGCCTCTAAAGCTAGTCTTTCCTTTAGGAGTTGATTAGGACTTGAGGAATCAAATTGATTCATCCACTTAACTTTCCTCCATGGTTAGAGGTTAACTAAGTGGGAGTAATGGACAATTTGTTATCATAATTGAGGAGGATAACTAGGATAGGACTTCTAGTACTCATATCTTGCCAAGAGCTTTGTTAGTTGTTAGTTTATTTCCTTTGCCATTTATATTTCTTGTCTAAAATCTCAAAAATTGTCATTTATCTTTCATGTCTCTTATTAAAACCCCAAAACATAACTCATAACCAATAACAAGACACTTTATTGTAATTCCTAGGGAGAACGACCCGAGGTTCAATACTTTGGTTTATAAATTTTAGTGGTTTGTACTAGTGACAAAAAACTTTTTGTATGAAAGGATTATTGATTGGTTTAGAAACTATACTTGCAACGAGAATTCATTTGTGAAATTTTATACCATCAAAAATCCAATAATCAAAATGGCGCCATTACCGGGGAATTGCAATGGTGTTATGTTATTGGTTATTGTATATATGTGAATAGTGTGAATATGTTTGCTTTTGTTAGCTCTTGCTAGTTTTAGGATTTAATTTTCTTGCTTCTTATTTGATTTTGTTTTCATTTTCCTCTTGCTATCATGAATTCTCACTTTGGCTATGAGTGTAGTTAC
>NC_029773.3:66009748-66011704 GCF_000817695.3 Arachis duranensis | reverse complement strand
ACTATCATATATTGCTGGAAAGCCCAGGATGTCTACTTTCCAACGCCGTTGAGAGCGCGCCAATTGAGCTTCTGTAGCTCCAGAAAATCCACTTCGAGTGCAGGGAGGTCAGAATCCAACAGCATCTGCAGTCCTTTTTAGTCTCTGAATCAGATTTTTGCTCAGGTCCCTCAATTTCAGCCAGAAAATACCTGAAATCACAGAAAAACACACAAACTCGTAGTAAAGTCCAGAAAAGTGAATTTTAACTAAAAACTAATAAAAATATACTAAAAACTAACTAGATCATACTAAAAACATACTAAAAACAATGCCAAAAAGCGTACAAATTATCCGCTCATCACCTATGAATCATATCCTCAACATGATCATCAACTATACTCACAAGCCTCTTTTCACCAAATACCTCCATATGACTCTAATCCTTATCCACCACACCAACCACCTTTTGAACCATATGAGCCATACATGGAACCACAATTCCAAGATTACTACTCCCAAGAACCACCTCAATACACACCACCACCTTACCAAGAAGGACCATATTCCTATAATGAACCCTTTCTCCAAGATAATGAACCCTCTTATCCACTCCAATCCTCAATGGATGAAATCCTTAGCCTTATACTTCAAGGGCAAGGAGAAATGCAAAGGGAGACACTAGAATTTGTGGCTACCTTGACCAAGGTAGTAAGCATTTTAGCCTCCCAATGCTTGAGCACTCAAAGCACTCCCATGGTCACATGTGGAGAATTAATTAAAGAGCATAGCATGAAGGAGAGATTGGAAACTCCGGTGGAAAATGAGGAATGCCACTTTGTATTAGAACAATTGGAGAAGCCTATGATTATTGAAGAAAAGGAAAAAGTGGTTGAAGACTTAGGAGATGTGGAACCTCCATGGGAAGCTAAAATCAAAGAAAATCCCTCCAAGAAGAGTAAATTTGATGTTGAGGAGGAATGTGCACAACCTTCGAGGCATATTCTATATGAAGACTTGGAGAGAATGAAGCAAAAATTGAGTTCCCTTGGTGATGAAGATCATGCATCCAATCCTCTTGGTGAAGAATCCTTTGAATTTGAAGAACCTTCTCCCAATAAATTTGAAAGTGATGTGGAGGTAGATTTCTCTTAACCTCCCATTTATGACTTGAGTGAGGGAGAAGAGTTAGATGAAGTTGATGAACAAAGGATTGAGAATGAAGAAGTTTATGAAGAGGTGGAGATTGACAAGGAAGCAAACAAGGGAGTAGAGCTTGCAAGCACATTGGAGATACCTCTCCCCAAGCCACCACCATCCATTCTCTCATTCAAGTGGGTAAATTCCTTATACTTAAGCTTTATTATTCCCCTTGAATATGGTTTACTTGAGACGGATGGTCAACTTAGACATATTTGTGGCTTTAAGAGTAAAAGGGAAATGGTTAGTGGTTGGAAACATTATTCTAGGTTCATTATGGTTGTATGCTCAAAGCTTAATTGCAAGGTTTGGTATAGAGCTAGATTGCTTGGGTCTAGGATGTTGTTTGGTTGCTTAAATGAGAATTCTGTAATACCCGGTCTAACCGAAATTGATTAAATAATAAGTTAAGTAGGAGCGAATATGGTTGGAAGATTTTGCAATTGGAATTTGATGATTTAAATATGATATTTGGATTCAGTGAATTTTTTCGAGTCGGAAAACATAGTTTTCTGCGTAAAAGCGCGCAGTGGAATTTTGACCGGAAGTACCAGCTGAGATTTGTCTGGTACTACAGCTGAGAAAATTGATTATGGGTAAATAAGATTAAGAAATGAGGAATTATAATTAGGAGAGGTAGAAATATTTGAAGTGCGATTTAGAGCGCTAATCTTAAGGGTTTTGGTCCAAAATTGGGCCAACGGACAAAAATAAGTGAACCGGGCCTAAGTGGGCCCAAGACCCAACATATATAAACATTAGTTATGAGCATTTCAG
>NC_029773.3:66007934-66009047 GCF_000817695.3 Arachis duranensis | reverse complement strand
AGGTAAGGAAGGTAAGTTGATGTGTGCATTGTATGATGACACAAGTGATTGGATGAATTTCAAATAATGAATATGCGAATGCTTGGGTTGATTATTGAATAATAATGTTTGAGGAGTTGAAGTGTGGAATTTGGTAATTTTGGGTAAAAATTATGTAGATGAGATATGTTTGGTTTTGGTTGAGAAATATTATGTGGTCATATATGTGACTATGGTTATTGATGTCTTGATGGTATGATGATGCATGAGTGGTATATATATTATGATATATGCTTGAGGAATGATTAAGGTTGATTTATGGGTGAAACCATGTGATAGTGAGTATAATATTGATTATGTATAATGATGACCGATTGGAAATAGTATTGTTGGAAATTGGGATGGGGAAGGATGTATGACATGTTAATGTGTTGTAATTTCGCCATTTGTTGAAATGGATAAAAATGGTCATATGGCGGTTCTGTGAATCGTGGTAAAGTATTAATGTATGAGTTGAGGAGGCTTGATGTTGATTTTGGTATATTTTGATTGATTTCAAAAAGGGTTAAAATTGGCATATTTTGGTTGATTTTGAAAAGAGTTAAAAATGACTTGTTTTGAAAATGGCACTTTATGGTTTTGTATGAAAAATATGGTTTTTGAGCATACTTTGACGGGACATAACTTGGACTACGAATCTCTGTTTTGTGCCGAACTTATTTAGAAATGAAATTGGATCCGGGATGTCCATGTCGTTCAAAAAACGGGTGAAAAACGATTTAAAATGAGAGAGTTATGTCCGTCGGAAGATTGGGGGTTGAATCTGTAAATTCTGCAGCTTTTAACTTAGAAAATTTTTAGCAGAATGACCCTCCACGCGTAGGCGCACTTGGCGCATACGCGTCGTTCTTCGAGAAGGCACCATCCACGCGTGCGCGTCGATGCGCTGCACCCATTGCCCAGCCATTTTCCCGAGAGTTGTGCCAGAGTTGTGCCAGTCTTGTGCCTGGGGCGCAAGTGTACCCACGCGTACGCGTGGCTGACGCGTACGCGTCGTTATCTATTTTTCAATCCGCGCGTCCGCGTGAATGGCGCGTATGCGCCGATGAGTTTTGTGGCCATCCACGCGTGCGC
>NC_029773.3:65999568-66005192 GCF_000817695.3 Arachis duranensis | reverse complement strand
GATTAGGGTCTTCTCTGAACTTGTGAACAAGAGCCGTATTGCTGAAGAATGTGTGAGGAAGGTTGTTGAGGCAAAGAATGACCGTCGGGAGTCCCACCGCAGGGAGCACAATCAAAAGTACCCAACAAGGGGTCAAGAGTGTAAGAGAAGAGGATACTCACAACGTTTTCCCCAAAGGCGAAATGACCTTGCGACGAATAGGAATTCCCAAGGAAAGGGTAGGGAAAAACAAATAGTGGCTGCTTCGGATGTTTTGAGCTGTCAGAGATGTGGAGGTCATCACCCAAATAGACCGTGTCGTTATGGTTCGGGTTTGTGTTACAATTGCGGAAAGCTAGGACATTTGGTCAGAGATTGCCCACACCGGAAGGATCGGGAGACTGCCAGGTCCGATTTTCGTACCTGAGGTAATAAGAAAACTGATAACTTAATTCTTTACCACTTTACATAATGCTGAAGGCTGGTATTCACTCATAATACATGGTCGAATGAAAAATTATGATCTGTTCTAGATAACCCTAAGTTATCTTAATAGAAGGTTTGGTAAGCATAAGTGATTAGGTAGGCCTTTATCGGAAAGCAACCTCAGAATGGAATGACTGGTGGGTGATGTCAAAGCCATCATTCGGGAACTCCGTGTCGAGGTAGATTGGGACTTTGCCATGGTTGTAGAGGAGTTGGACATGTGTCCTAGAAATGTCCTAAGAAGGTCAACCGGAATACTACCAAGAGCCAACAACAAGGTCGTGTGTTCGCTACAACAACGGGGGATACCGTTAGATCCGACAGTTTGGGAATTGGTAAGCGAAAGATTGGTAACAACGTGCTAAAGGTACGATTAAGTTGGTATGTGGTTTTGGCTATCATAGATAGAAATCTAGTGAATGCCAGTCATGCTAAGTTGTGGTTGAGTACTTGAGGAAGTAAGTGATAAAGCTCGTACTAGACGAGGGGTCAGAATAAAGCAACTGAAACTTGTGGAAGCAGTAACACAGGATAGCTACGAATAAGAGTTGTAAAAGTTTAATATAGTATCTTATGTTTGAATACTAGAAGGGTTAGGAGGGTTACTGCAAGTAATGATCCCCAAATAGTTGGAAATGATTGCGGCTGCGAGCTTTGATGGTTCTAAAGCGGATGAGGAAATTATCATTAATGCACAATTAGATTTAGATGATGAGAGAGTGCAAGTTGTGGTGTTGAGAGATGAGTACTGTGATGTTTGGTCATAGTGACCTTGGTTTTAGTTTGAGATTTATAATGGTTGGTTTTGAAGGACGAATGTGAAAACCATTAAATCGAAATGTCGATGCGGTATTGAAATTGGTTTGAGGGAACCCGTGACAGGTGGTAAACCCCAATTTTTGGAGAGGTACTGTTGAAAAATTTTCCCCAAGAATTTGAAAGAAGTGTTGGTTTTGGTTTTGAAGATGATTTTGGATATGAGTAATTTTAACAAAAGAGATGCGTTTCAAATGCTTTTATAGATTATTAAAGGAAATGCGAACTCTTATGATTTTGTTAACTCGCTATTCTGAACTCATTTGGTTTCTAGAAATGAAAGGGGTTTTGATTGATAAGCCAGAGGCTTTATATCAGCAAGTCATGAAGAAATTTGAGGGTTTGAGAATAAGAAAGTAAGTTTGGAGATTATGCTTGGAGTTGAACTGTGATTAGAGGAATTGGCTTGGCAGAGAGAGAGAGAGGATAGTGATGGAGTATGATTAAGGTGTGGTGATGATCATTGATTGATTATAGTGATGTGGGATAATGGCTATGATTAACGATGATGGAAATCTTATTAATGACATGATTCGAGATTTAATAAGGTGTGAGTTGATGAGCCGGTAAAAGTAAGGGACGAGGCTGTTGGTCGGCGTTGAACGAACGACCGAGACCCTCACTATTTGTTTTGGATTTCTATATCATATATGCTATGTTACCTGATTACATGCTACTTGTTCTACTTGTACCTTATTTGTGTATTACTTGTCTGTATTGCTTGTGTTTGTACAACTGAGAGATCCCTCATGATGGTGTTGGTGGATGTTGGGGGCTGTTCTTGATGAGATGAATTGATGATGCGATTGTATGATGATGATGATTTTTGAATGAGATAATTTGAGCCTCCTGGGTAGACGCAGTGATGTGATTTCACTAGCTCCAGGCGAGGGTACGATGTATTGATATAGAGTTGCTGAGGCAGAACAACTGGCGATGGTTTTGCTTATGATTCTGAGTCTGATTCGTGGAAGAATCAGCGAGTCGGGAAACATGTGTAACATGAACTAGATTTAGTATTCCCTTATGACAGAGGCCTATTTATGAATTAGTGAGAATCTAGGCTGGATACTTGGTGAAAAGGAGTTTAGGATGCTTAGTGAGTTTTTATTGCAGTGCATTGTATTTATTTGGCACTTTTACCGTACTGGGAACCCATGGGCCTGGGGTTCTCATTCCGTATATATCTCTTGTTTTTCAGATACAGGTTCAGGTGCTCAGAAGTGAGCTGCGGTTCGTCCGAGAGACGGCGAAGATATTTATTTTTCCCTACTTTGTGTTTTGCTTAGAATCTCTCCACCTTTGTTTTGAAAAGATTATATTATGTATTGAACTCTTTTGGAACTTGCCTATAGAGGCTCTTATGTTTCCTTTGGGAGAGATTAGAATATTCTGTTGTCAATTGCTTTCATACTGTACCCTAGCCGGCCTAAACTTCGCGGGTCGCGACTAGTGGCTATTACTTATGTTATATATATATATCTATCCATTATCTATCTCTTAATCTCCTTTATGCCTTGTCCGTATATCGCTTTCGACTTCACAGTTTAACTTTTCATTGTCGAAACGTGAGTGATGCGTTTTCGCGATTTTATTTCTACTCTTTTCAGGCTTCTCGATTAATACTCCTTTCGAAATTACCTATATTTATATATTAAAAATCCACCTAAGAGTCGTACCACCGTAATATCATTGACTTATGACTCGAGCATAAGGATTTGAATATTAGGGTGTTACATTATGGTATCAGAGCAGTTCGTCCTCGTGAGCCTGAGGGATGGAACTGCTTATACCTCAATGCATACTCTGAGTCTGTGCCTGTGCTAGTTAGGGTATCTAACTGATACATCTAGCATGAAGTCCATGAGTGTACCTTTGGTACTTTGAAGCACTATACTTCTGATATTGAGACTGATCAACTTGATATCGATTGTTTGATGTGTATAGGAACCAGATGGCGCCTCGTGGACCTGGTCGGGGACGTGAGAGAGATCGTACTAGTACTCAGGAACCGGAAATCAACTCGAATAACCCGATAAACCTTATGGCGGCGTTGGAGAATATGGCTGCTGCTATGCAGGCCACTGCGGAGGCTCTTGGGCAACAGATAAACAATAATGGCAATAGTGGAAGTGTAGCTCAGGGCCCGATGACACTGGCAACTTTCTTAAAGGTTAACCCACCTAAGTTCAAGGGAACCACCAATCCGACTGAAGCTGATACTTGGTTTCAGGCCATATAGCGAGCACTGCAAGCGCAGTTGGTGCCTAAAGAGCAGCGTGTTGAATTTGCTACCTATCTGCTCATGGGGGAAGCATCGCATTGGTGGCAAGGGGCTCGACGTCTCCTGCAACAGGGGAATGATCCTATCACTTGGGATGCCTTCCAGGTGGAATTCTATAAGAAGTACTTTCCGAATTTCGCCAGGACAGCCAAGGAATTGGAGTTACTACAGCTGAAGCAAGGTGCTATGTCCGTATCTGAGTATACAGACAAATTTGAGGAGCTATTCAGGTTTTCCCGCATGTGTCAGGGAGCTCCAAGAGACTTTGAGGAATGGAAGTGTATTAAGTATGAGGGAGGACTTCGAAGTGAAATCCTGAGCTCCGTTGGATCGATGGAGATTAGGGTAGCTCCGTTGGACCGATGGTGATTAGGGTCTTCTCTGAACTTGTGAACAAGAGCCGTATTGCTGAAGAATGTGTGAGGAAGGTTGTTGAGGCAAAGAATGACCGTCGGGAGTCCCACCGCAGGGAGCACAATCAAAAGTACCCAACAAGGGGTCAAGAGTTTAAGAGAAGAGGATACCCACAACGTTTTCCCCAAAGGCGAAATGACCTTGCGACAAATAAGAATTCACAAGGAAAGGGTAGGGAAAAACAAATAGTGGCTGCTTCGGATGTTTTGAGCTGTCAGAGATGTGGAGGTCATCACCCAAATAGACCGTGTCGTTATGGTTCGGGTTTGTGTTACAATTGCGGAAAGCTAGGACATTTGGTCAGAGATTGCCCACACCGGAAGGATCGGGAGACTGCCAGGTCCGATTTTCATACCTGAGGTAATAAGAAAACTGATAACTTAATTCTTTACCACTTTACATAATGCTGAAGGCTGGTATTCACTTATAATACATGGTCGAATGAAAAATTATGATCTGTTCTAGATAACCCTAAGTTATCTTAATAGAAGGTTTGGTGAGCATAAATAATTAGGTAGGCCTTTAACGGAAAGCAACCTCAGAATGGAATGACTGGTGGGTGATGTCAAAGCCATCATTCGGGAACTCCGTGTCGAGGTAGATTGGGACTTTGCCATGGTTGTAGAGGAGTTGGACATGTGTCCTAGAAACATCCTAAGAAGGTCAACCGGAATACTACCAAGAGCCAACAACAAGGTCGTGTGTTCACTACAACAACGGGGGATACCGTTAGATCCGACAGTTTGGGAATTGGTAAGCGAAAGATTGGTAACAACGTGCTAAAGGTACGATTAAGTTGGTATGTGGTTTTGGCTATCATAGATAGAAATCTAGTGAATGCCAGTCATGCTAAGTTGTGGTTGAGTACTTGAGGAAGTAAGTGATAAAGCTCGTACTAGACGAGAAGTCAGAATAAAGCAACGGAAACTTGTGGAAGCAGTAACACAGGATAGCTACGAATAAGAGTTGTAAAAGTTTAATATAGTATCTTATGTTTGAATACTAGAAGGGTTAAGAGGGTTACTGCAAGTAATGATCCCCAAATAATATTAAATGATTGCGGCTGCGAGCTTTGATGGTTCTAAAGCGGATGAGGAAATTATCATTAATGCACAATTAGATTTAGATGATGAGAGAGTGCAAGTTGTGATGTTGAGAGATGAGTACTGTGACGTTTGGTCATAGTGACCTTGGTTTTAGTTTGAGATTTATAATGGTTGGTTTTGAAAGACGAATGTGAAAACCATTAAATTGAAATGTCGATGCGGTATTGAGATTGGTTTGAGGGAACCCGTGACGGGTGGTAAACTCCAATTTTTGGGGAGGTGCTGTTGAAAATTTTCCCAAGAATTTGAAGGAGTATTTGGTTATGTTTTTGAAAATGATTTTTGATCTGAGTAACTTCAACAAAAGAGATGTGTCTCAAAATCTTTTATAGATTATTAAAGGAAAGCGGATTCTTAAGAGTTTGTCAGCTTGTTAGTCCAAACTCATTGAATTCTAAAAACGAAGAAAGCTTTGATTGATTATAGTGATGTGGGATGATGGCTATGTGGTGGACGAAATTGTGATCACTACAACTTCGCACAACTAACCAGCAAGTGTACTGGGTCGTCCAAGTAATAAACCTTACGTGAGTAAGGGT
>NC_029773.3:65998898-65999537 GCF_000817695.3 Arachis duranensis | reverse complement strand
AACATGATTTGAGATTTAATAAGGTGTGAGTTGATGAGCCGGTAAAAGTAAGGGACGAGGCTATTGGTCGGTGTTGAACGAACGACCGAGACCCTCAGGGATAGAGAAATCAGAGTGCGGCAACGGAAGCGCACAGAGTAAAAAGGACCTTGGAACTGTTATGCGTTTGATATAAAGGCAGATTATGCTCGCGTACTCGTAGTGATGGGTGGAATTTTCGAGGACGAAAATTTCTGTTAGGGGGTAGAATGTAATACCCGGTCTAACCGAAATTGATTAAATAATAAGTTAAGTAGGAGCGAATATGGTTGGAAGATTTTGCAATTGGAATTTGATGATTTAAATATGATATTTGGATTCAGTGAATTTTTCCGAGTCGGAAAACATAGTTTTCTGCGTAAACGCGCGCAGTGGAATTTTGACCGGAAGTACCAGCTGAGATTTGTCTGGTACTACAGCTGAGAAAATTGATTATGGGTAAATAAGATTAAGAAATGAGGAATTATAATTAGGAGAGGTAGAAATATTTGAAGTGCGATTTAGAGCGCTAATCTTAAGGGTTTTGGTCTAAAATTGGGCCAACGGACAAAAATAAGTGAACCGGGCCTAAGTGGGCCCAAGACCCAACATATATAAACA
>NC_029773.3:65997066-65997576 GCF_000817695.3 Arachis duranensis | reverse complement strand
AAAAACGATTTAAAATGAGAAAGTTATGTCCGTTGGAAGATTGGGTGTTGAATCTGTGAATTCTGCAGCTTTTAACTTAGAAAAATTTTTAGCAGAATAACCCCTTGCGCGTGGGCGGACTTGGCGCGTACGCGCCGATCTTCCAGAAAGCACCATCCACGCGTGCGCGTGATGTGCGCGGGCGAGCCGATTGTGCTGCACCCAATGCCCAGTCATTTTCCAGAGAGTTGTGCCAGAACTGTGCCAGCCTTGTGCCTGGGGCACGGGAGTATCCACGCGTACACGTGGTTGACGCGTGCGCGTCGATTGGAAAATTTTTATTCCACGCGTTAGCGTGCATGACGCTTGCGCGTCGATGAGTTTTCGAGGCCATCCACGCGTGCGCGTACGCGTGGCCCTGTTTTCATCCCAAAGTTGATTTTTGAGTTTCAAAAGCCAAATCTCATACTTTTAAGCCTCCGATCTCACCCCTTATGTATTAAATCATTATGATATGCCTAGCAATGAGAA
>NC_029773.3:65977299-65996414 GCF_000817695.3 Arachis duranensis | reverse complement strand
GATGATGATGATTATTGAATGAGATAATTTGAGCTCCCTGGGTAGACGCAGTGATGTGGTTTCACTAGCTCCAAGTGAGGGTATGATGTAGTGATATAGAATTGCTGAGACAGTACGACTGATGATGGTTTTGTTTATGATTCTGAATCTGATTCGTGGGAGAGTCAGCGAGTTGGGAATCATATGAGATATGAATTAGATTTAGTATCCCCTTACGACAGATGCCTATTTATGGATTAGTGAGAATCTAGGCTGGATACTTGGTGAAAAGGAGTTTAGGATGCATAGTGAGTTTTTATTGCAGTGCATTGTATTTATTTGGCACTTTTACCGTACTGGGAACCCATGGGCCCGGGGTTCTCATTCCGTATATATCTCTTGTTTTTCAGATACAGGTTCAGGTGCTCAGAAGTGAGCTGCGGTTCGTCCGAGAGACGGCGAAGATATTTATTTTTTTCCCTACTTTGTGTTTTGCTTAGAATCTCTCCACCTTTGTTTTGAAAAGATTATATTATGTATTGAACTCTTTTGGAACTTGCCTATAGAGGCTCTTATGTTTCCTTTGGGAGAGATTAGAATATTCTGTTGTCAACTACTTTCATACTATACCCTAGCCGGCCTAAACTTCGCGGGTCGCGACTAGTGGCTATTACTTATGTTATATATATATCTATCCATTATCTATCTCTTAATCTCCTTTATGCCTTGTCCGTATATCGCTTTCGACTTCACAGTTTAACTTTTCGTTGTCGAAACGTGAGTGATGCGTTTTCGCGATTTTATTTCTACTCTTTTCAGGCTTCTCGATTAATACTCCTTTCGAAATTACCTATATTTATATATTAAAAATCCACCTAAGAGTCGTACCACCGTAATATCATTGACTTATGACTCGAGCATAAGGATTTGAATATTAGGGTGTTACAAATTCCAAGATTATGCCACCTGAATGGATTAATGATGATCAACTTAAAGATGGGTGTAGAAACAAGATATGGGATCCAGGGATAGATGTGGATCAATTTTGGGAGCCCATGGTTTGTGAAGAACTCCATCAAAGTTTGGAGATATTGATTTTGAACAATGGAGCTTATTGGAGATTCAAGCATTGGTGGATGTTCAAAGATAGCTTCAAGCACAAATCACCTTGATGAGGAGCTCCCCATAAGTCTAACTTAAGGACAATAAATAAAAGTGCTAGGTGGGAGACACCCCACCATGGTAACATCTTTTCATTTTCTCTTTTGTAAATAATGTAGAATTTAGTTGATTTCATATTTTGTTTAGTTAGTTGAGTATAGTTGATAGTTTAGTATGTTATATAAGGTTTTAAGGTGTTTTGGTAGCTGTTCGAAGGTTTGGAATGCTTGGATTGGTGCAAAAACATAGAAAATTTTTGAAAATAAAGCACCATCCACGCGTGCGCGTAATACACGCGTACGCGTGCATCAAGCATTTTGGACCATCCACGCGCGCGCGCCATACACGCGTACGCGTGGATTGAGAAGTTCTACATTCCATACATTTTCCAGAGAGTTGTGCCTGCGCTGCGCCAACGTTGTAACTTTGGCACAACCCCACTCGCGCGTACGCGCACATGACGCGTACGCACAACTCTCGAAATAAGCCATCGACGCGCGCGCGCCATGCGTGCGTACGCGCGGATGCCCTTCCTTCACTACATTTTTTTCTTCTCCTCTTTCCATTTCTTTCCTTCTCCTTTCTTCTTCCCTTCTTCTACCCCCATCTAACACTCCCAAACACCATTGTTAACCATTTATTTTAGTTAGTTAGTTAGTTGATTAGTTAGTTAGTTTTAGTTAGTTTTCATTTCGTTTTCTCTTTTTCATCGCAAGTGTTGGATTGTTATTCTTGTTTACCATTAATTGCTGCTGAGTATTAAAAATGGGATGTTATCTTAACATCATTATGTCTATAAACTTTGTTGGATTCTATGATTGAGGTTATATTTTGCTACTTGGTTTTGAGTTCTTCATGCCTACCTTTTAAGAATACCAAGTGATGAGAATTGCCTTCGAGCTTGTAACTCTTCTTAAATTACATGATTTGGCCACCATGTGGTTTGAGCCTTATTCTGTGATTAGGCAACCTCTTGATGGATGATGTTGTGTATTTACCTTAATGCCTTGTGTTATGATTCTATGCATCCATATATATTTGACTTGAATGCTTTCATGCTTCTTCAATGCTTGTTTTATCTTACAAGTTCACTCAAAGCATCTCGAGCATACTATAATGAGTAAAGTGCATGCTTCTTTTGTGACATAGCTTTTTATGTTAATGTGTGTTCTAAACCGCGCAACTTAGAATGCACACTTACTTTTATGAATGTCACAACTAATTCACTCACTCAATTCTAGTGATTTACCTCATTCCAACATTGCATGCTTCCTTGCTTTTGTTTTCTCATCTTATGGTGTTATATTTTTGTTTTTCATGATGAATGCACCACAAGCAATAACGGAAGTAAGACTAAGAACACGTAGCAATCCGGAGAGTCGCCGTACCCCCTTGCTCATCTTTGAATGCACCGAGGACGGTGCAAACTTTTAAGTGTGGGGAGGTCGTCCGACCGATCGGCGATTTTGGGTGACGAATTTCTAATCCCAATACTTTTGCATTTCATATTTTTTTAGGTCTCTTAGGATTTTTGTTTCATTTTCTTATTTTTTGCATACATATACACAATAAGCTTAGTCAAAATAATGAAATTTTTTCAAGAAAATTATCTATAGGGCACACCAATTGATTTGAGTGAAAATTTTTCATTAAACTTGCTTGAATTCTATATTTTGTGGAGCATGTTTTGAGCTAAGAACACAAGCAAGAGAGTTTTGAGCCTATTGATGTGGTTACAATTTATAACCACCTATTTTTCCTTCTTGTGTGCATTATTCTCATTCTATGATTGTAATCTTTGAATTGTTTGATTTTTTATGCCCATTATTTTGTGTATTCATGCATTTATATGATTGAGGCCATCACTTCATTTAGCTCACTTACCCAAATAGCCTTACCTTTTATCTTCCATTGTTAGCCAATTTGCGCCTACGATTAACCCACTTGTTCTTAATTTAGCACATTACAAGCCTAAAGCGGAAAACAATAAATGTCCTTATTTGGATCTTTGATTAGCTTGGACTAGTGTGTGTGAGCATCATTCAAGAGTGGGAAAACTTGGGACATTGGTTGGGAAAAAGGGGTGTATTTTGTATTTTGTTGAAAATATTGAGAATTGGGTACATACTCATGTATTGATCAAATATAAAACCTTATGCATTGATGCTCTTGTATATAGAAAGAAAAAAATGAGAAAAACAAAAGAAAAAGAAAAGAAAAAGAAAAACAATATGGAAAAGAAAAAAATAGAAAAATAAAGAAAAAAAGAAAAAGAAAAGTAATAAAAAGGGGACAAAATGCCCCAAGTGAAGCAAGGTCCAATAAAATCAATGCATATGTGTTGTGAAATAAAAAGGAATACATGAGTATGTGAAAATGTAAAGAATGAGTAGTTAGGTTAGCTTTGAAATTGTATAGGATGTCATAGGTTAGGTGGAAAGTTTAAGCTTATCAAAGATTCAAATTTCAAGCTCACTTAACCAAATATGCATCCTACCTTGACCCTAGCCCCATTACAACCTAAAGAAAAGACCTCATGATACTTGTATGCATGCATGGAATAAATGTTGATTGTTAGATGAAAAACAAATCTTGGAAAGCATGATTAGGAGATAGTTGAGAGAATCAACCCCAAACACTTGAGCGAATAGAGTGCAAATACATCCGGTGAGGGTTTGATGCTCAATTACATGCTTCCATCCATAAATGTCGCTTTTCATGCAAGTTTGTAAAAATATTTAATAACTCAATTCAATTGTGGATTAGACTTGCTAGTCCTAGGCCTTATGCATATATGCTTCTTCAGAATTGATTTATTTTGACCAAGCAATTGCATTTATTTAGATAGTTGCATATAGATAGATTGCATTTAGTAAATTTACATTGAATAAATGTTGATACCCTTTGTTTCTCTCTTGGCTTAAGCATGAGGACATGCTTGATTTAAGTGTGGGGAGGTTGATAAACCCCATTTGTAGGGTTTATCTTGTGTTAAATTTAGGGAATTTTATCACCTTTTACCTACATTTATCCAATGAAATAACATGGTTTTATAACTTCTCCTTTAATTGTGCTTAAAAGTGAAAATATGCTTTTTAGGTCTTAAAATAGATAAATTTAATTTATCTTTGATTCCATTAGATGTCTTGATATGTTTTTTAAGTGATTTTAGATTTAGGAGGCAAAGATTGGATAAAGGGAATAAAGGAAAAGCATGTAAAAATGGAGAACTCATGAAGAAATGAAGGAATCGCAAAAGCTATTAAGCCGACCTCTTCGCACTTAATCGACCATAACCTGAGCTACAAAGGTCCAAATGATGCGGTTCCAGTTGGGTTGGAAAGCTAACATCTGGGGCTTCGAAATGATATAAGATTTTTCATAGTTGCTACACCTATGGTGACGTGCACGCGCACTGTACACGCACGCGTTGTTGCTGCCATATGATCCACTTAAAGCAATACGTGGCCAGCGAATTCTAAAGCCTTATGGCCCCAATCCAACTCATTTCTGATGCTATTTAAGCCAAGGATTGAAGGGGAATCAACAAACTTTTACATACTTTTGATCATTAGTTTAGTTTTAGCTTAGTTTAGTAGTTAGAGTTAGTTTCTAGAGAGAGAAGCTCTCACTTCTCTCTAGAATTAGGATTAGGTTTAGTTCTTAGATCTAGGTTTTCATTCATTCTTTCTTCTACTTCTACCTTTCAATTCCTTGTTGTTACATTCATCTTCCTCTTTTCTTTTGTTGTAATTTCCTTTATGTTGTTCTTATACTTTGTTGTAGATCTACTCTTATCCCTTCTATTTTCTTTCCATTCAATTCAAGGTAATTCATAATAAATGTGTTTCTTTTAATTATTGTTGTTAATTCCTCTCAATAATTGTTGTTAGATTTCATTCTTGTTGTCAATTTACTATGCTTTTCTTTTGTGCCTTCCAAGTGTTTGATGAAATGCTTGGTTGGATTTTAGTGTAGGTTTTGTTCTTCTTGGCCTAGATTGAGTAATTAGAAACTCTTGAGTTATCTAAATCCTTTGTTGATTGATAATTAGAAGTTGCTAATTGATTTGAATGCCTCTAAAGCTAGTCTTTCCTTTAGGAGTTGATTAGGACTTGAGGAATCAATTTGATTCATCCACTTGACTTTCCTCCATGGTTAGAGGTTAACTAAGTGGGAGTAATGGACAATTTGTTATCACAATTGAGGAGGATAACTAGGATAGGACTTCTAGTACTCATATCTTACCAAGAGCTTTGTTAGTTGTTAATTTATGTCCTTTGCCATTTATATTTCTTGTCTAAAATCTCAAAAACCCCAAAATAACTCACAACCAATAACAAGACACTTTATTGTAATTCCTAGGGAGAACGACCCGAGGTTCAATACTTCGGTTTATAAATTTTAGGGGTTTGTACTAGTGACAAACAACTTTTTGTATGAAAGGATTATTGATTGGTTTAGAAACTATACTTGCAAGGAGAATTCATTTGTGAAATTCTATACCATCAAAAATCCAATAATCAATCATCAACGTTGTCATTGTCGTCGTCATCTTCTCTCTCCCTCCCTCTTTTTCAATTCTATCCTACCCGTAGCAATACTTCTCCTACGCTTCACCCCAACACTGCCACTTTGCTATACCACGCAGCTTAATCACTGTCACCCCGTCGCACTACTCCAATCGTCATACCTTTTTTTGAATAAATGAGCTCAACACAATAAAGTGGAGCGACAAAAACAAAGGACTCAGACAACAAAAGCAACAAAAACACAATCCCAATTGTTATCTTTGGCATTGCTATCAACAACAAAAGGGATCCGCACTACTCCACTCTCTTTGGTCATAAATTTGTGAAACACCTCTTGTACACTGGCCTCCTTATTATTAAATATCAGTCCGTTCCTCTCAAGCCATACATTCCATATAACTCCAAAAAAATCTATGAGCCACTTATTCTGCTCCTCTTTCTTGCTAATGACACATGTCCAACTCTCAAAGTGTTCTTTCAGTGAACCCGGAATAGACCATAACCTCCCAAATTTAGAAAGTCTGCCAGGTAAACTCACAATCAAGAAACAAGTGGTGAATATGTTCAACATATTTTTTACATAAAACGCACATGTTATCACCGTGGCTAATAATGCCAGTCTATGCAATCTTTCTTTTGTATTTACTCTTCCTATCAAAGCAAACCAGATAAATAACTCCACTCATGGTGGAACCAAACCTTTTCATATGATTCTGGTGAAATCGTAGCTGGTGATATCCTCTGGTAGCGTTTATGACTGCAACACCTGCACAAAAGAGTTAGTTGAAAAAATGCCTTTCTTGTCAAACTTCCATACAACTCTATCTTGCGTATCACATGCTATTTTAACAGGCCTTAAAGTATCATACAATTGATCCAATCGTCACACCTTACCACTGTAACCCCCGCTGCTTCAATCCCATTAATAGCATCATCAATATCAACAATAACTATATCTTTTCCACCACACCACGATCTTTGCTATTACTATCTTTTTAATCTTGATTTACTCTTTCTTCAATCCCTTTAATTTATTTGTCTTGATTATTGTTGTGGTTGTTCATGATGGTAATGCTGATGCTGATAATTTAGGTAAAATTTGAGAGTGTGTAATGGTAAAGGCATGCGTTGTGAAAGTGATCGAAGAGAGGCAAATATAATGGTGGTGGGAATAAGATAATAAATATATAGTATAATAATATTTTTTATAATTATACTATAGTATTATAAAATATGATTACTAATAAGATAAAATTATGTGATTACTAATAGGATCTAATCTCTAATAATGAAGTTCTTTTAAAATATTTCTCCATTACTAATAGGATAAGATTATGAACCTAAGTTAATTAATTAATAACATTAATTTACAATTCTACACAAATTAAAAAATTCAGTATCAAATGATAAATACAAAATTAATAGACATGTGCCATTTAAATTAATTTCCAACAGCAGCAACTAATAATATCCCAAATTCCTAACTCAAAATAACTAAATACACAAAAATAATTAACAAACAAATTAATGAAACTAAATTAGCAATTACATCATCAGAACAAATTCAATCATAATTACCAAACTAACTATATCAATGATCAAACAATGAAGCATATAAAAAATGAAGCAACTAACTAGCTAAACAACGAAGCAACAAAGCAACTAAGCAAGTAGATATCGGTTTTGATGAATCATGAATGTACCAAGAGTCCAAGACTCAACTACTGAACTCCAGGAGGTAGAATCCAGTAGTTGTGCAGCGGCCAACAGCAGCAAGTAGCAGGACGAAGGTTTCTTGAGTTGCTAAAGACTGAACACTGAACAGAAAAGAGGATTGTAGAATAAGAAAGAATCAGAAGAGGATTGCTATTTGTTGAAGAAGAAGGCAGAACTATACGCTGAATTGCCGAAGGAAGGAACAGAAGAGGAACACAGTCAGTAACGGAGAAGAGCAATGCAGTTACGCAGAAGAAGGCAGAACCACAAAACGCGGCGCGACAACAATGCAAGGAGAAACTGACGAAGCCACGCGGGAGAAATGATGAATAGGATAGCAACGTCAGCAACAGTGAGCCAGTGACACTGCCACACTGGCGGAGATGTGGAGTGGCAATAATAACTCTTAAGCCTGGAGGGTGGAAGCTGGAGCAGAGGAAGAAAATTGAAAAAAGAGAGAAGACGAAGAGTTAGAAAATTGGGGTGGGAACAAATTTAATTATGTAGTGGGGGCAGCTATAGTATTTCACTAACAAGTACTCTCTATTTTTTGAAATTTCACTAGGACTGTCCTATTGCCTTGTGAATACATTCGGTCTCTAGATGGCATATTAGTGGAATGTGGTTAAATGGGTGGAAAAAAAGGTGAGTAAAGAGTGTGATGATGATTTGTATAAAGAAGAGATAAATTTAAAAAATAAATAATTACTTGTTGACAGTCAAAAAATTAAGAAAAGAAATCAAATTGAAACATATTAAAAATGTTAATATAAAATTAAATTAAATTAAATGTTAAAAATATTTTTAATTTTTTTTAAATATTAGTAACAAAAATTACTTTATCCCAAAATTTATATTATAATTTTGTTTTTAGGTTCAAATATTATATATTTTCTTTTAGCATTGATTTCTTAATAAAAAAAACTCACATTCTTTTGGAAAAAAATATTTTTTTTGGTCGGTGAATTGGACAACCCCAATCTTAACTACCCCAATGGATTGAACAACTCCCAAACCTAAGTACACAACACACTTACACACTTCTCACACAGTTTTATAATATTTTTTCTCAATTGTATTTTTTAGAATTTGAATCATATACCTTTGAGATGAGGAGGGGGAGATATATCATTAGAGCCAAAGCTCATTGGCAAAAAAAAAAAAATGCTTGGATCTGGTTTTAAATTTGAGCCTAAAGGGACATAATAAGAGGCCCAATAGAAGCTGAGCAGTTTTTCCTGACTTGACGGGTTTTTTTTCCTGACAAAAAACAAAACGACGGTTCTTTTGGCTGACGATACGAGAGTAGAGTAGCAGGAGTCAGCAGCACCTAGCAAGGTTTTGCGTCTTCAACAATAACATATTGTAAGCGTTAACACTTAACAGTGAAACATAAAAGGTAAATAATATCTTCTGTTCTGGTTGTTTCGTCGTTTTTTGTTTTGTGGTTGGAGTTGGGGAAGCAAAACCCTACAATTTGAAGAAGCGAAGGTTGATAAAGAGAAAGTGGTGGCAAGATGAGGATTATGATAAAGGGCGGTGTTTGGAAGAACACCGAAGATGAGATCCTGAAAGCAGCTGTTATGAAATATGGCAAGAACCAATGGGCTCGAATCTCTTCCCTTTTGGTTCGTAAATCCGCTAAGCAATGCAAGGCTCGCTGGTACGAATGGCTCGATCCTTCCATCAAGAAGGTAATCCTACGCACCTTATATCTATTATCTATTTTTTTATTTTATTTTTGCTGTCTTTTGTATGTTATTTACTTTTTTTTGGTTGTGGATCAAGTTTATGTATAATAGGGTTTTTGAATATGAAGGACAAAAAAAGTTTCGATGTTTTCAGTTTGATTGAAAGGTTATGCTTTTTGACATGACTCTTGTGAGAATGGATGGTTGTGCTGCCAGTAATGCTCCTTGATAAAGCTTGATTATTAGGTTTTACTGAGATAATGTTTAATGTAAGTAATTGTAAGACTGCCCTAATGCCATTTTTTAATTAATAAGTAATTAATTATAGTTATGCCTTGCTTTTTAATGTGTCTGGATGCGCCTGCATTTTAACCTTTAACGGCATTTTTTGTGTCGACAAGTGTTTTTCTACAATCAGTCTTCTATAATAATGCTGTTTTTTGTGTGCAGACTGAGTGGACTAGAGAAGAGGATGAGAAGCTGCTTCATCTTGCTAAGCTTATGCCCACCCAGTGGAGAACGATTGCTCCTATTGTAGGACGTACTCCTTCTCAGTGTCTTGAGCGCTACGAGAAGCTCCTTGACGCAGCCTGTGTAAAGGATGAGAACTATGAACCTGGTGATGATCCTCGGAAGTTGCGTCCTGGGGAGATTGATCCAAATCCAGAGTCAAAACCTGCACGCCCAGATCCTGTTGATATGGACGAAGATGAAAAGGAGATGCTTTCCGAAGCACGAGCCCGGTTAGCCAACACAAAAGGAAAGAAGGCGAAAAGGAAAGCGAGGGAGAAACAGCTTGAGGAAGCCAGAAGACTTGCTTCTTTACAGAAGAAGAGAGAACTGAAGGCTGCGGGAATTGATGTCAGGCAGCGAAGGAGAAAAAGGAAAGGCATTGATTATAATGCAGAAATCCCTTTTGAGAAAAGGCCTCCTCCTGGTTTTTTTGACACTGCTGATGAAGACAGACCCGTGGAACAGCCCCATTTCCCAACTACAATAGAAGAACTTGAGGGTAAAAGAAGGATTGATGTTGAGACACAGTTAAGAAAGCAAGACATTGCAAAAAATAAAATTGCAGAGAGGCAAGATGCCCCATCTGCTATACTACACGCCAATAAGTTGAATGATCCGGAAACAGTAAGGAAACAAACCAAACTGATGCTTCCGCCACCCCAGATTTCTGACCAGGAACTGGATGAAATTGCAAGGATGGGTTATGCCAATGACCTAGCTGGGAGTGACGAATTTGGAGAAGGTAGTGCTGCAACACGTGCTCTTCTAGCAAATTATGCACAAACACCTGGCCGGGGAATGACTCCTTTACGAACCCCTCAGCGAACACCGGCTAGTAAAGGAGACGCTGTCATGATGGAAGCTGAAAACCTGGCGAGGTTGAGGGAGTCCCAGACACCATTATTAGGGGGAGAAAACCCAGAGTTGCATCCTTCGGATTTTACTGGGGTCACTCCTAAGAGAAAAGAGGTTCAGACCCCAAATCCAATGTTGACTCCTTCTGCAACTCCTGGAGTTGCAGGTCTCACTCCCAGAATTGGCATGACTCCTGCAAGAGATGGTTATGCTAGCATGACACCGAAGGGAACTCCTCTCAGGGATGAGCTTCGTATTAATGAGGATTTGGATATGCATGAGCGCGCTAAACTTGAGCTACAAAGAGCTGAAATAAGACGAAGTCTGTGCTCTGGTTTAGGAAGCCTTCCACAGCCCAAAAATGAGTACCAGATTGTCATGCAGCCCATTCCAGAAGATGCTGAAGAACCTGAGGAGAAGATTGAAGAGGATATGTCAGATAGAATAGCTAGAGAAAAGGCAGAAGAAGAGGCAAGGCAACAGGCATTACTTAGGAAACGATCAAAAGTCCTTCAAAGGGAGCTTCCTCGGCCTCCAGCTGCATCATTGGAGCTTATAAGAAATTCTTTGGTTAGAGCTGATGACAAGAGTTCCTTTGTTCCACCAACCTCAATTGAGCAAGCTGATGAGATGATAAGAAGGGAGCTTCTTGCTTTGCTGGAGCATGACAATGCTAAGTATCCGCTTGACGAGAAAGTAAATAAGGAGAAAAAGAAAGGAGCTAAGCGTGTGGTAAATGAGCCTGTTGTTCCTGTTATAGAAGACTTTCATGAAGAGGAGATGAAAGATGTATGTATTTACTAATCTATTTCTTAGTTTCTTCCCTTAGCTTCTTTTGTGATGATATCACATGTTCGTGGCTTTCGCGCTGATAGATGGTAAGTAGCATGATCAATTCTCGCCCTTCGCTGAAATGCTGCTTTCTGTTGTGGAGGATACACCTCTTGTTTTGCACTAACCTGAAGACTATAAGTCTAATCATTGTTAAGGTTGTGTACTAACGTATAAGATTGAACAATTCTAAAAGTCTGCTAGGTTTTTAGTTTGTAGATCCTGACACTGAGCCACCCGTTTTATTTAATGAGATTGTGCTAGGGACTAGGGTTGATTTGTTTGCTTAGAAGCAGTTGGATCACACAACTGCAATGTGCCAGTTAAGCCACTGCATCTAGTGGCTGAATTGGATTAGGATTTTTTTTCTTTTGCGGTTTAGGGATGGTTGATGGGGTGTTGTTTGATCCGCATAAGTGCAGTGGCGTTGCACCTGAGATGCTTGTGTCAGTTGCTCTCCATATCTAAGTTGTAGGTGCTTGTGTAGTGCATCCTGAAAGTGGGTAGGCTCTGATTTTCTGTGGCCTGTGTTAATGTGATTGTGCTTTGTTCGTTGGTGTGATTTGTATTTTTGATTTGCAGGTAACCATTACTATGTCATAATGTCTTTAATGTTTTCTGTTTTATAAACGATTTTCCTGTTTTTCTAATAGGAATTAGTTAAATGTTACTTGTAATTCCATGTTTATTATATAATGATTGTAGTTGTGTTATGACCTCACATTGTATGCATCTGTCCTCCATTTATTATTTTACTGGGTAAGATATCATTGTTCATAATGTGGTTGTCAAAATTGAAGTCTTTCAATTATGATTAGGAAAAAGAAATACAAAAAAGCGGGGAGGAGAACAGGGTTCCCATATACAAAAGCAAAACACAAACAAAGGCCTATCAAAAACGTAAAGCTCCCCAATCTCTCAACATGTATGAGAGGGAAAAACGTCTAAAAAGATCTTGAGCTTTACACCAAGATGCTAAGCGTCTAACCTTATACCATAAGATATGTTCATCAGAGAATCTGTCACTAAAGGCGCGTACATTACGCTCCAACCAGAGAGTCCAGATAGTGGTGAAAAAATTGCACTGGTCCACTTAATTTTTGCTTCTTTTCTATTACCAAACCAACAAATCTAGTCAATAAAAATATATCTAGAGTTGCCGGGCACACCCAACATTTATCAAAGATGCTAAATAAATTATTCCATAAGAAACTAGCCATTGGTCAATGCTAAAACAGACAAGGGTACTCAGTTTGGTGAGTAGGCTTTATGATTGATTGGCAAACATGCAAGATATTAGGAATTATGCTACCTAAACATGCTGAGCCTGCCACCGTCTATCTGTTCAGGATCCCAGTCTTTTGTACACTAAAACAAAACACATCCATCCTTTGAGTTCTTTGCTCCTCTCCCAATTTCTCGCTTAACTCTGATTATTTACTGTGTTTATTTTTTTCTTCTATTTTTTTGCCCTTTTGGGTTTCTTTGTGACTTTGATTATAAAGCATACCAATAGATAGGTATTTTTCTTTTTAACGTCCTAATTTCACGGGTCATTAGAATTAATGCCTTTTATATTGATTTGTTATTATGTTAATGCTAATTATTTCATATTATTTCTCATACATGTCAAATCAAAGTTTAATTTTGTTAAATGTGATTGTATGTCTGTTTTGCTTGTTTATGCCATTTTACGTGTAACTATTTGTTTAAATGTGTTCAGTTTAGGCAGGATCTTGTGATCCATGTTACCATCACGTTGTACATATGTTTCTAATCTCAATCTTGGGTACAATCTATATTGACAACATTGCTTGACTACACTGTCTATACCTATCCTAGACTTTTAATACTCAGATACCACTTCCCAAATGATTTTTGGTGGTTTTCTTCCCACTGAGGAGATTTGTTATACACCTATTCTATATCTGTCCTTTATTAATATACTCTTTTTAGGTATGCGTTTAATCTGATGTGTAGGTTTTTGTTTATTTTTGTTATTTCAGTGAATGTTATAAAAATAGCCCTGCAACTCTTTTTAGGGTTCCTTTTAGGTCATGTATTGTGACATCAACAAATATTTTCTCTTTATGAATTATGACTTCATGCTGTGCTAGTTGATCTGACAGTCTCACTTTTCCGTTATAATCCTGCAATTAATTAATTATGTTGGGTTGTGTTTGCTGGTAATGTTTCTCAAGGACACTTCCTTACTTGTTTGATTGTCAAGTTCTACCACCCCCCTATCACAAATATAATAAAAAGAGAAAGAGAAAAAGAGTGGAATGTTAATGTTGACTATATTGCAATGTATGTCTTTTTGTCCATATCATAAATGACACTAAAATATAACTAACCTCTTGAGTTTTGAGTTAGCTGGCTAATTACCTTGCTTATTATAATTTATTATGTTGTCATCCAAACTTTCTCTTGTAAGCGGGTTAAGGATACTTATTTTGCATTGTTTTTTATATTTTTTTGGTTAGGCTGATAAGTTGATAAAGGATGAGGCCCATTATCTTCGGGTAGCACTGGGACATGAAAGTGAACACCTTGAGGAATTCATTGAAGCACACAGGACTAGCCTGAATGATCTCATGTTCTTTCCAACCCGTCATGCCTATGGTCTCTCAAGTGTTGCTGGAAACATGGAAAAGCTGGCAGCTTTGCAGAATGAGTTTGAGAATGTGAGGAAAAAGTTGGACGATGGCAAGGAGAAAGTTGTAAAGCTTGAGAAGAAGGCAATACTCCTCACTCAAGGCTATGAGGTATGTTACTAACATTCTCCATTCCAAATGCCTTTAACTCAGTCAGTTCTGATTATGTTTTATTGCTTAAAAGCTGGATTTGTACTTAGAATCACCTTGGTTGAGTTAGTTTTGTAATTGAACAATGCTATTTTTGCCTTAGAGATGAACTGATAGGAACCTACTCACCTAATCAATTGTAAATAGAGTATGGAGTGATTGAGTGAATTGTTGGCTACGGTGGGTTCTGCAGTCTGGAATGCGTTCTCTTATACGAGAGGTGAGAGGTATACAAGGGTAGGTGGAGTAGTGATGGGACTATATCAAACAATTTGGACATAGAATTCATGCTTGGACAGAGGTTGAGTCTCTTGAATACTCACCAATTTAATGTTATAAAGCCAGTATTAATACATTCGTTGGAGTAAGGATATTTGCACCCCATTGGTGTAGAACACATCCTAGAGGTATTTCTTCTGCATTTCTATTATGTTCTATGCATCTATTGACACAATTTGTTACTTAAAATTGAAAATTGTAACTGAAAATAGTTGGAAGCAGTGACCTTCATGAATCAAAATTGATAAGGACACATGGAAAAGAAAATTCCTTTTGTTTGATTTTGCTGTCTGTAAAGAGTCCTTTGTGCCTGTACACAATGTTGAATAATATACTTCAGCTATTGCATTTTTCAGATGAGAGCCAAAAACAGTCTTTGGCCACAAATTGAGGCCACTTTCAAGCAAATGGACATAGCTGCAACTGAATTAGAATGCTTTGAAGCTTTGCAAAAGCAGGAGAAGTTAGCAGCATCCCACAGGATAAACAATCTATGGGAGGAAGTACAGAAGCAAAAGGAACTTGAGAGAACTTTGCAATACAAGTATGGGAATCTTATGGAAGAAGTGGAAAGGATACAAAATGTCATGGAACAGTACAGGGTACAAGCACAAAAGCAAGAAGAAATCGAAGCAAACAACCGTGCTCATGAGTCAACAGAGACTGTTGCTGACAAAACTGGTGCACAGGATTCAAAGAATTTTAAAGCTGCGCCTCTCGCTGAAGGAAATGAAACTGCTATAGCAACTGATCTGTCTCGTGATGAAAGTGAAGCGGGCTCTGTGCAAGACCAGACCACCGCTAGCCAGAAAAATGACGTGGATGTGGATTCTGATGATATAAAGCAAACAGATGACCCTAATGCAAAACTGCCAGATGCTACACTTGTTGCCAAGGTTGACGCCGGAAAAGTGGAAGGTACCATCACTGATGGTCACATCGATAATGGTAAGACAGCATTAGACGAGGGTGCTACAGTAGGAAATGTGGTGGAGAAAGATTTAGCTATGGATGCTGAAAATTCACATGATGATAGCACACCAGAAAAAACCACTGCTTCTGATGAAGGGGATGATATGCAAGTTGGTGATGGCAACTAAACCAAGAAATGCTCAACCCAGTTCTGATGGCAATTAGTTTTTTTTTTTTCTTTTTTGGGGTGGGGGGTGGGGGGTTAATTAATGCTGGGGGTTTCTCGAAGCAAATCTCGCAATAAAGGGTCTTGAGCTGAAAAAATTCCATCAAAAGTGAAGATAGATAGGGTTGAAATCTTATAGATCTTGAGATGATCACCAGTTAAAGTTTGTAGCATATGGTGAACCTATACATTGTATGAGCATTTTCATATGCTTGCCTGTAATTTGTCGTAGATTGTGTTGTCCTCTCAAACCCTCCACTAAGTGGATGTTATGTGCTCTTTCTTGTTTGATAAAGACATAGGATTTTTACAAGAAATTAGATTCTAATCCACCATACTCCATACACATCTATCAAATTTTTATTGGACTGGATAGTTGCAGTGTTGGACTTTTGTCAATAACCGTTTATCTCGAATTATTTTTTGACATTAAGGCAGCGTTTGCTTTTGTGGACAGGACACAAAGACATGGACATTAAATATTTAAAAGGAGTTTGGATAGAGAGACATGGACAATGGACACACTATTTTCAGGTTAGTTTTTTTATGTGTCAACTTTTAAATGAAGGACAATGATGACACGAGATTTGGGAAGATGGACACGGATTTTTTAATGAAAATTGTTTTTCTTTTTGTTCATAGATATTTTTTATTATTCCACTATTACCCTCTTTATTTTCATACGAAAAAACCTTAATTTAAACTTTTCCTTTGCATCGTTGTTTTCAGAGAGATACTCTCTTCTCCCGGTTCTTTCTCTATCTGGTTCTTCTTTTTTCTCTCTTTTTTTCGGTACTCTTTTCTTGATTTCTCTTTCTTTGTTCTCTTCTTCTTCTTTCACTTCTTTCCCAAGTAATATCTTCCTTTTGCTCTCTGTCTATGTCTCTTTGTCAGTCTCTCTTTATTCTCTTTCTCAATCAATAACTAGGTATTACTCTGCCTTTCCTCTTATTGCTTTTTATTTTTATTTTTCTATTAAACAGAATTTTGTTTCTCTTTGTCCTCATTTTTTTTCGTTTTTATTGTTTTATGATTTGTCAATTTGAAAATTATATAAGAAGACATACATTCAGGATTGTTTTGATACTGTGAATTGTTTTGGATTTTAATATGTTGAAAAAAATGTAAATTCTATTTGTGTTATGTTTAATTAGTGCATAACTTTTTATGCAAATTAGTGCAGAAAATTTGATGCAGAATTTCGTTTATGTTAGTGCAGAATTTTGTTTATGTTAGTGCATACTTTTGAGCTAAATTAGTTTGTACTTGGGCAGAAAATTTGGGATCACATGGCTATTTTAGTCATGTTACATAATATTTTAGTTTTGTTCATGTCTATCCAAACATATACAGGACATTAGTATCTTGTATATTATATCTAAACACAATACACAGAATAATTTTTAGTGTCTTTGCTCTATTGTCTTAGTATCATATTCTGTCCTGTCCACAAAAACAAAGGCAGCCTAAATGTTTTCTTGGTACCATTATTGTTCTGGTCAGATTTATACTTTGCTTGAAATGGTTGCAATTTTATTTTTCAGTTGTATTTTAGGGTTAAGTATTTTTTTCGTCCGTAACGTCTTTGGTTAAAATTAAAATCATCTTTAACTTTTTTTTTTCTTATTAATATCATCCTTAACGTTAGAAGTCATTTTAAAATTATCTTTTTCATGTGAAATATTAATTGCATTACGATTTTGCCCTCATAAAACACCCTCTTTCACTCACTAGCTACTCTATCATCATCGTCACCATTACCTCCACCATCACGTCTTTGGTCAAAATCAGAATTGTCTCTTTGACTTTTTTGTCTTATTAGTACCATCCTCGACGTTAGAGAGAGAAGGAAGGAAACTTGTACAAAAAGCTTTATCTATTTTACACCAAATAAAGGCCAAAAGTTAAACTCGTTACAAGAAATTCTCATTTGAAAACTTGTAATTGAACTACCAATTCCAAACTTAACACTATCAAGTCTTATATAGTCTAGCTTTATCCAATATGATGTAGCAAATAAGGACTCAATGGCCATAACTGAAAGTTGTTTTAAAATTCATGGTTGATAGAGATCTCAGTAGGAAGATGTGCTTGAACCCACTTGTAAAGTGCTAGTGATCCTTTTCTTTTATAGAATGAATCTAGCTCTGAATCTTGATTTTCTTTAAAACACGAGCATGAAGTTTGACAATTGCAGTGGCCTGCATTTACTCCTCTTTGACGGATAAAACTGAAAGAACAATGCAGTAAGAGGAAAATAGCTTGTCTTTGTAAATAAGTGGCTGGAATGCATCCAGCATGATTCGCCATTGGACAAACTCAATCAAAATGGAGAGCCTTCCAGGAAAGACAGACTGAACCATCTGGAGAAATCAGTGAGCCAAGTCTGATCATCAGGATCTGCAGCGAACAAGGTTATTATTAGTTTGAAGAGTGAAACTCCTAGAGGATTTCAATATTTCGTTCAGATTGAACACATAGGTTAAAATGTGAATTTTAAATTAATTCTTCTTTCTTTCCTCCAACTTTTTCAAAGTTAAAATCATGAGAAAGTAAAAATAAAAATAAAAATGAATAAACTAAATAAAGCAACTTCAAATAGCAATTTATGATAATTTTCCCCCTGGTAAAGAAATATCAAAAGCACATACAATAACTTTTTAAGTGCTTCCACTAAATGAAATGCTTATGATTCAAAAAGGTGATCATTCCCTGCTTCTCGATCTCTATTGATCCATCTACGAGGAGTTGGGATAGAGCTTCTATCGATATCTTCTTCTTCTAAATCTTAGAATAAATACTTATCGATCCAATTATCCATGAATGTGTTAACTTAATGTCTTTTTTTACCATACAAAGTCTTATTAAGTATATCATCAAAATTTCTAGCCATATCTTGAAATGTATTTTTTAGTATTCTTTTGAGGTGAGAAATAAGAGTTGAAATGGAGTTGTTGAATCATTGATAGGTGATATTTATAAGTGTGTCCGCAACAAGTAGCTACTTCTCAACGACAAATTTTACGACGGCTACTTAACGGCTAGTTTTTTCTTGTCTAAGTTTAAAACGGCTAGTTTTGCAACGGCTACTTAATGACTAATTTTTTCTTGTCTAAGTTTAAAGCGGCTAGCTTTACAACGGTCACTTTCATAAACAATAACGGCACAATAATATTGACTAATTTAAAAAGTTACATCAGAAATGAATAAAACAGACTACATGACAGACCAGTAATACACAATAAAAATAAAACATACTACTTAACTCTACGAATACAAGGAATTATTAAGTAAACCACTTATTGATTATTTTCTTACATGCAATCTCGTGAAGAGCTCGTCATTTTTCACTAATCGTAAATGTGTCAACATTAAGTATTTGCATATCCATTTCTCTTTCTCTTTCCTTAGCCATCCTTTTCATTTTCCTTTCTTTTGCATTTATCTCCATTTCTTTAATATACCTCTGAATTTGTAATTCTTGTTCTTTCATTACCGCTTGAGTTTGTAATTCTTGTTCTTTCATTGCTGCTTGAATTTGTAACTCATTCTCCTTCATTGCCATAACTTTTGCTCTATGTGCCCTCTCCTCTTCTCTTTCTCTTTCCATATC
>NC_029773.3:65964341-65975898 GCF_000817695.3 Arachis duranensis | reverse complement strand
ATGTAATAAGTTATTATTGAACATTACAAATTCTCATTTTAGAAGGACTTTCTCTTTTCAAAAATTGTGCAAAAACTCTTCTTTTTTTTTTCTCTTCAACCGTTAGTTTCTTCTTATATAAAAAAAATATAATAAAAACTTGTATAAGCAAAGGCAAACATAAGTAAAGGCATGTCAGAGATGGTAATGGAATAGCAATGTCAATTACTTTTACAATTTGTTCTAATTGCACTTTGATATTTTGATTGGTGCAACATGTTTTTTAAGTTTTGGGGGAACTTGTAGCTATGTATTTTGCCAACGGTATACAGCTAAGGACTATGGGACTATACTGCAGAAACTTTATAGATTAAAAGAGCTAAGTGATCATAAATTTTAAGGTTAAGTATGATTTTGGTTCCTAACGTAGAGGTCAAAAATCGATTTCGTCTCTGGCATTTTTTTCACTACAAAATGGTTTCCAAAATTTCAATTTATTTTAAAATCGTCGCTTTTACCAATTTTATTTTTTATTACCAAATTATCCTTCATTAAAAAAATATAAAATAAAATAAAAAAGAAAGAAAGAAAGAGAGAGAGATCGGAAGGGAGAAAGCTAAGGGCCACCGCCGTTTCTCCTCGCCGTCGCCGCTGCCGCTCCTGCTCCTCGTCATTTAGTCCTCGCCGTTGGATCTCATCGTGCGCTGCGAGCCGTTTCATAACTACCATAAATATCCCTACTCCAATATTCATCCAATAAATCCCAAAGAACCTTTTGCAGGAAATTATATTATTATATGATGTCTCATGTGTGTGATGTATCTTATTTATTAGTTTAATAAATATTTAATTAAAAAGAAGTTATATGATTGTTTTAAAATGTAACCGATTTGATAAAAGTTGGTTTTTATGAAAACAAATGTAATTAAGATTATATATTAAATAGTATTTTATCTTATTAGTTAGGTACTTCTTAAGTACTCTTGAGGTACTCTGGTGTACATAGATGGTTAGATAGTGTATATCTATTAGGGTTAGGATGTCTAATATCCTTGTATATATATGGATAATTGTAATGAAAAATGTATGAAAGCTTTTCACTCCTCAGCTGCCTATTTTTCTCTTTTCAGAGCCTCCTTCTCATATGGTGCTTGCTCCACTATTTTACCATTCAACTCTGCAGATTTGAACAGAGTTTTGTCATGGTGCGGTGAGCGTGGAGCCTGCAACAAAGTGTGAATCTTTCACCACATATGAGAACTTGTAGTGAGAGTAGCTCGTAAAAGTAGATCTGTCCGATTTATTCATCAATGGCAACGAATGAGGCAGAGGTGATGAATCCAGATACGCAAAGTTTCACTGCAGCAGATTTTCAGAACTTTGCAAAGATGATGGCCCAAGCCACTTCTAGATCTAACACCAACCTTCTTCAAGATCCTTCAAGTTGTTACTACCTTCACCCAAGTGAGACACCTGGAATCGCTCTCACAACCACTCCACTTACCACATTGAATTACCATACTTGGTCCAGATCTGTGTGGATCTGTTTAAAATCGAAGAATAAAATTAGATTCATTGATGGCACGTTACTCAAACCAGCTCCAACGGATGATTCGTATGATGCTTGGGACCGTTGCAACACGTTTGTGCTATCGTGGCTACATGGATCATTGAATCCAGAAATTTTGCAGAGTGTACTGTGGTGCGACAATGCACACGAACTGTGGAAGGACCTCAAACATCGATTTTATGAGGGTGATCTATTTCGGATTGCTGAGCTTGAGGAAGATCTGTTCAGCACAAAGCAAGGTGAGTTATCCATCACCTCTTACTATACAAAACTGAAAGGGATCTGGGAGGAAATAGACGAATTCAGACCCATACCAACTTGTGCTTGCTTGAGTAATTGTAGCTGTGGGTTAGACATAATGAGGCAATATAGGTTGCAGTCTTATATGATTCATTTTCTTAGAGGTTTAAATGACCAATATGCAAGTGTTGCTTAAGCGCCTTCCAGATGTGAATACTGTTTTTTCTCTCCTTCTTCAACAAGAGAGACAAATGATGCATCTCATTGAACCAGATTCTAGAATGTTAGTGAATGCTGTTTACACTAAATCTATAGGTGAAAAAGAGTCATACCAGATTAGCCAAGGCAGTGTCAAATTTGTTAATACTGGAGGTGAAAAAGGCCAATTTGGGGCCAATAATGTCAGAGGAAGAGGAAGAGGGCGTGGTAAAGGTGGAAAAGGTACTACTAGAGGAACTCCCAAACTTTGCTCTTATTATGGAAAACAAAGTCACTTGGTGGATACATGTTACCAGAAGCATGGCTTTCCACCACATCTGCAACCAAATCACTCTAATGGAGTACCTCTTTCAGCTAATTCTGTGAACTCAATGGTAGTTGTAAGTAATGCAGAATGCAACCCCAGAGTTATCCAAAATGAAAGCAAGATCAGTTTGGATGGGATATTCTCGGATAGACAGAAAGAAGCACTTATTGCACTATTCCAGTAACATAAAGAACCTCTTCATGATGAAAATTTGGCAACCATTCATGCTCTTTTAGCCGGTATATTTCATCTCATTTCTCTTTTCGGTTTTGAATTGAATTCTCAAGATTGGAGGAGCAATTGCTCACATTTGTTTTAGTCTTAAACATTTTCATTCTATTAAACATATTAATCCAGTTAAAATTATCATGCCAAATGGTTCACAAACTGTTACAACCTTATGTGGAACAGTTTTCTTCTCAGCTGATTTTTATTTGATTGAGGTTTTATATGTACCAAGTTTTAAATGTAATCTCATTTCTATTTCAAAAGTTACTAATGCCTTATCTTGTTGTTTTATGTTCAATGCTCATAATTGTGAGATTCAGGAGCGGCCTACCTCGAGGATGATTGGAATTGTTGATCAAAAGCGAGGGCTGTATACAATGAATACTCAAGCAAAGATGGCTGTTAACTTTAGCAAATTAGAAGAAAAGATTTTGAATATTATGACAGAAGAACAGGACACTTCACACACTTCACAGAGTGTTCTTTGGCATTATAGGTTAGGCCATATTTCTTTTGGTAGATTACAACAATTACGAAAAATGCATCCATTCATCTCATGTTCAAACAATGATGTACCATGTGATCCATGTCATTTTGCAAAACAAAAGAGATTACCTTTTTCGAATTGTTTGAGTAAATCTGATTTTTTTTATTTGATTCATGCTGATATTTGGGGGCCTATTGCCACACTATCTACTTCTGGCCATAGATATTTTTTAACCATTGTTGAGGATAGGAGTAGGTTTACTTGGATTTTCTTTATGAAAAATAAATCTGAAACTCGCTCTCTTTTAGAGAATTTTGTTGAAATGATTTATACACAAAAGGGAATCATGGTAAAAGCCATTAGAACTGATAATGGCCAGGAATTTTTGATGACTTCTTTCTATCAAAAGAAAGGAATTTTACATCAAAGAAGTTGTGTGGAAACACCACAACAAAATGGAATTGTTGAAAGAAAGCATCAAGATATTCTAAATGTAGCTAGGGCTCTCATATTTGCTTCTAATCTTCCAAATTATTTTTGGCATTATGCAGTGGCTCATGCTATTTACATAATTAATAGAGTATCCCAAGTTACATTTAAACATAGCCCATATCAGATTCTTAATGGCAACATTCCAGAATTAACATCTCTAAAGGTTTTTGGTTGTTTAGCCTTTGCTTCTACTTTATATGCTCATCGAAAGAAATTGAATCATAAAGCACGAAAGTGTGTCTTTCTTGGATATAAATCAGGGACAAAAGGCTATATTTTACTTGATATTAAAACCAAAGAAGTTGTTATTTCTCGAAATGTTGTTTTCTATGAATCCTATTTTCCTTTCAAAGAGATTTTGTCCTCAAATGATCAATCTTTAGGCATTAAAAATTCGTACTCTCAAAATATGTACTCTCAAAATTCTAATGCTTCTCATCTTGAAATGAATTTTCATTCAAATTCTTTTTGCAGTAGTGAAACATTAAATAAATTGCTTAATTTCGACACTTTTTTTAATTTCAAAAATAATTCACTGACAAGATCAAGAGACTTGCATTCTAATGAAGAAATTCTCGTTTCTGAACCTCATGCACCTGCATCTAATTCTCATGCATAATCCTCTCCTAATTCTCACTCACTGGAACTTGCATCTCATGATTTTTCTTCTGGTCAACCTTCCATTTTTGAAGCAAATAATTTGAATCCTGCTATATCATTAACTAATCCAAACAGCACATCTGATGCTAATGAATTTAGAAGATCATGCAGGCAAAGAAAACAGCCATCCTATTTGAAAGAGTATCATTGTATGTAGGTCAATGCTTCGGCTCAGTAATCTCCAACTTCCTTTGAAGTGAAGTATCCAATCTCTGACTATGTATCTTACAACACATTGTCAATAAGGCATAAAACTTTTTCAGCAGCTATATCCTCCACCACAGAACCAAGAAGTTATGAAGAGGCCATCCTCTATGATTGTTGGCGTAAGGCAATAAGTGCTGAATTGAATGCTCTTGAGGAGAATAAAACATGGAAATTGACTTTTCTTCCTTTTGGAAAGAAGGCAATCAGTTGAAAATGGATTTTCAAGATCAAGTTCAAACCCAGTGGTGAGGTAGAACGCTACAAGGCAAGGCTCGTTGTAAGAGGCTTCACTCAAACGACAGGTTTTGACTACTTTGATACCTTTAGTCCAGTCATCAAACTCACTACTTTAAGAATGCTTTTGGCTATTGCTGCTACTAAAGGATGGTATGTCCACCAATTGGACGTCAATTCTGCTTTTCTGCATGGAGATTTACCAGAAGAGGTGTATATGAAACCTCCATTAGGATTGGCAGTGCCAGCTGGTTCAGTTTGTAAGTTAGAAAAATCGTTATATGGCTTGAAACAGGCTAGTAGACAGTGGCATCAGAAGCTATGTTGTGTTCTCGTTGCAGATGGATATACTCAATCAAAATCAGACAGTTGTTTGTTCACTAAATTATCTGATTCAGGCTTCACATGTATCCTTGTTTATGTGGACGACCTAGTTTTAGCAGGAGATGATTGGAGAGAAATTGCAAAGATTAAACAGCTCTTGGATAACAAATTTAAAATTAAGGATCTTGGCGAATTAAAATTTTTTTTTGGTTTGGAAATTGCCAGAAGTCAGCAAGGCATTGCCATGTATCAACGCAAATATACACTTGACTTGCTTGATGAGTTTGGATTGACGAATGCAAAATCAGCCTCCACGCCAATAGATTATACAACTCATCTATCTAAATCTTCAGGAACTCCTCTTGATGATGTTGCACCTTATAGACGGCTAATTGGACGTTTAATTTACCTCACCAATACACGGCCGGATATATGCTTTGCAGTTGGTAAGCTCAGTCAGTTTTTAGATTGTGCCACAACAAAACATTTTCAAGCCGCTCTACATGTACTTCGATATCTTAAAGGTGCTCTGGCCAAGGGAGTGTTATTTTCCACCTCCAACAATCTCACACTCATTGTCTTCTCTTGACTCAGATTGGGGAGCTTGTCCAGACACCAGACTTTCAGCATCTGGATTGTTTCTTTCTTGGAAAGTCATTGATTTCTTGGCGAAGTAAGAAGCACGTAGCTCGCTCCTTGGCTGAATATAGAGCCATGGCTCTTGCCACTTGTGAGGGAGTGTGGCTCTTTTACTTATTGAAAGACTTTAGAATACTTCTCTCTCGTCCTATTGTTATGTACTGTGACAATCAATCTGCTCTCCATGTCGCTGCTAATCCAGTCTTTCACGAAAGAACTAAGCATATAGAGATTGATTGTCATACTATTCGTGATAGAGTTCAGGAAGGACTAATTAAGCTTCTTCCAGTTTCTTCAACAAACCAAGTTGCTGATATCCTAATCAAGTCACTGTCATCTAAAAGTTTTTTCTCTTGTAATGACAAACTGGGTCTCATCAATTTTCATGTGCCCCAACTTGAGGGGGGATGTAATTAAGATTATATATTAAATAATATTTTATCTTATTAATTAGGTGCTTCTTAAGTACTCTTGAGGTACTCTGGTGTACATAGATGGTTAGATAGTGTGTATCTATTAGGGTTAGGATGTCTAATATCCTTGTATATATATGGATAATTGTAATGAAAAATGTATGAAAGCTTTTCACTCCTCAGCTGCCTATTTCTCTCTTTTCAGAGCATCCCTCTCATATGGTGTTTGCTCCACTATTTTACCATTCAACTATGCAGGTTTGAACAGAGTTTTGTCAACAAATCAAAATTCAGTTTTCTCTTTACATCTTAAATTTAATATAATTTTAATATACATTATAAAATTATCATTCACAGAAAAGATCTTAAAATTTATGATTATCATAAATAGAAACGAGAAAAGTTACTGACCTTGATCCATAATAATAAAAGTATTAGAAAGAATTCACTTGGTCTGTTTCTTTGTCTTTTTAGTTATTTCTTCAGTTAAGTTATTGATGGTGAGTGAAAAAGAAAGACTTCATAAACAAGAAGAGAGAACTGAATTTTGATTTGTTTTTATAAAAATCAACTTCCATCAAGTTGGTTACATTTTAAAATAATCATGTAACTTCTGTTTAATTAAATATTTATTAATCCAATAAGATTAGACACATTACACACATAAGATATCATATAATAATATAATTTCTTCCATTTTATTTTCATAAAAATCAATTTCCATTAATTTGGTTATATTTTAAAATAATCATTTAATTTTTTTTAAATTAAATATTTATTAAACTAATAAAATAAGACACATTAGACACATAAAAGATCATATAATAGTATAATTTCTTAGATAAAAAACAAGAATTGATAGAGTACTAGTCATAGTACACTTTCAAAAGTTCATCATCATAATTTTTCTCCTTCAAACCTTTGCATATATAACCACAAATAACAAATTATCAATTTAAAAGGTTGACAATAAAACAATTGGTAATTTAATTTCAGATCAACAAAGACAAAATCAGAGAGATTGGAAATTAAGATAAAGGAATTAATTATTTGATAAAAAAATGGGAAGTATAGAAATGTAAAAAATGAAAATTAAAAAAATGATAAAGAAAAATGATAAAAATCAACAAAAGAATATATAACATTTGAAAGAAATAACATTTGAAAACAAATAAAATGGATAAAAAAATTAGCGTATAAAAAACAGAAGTACGACTTCGATAATATATATTCTTTATACATGATAATACATAAATTACCATTAAAGAAAAGAAACGAAAAAAATGGATAAAAAAACTATTAAATTAAATAGAAGACCCATATAAAAAAATATATATCAGTATCGAAATAAATACGAAAACAATTTAGATACCACAAAATAATAACAAATACATCTAAATTGGTTATCAGATAAAGATGCTTATTTCAGATAATAACAATTTAGATAAAGACGTTTATTTCATTTTCTGTTAAAGATGTTTTTATGTTGTGTTTTAATTAGTTTCTATATAATTTATTCAGTGTTCCTCATCACATATTATTAAATTTTTCAAAAGAGTTTCTTTCTAAAAATAAAAGAATATTTAATTTAGACTAAAACTAAAAAGGTAATCAATTAACTATTAAACTTTTTTTAAAATTATTTATGTAAAAAAATATATAACATTCATCATTACCTTTTTAATTTTAATCCAAATTAAATGATTTTTATTATTTTTGGAAAGAAATTTTTTTAAGAAATTTAATAATATGTGATGAGGAATACCGAATAAATTATACAAAAATTAATTAAAACACAACATAAAAATATCTTTAACAAAAGATGAAATAGGCGTCTTTATCTGAGTGGTCACTATCTGATTATAGTTTAAATAAATGAAACACTAGTGCACAAACAAAGCACAATCAAACTCCTTATTTAGTATTAACTAATAAGTAAATGTTACATTTATGGAGTGCACAAACGAAGCACAATCTTTAAGAAACATCATCGTTCATATCAACAATAAAATATTTAAAGATGTAAGTTAAAAATATATATGTCATATGGTAAAAAATATTTTTATTATTTTTAATATAATTATGTATATGAGGCATCGTTAAATAAGCAAATAAAATTTCAGTTTTGTTGAAGCATGAAAATGTGGGTGATAAAACAATGAAGTTAGGCTTTGACAGAATCTAAAACTTTGTGGTTAGGAGTCATATCATCTATGAAAAAAAAATGTTGTCACAAAATACTTGTATGATATACTCAGATCATTATCCAATTTTTCAGTGATATAGGCATTGACACCAACATCGTAATAATCTAGGACATCATCGATGTATTCTTTGTTTAAATGTATTTCATGATCTTTAACATAAGAGTGAACACTTTCTTTAAGATAATACATGTTGGCTCTAACTAAATCAGGATAGCCTGATTTTTTGATTTCAAAAATTTCTCCCAGTTCAAATAAACAAATTTTTTTTAAAATCAATTCTTTTATCAGCTAGAACATTCAAATTAGCTACAAATGTAAAACACATAGATCTTTTAGAAATAACAACTTTATGAAATTCATAGTTTATACTTGATGAAAAATGATGAGGGTCATAGTGAGAATGAGAATGTTTACCGAAATGAGTTTTAAAATCAATATGATCAAGATTTGTGGGTTCTTTCACAGAGTTGAGAAAAGGTCTTCGATTACCTTTGAAAAAGCGAGTAGAAGGTGTCAAACGTCCTTAAGGACAAGAAGATAAATGAAGAGGTGGAGACGTATTAGGCTCTTCATCACCCATGTGTTTCTTTTCTTTTGCCCTATAAGATCCAGTGTCAGTTGGCGTTAAGATGGACGACGAGAAGTGTTCTTGGCTCCTTGCCATTGGTTTGAGAATAGGAGATAAGTGTGAGGAAGAACGAAAGTGAATATAGATATGAGTGTGAACTTGACCCTTAGGAGAAAAATTTCGTGGAGTACAAAATGTTCATGTGCCTCTTCATGTTACAACCTTCTTTCTCATTTTTATGAAACTCAATGAATGTGGTAGTGGAAATAGTAGAGGTTAGAGGATATGATGGGTTTTCAGTGATAACTGCTATAAATGCTTTGGAAATTTTGAAAACACAAACTGATTAAATAAAATAAAAAGGTGTTTTAAAAAAAGATGAGTAAGAAAGCAAGTAGTTTGATAAGACAAGTCTTGTATAAAAATTTAAAAATTTGAATTTGATTTAATTTGAAGAGAAATCCTAAAAGCAAATACTCTTTTTAATGTAAATGATCAATACAAACAATGAGAACCACATCATAGAATAGAATTTCTTTTTTTTTTGGGTCCAATGGTGATTTTAAAGAAACATAATGGTCTACCAAAGATTCTGTTTTTAATTCAAATTAATTAATTTTACTAACACCTAGTCTGAAATTCAAAGAACGTAGGAGTCATCATCTATCCAGTTTTATCTTCTATCGACTTGAGAGATAAAAACACACAGAGAGCTACATCATCAACTTAATTCAAGAAATCAAACTCAACAATGCCCAATACTTTTCTCAACTTGCAAAATCTGTCTTCAGACAGAGATTTAGTAAAAATATCAGCAAGTTGATCCTCAGATTTTACAAATTGTATGTCAATTGTACCACATGTTTTCTAATGCAGTAAAATTTCACTAGGAATTTGTTTGATTTGAAGTCCTAAAAAGAATGTGAGTTCTCTCATCATACTCATATCAAACTCACTAGTCATTAAGTTTCCAAAATCAGCACACAAGGCTTCATTAGCCAACCCAAATACAATGTCATCCACATAAATTTGAACAAGAATGAAATTATCATTAGATTCTTTAATAAAAAGAGTTGTATCCATAGTACCCCTTTAAAAACTATTTTTCAATAAAAAAGAGCTAAGTCTTTCATACCAAACTCTTGGAATTTGTCTCAAACAATAAAGAGCTTTAGAGAGTTTAAAAACATGGTTTGAGAAATTCTTGTTTTTAAAATCGGAAGGTTCTACTATGTGTACTTTTCTATTAATAATTCTATTTAAAAAGACACATTTAACATCCATTTGAAAAAGCTTGATCCCTTTGTGGGCTGTATAAATAATCTTATTGCTTCCATCCTTGCAACCGAAACAAAAGACTCATCAAAGTTAATGCCTTCCTTTTGGTCATACCCTTGAGCTACTAGTCTAGCTTTGTTTCTAGCAATACTACCATCCTCACCCAATTTATTTCGAAAAATTCATTTAGTACTCGTTATTTTCTTACCATTTGGATTTGACACCAATGTCCAAATCTCATTCTTCTGAAATTGGACCAGTTTCACCTCCATTGCCTTGACCCATGAAGGATTGTCAAGTGCTTCCTTTACATTTTGAAGTTCCACTTGAGAGATGAGAAAAAGATCATTTAGTTCCATCCTCATTTTGAGGTTCTAATAGTATGCATTTTCGAGATTTGAATAATGCTACTTCAAAAGATGAATATTTTATGCCCAAAGCAGATATGTTAATCAATTTTGCTGCGGGTAATGAAATCCTGAGCTTTATGGATGAGTACTCAGGATATAATCAGATTTTTGTTGCAGAGGATGATGTGTCCAAAACTACTTTTCGATTCCCTGGAGCATTGGGGACATATGAATGGGTGATTATGCCATTCGGTTTAAAGAATGCTAGTGTGACATATCAACGTGCCATGAATACTATTTTCCATGAGTTTATTGAAAAATTTGTGGAGGTGTATATCGATGATGTTATGGTTAAGTCAAGTTCTGTAAATCAATATCTCAATCATTTGAGGCAGATGTTTAAAACAATGTGGAAAAAAAGATTAAAGATTATTCCTTTGAAATGTGCATTTGGTGTGTCTGCAGGGAACTTGGTGCACGAAATTACAATCACACTTTTGCAATCCGCACAACTAACCAGCAAGTGCACTGGGTCGTCAAAGTAATACCTTACGTGAGTAAGGGTCGAATCCCACGGAGTTTGTTGGTTTGAAGCAAGCTATGGTTATCTTGTAATTCTTAGTCAGGATATCAATTATAATTATCAGTTTGAATTACGAAAAATAAAAGAGCGTGAAATAAATACTTATTGTGCAATAATGGAGAATATGTTGAGGTTTTGGAGATGCTTTGTCTTCTGAATTCCTGTAATGTAATATTCCACTCATGCAAAAGTGCAAAGTTCCTTCCATGGTAAGTGGTGCGCGAAATTGTGAACAATACTTTTTCACAACTCTCATAATCCCCGGTAAAGGCTCCAAAAACGTGGTAGCTCAATACCATGGCATTACACAACTTCGCACAACTAACCAGCAAGTGCACTGGGTCGTCCAAGTAATAAACCTTACGCGAGTAAGGGTCGATCCCACGGAGATTGTTAGTATTGAAGCAAGCTATGGTCATCTTGTAAATCTTAGTCAGGCAAACTCAAATGATATGGTGATGAATGAAAATAACATAAAAGATAAGGATAGAGATACTTATGTAATTCATTGGTAGGAACTTCAGATAAGCGTATGAAGATGCCTTCCCTTCCGTCTCTCTGCTTTCCTACTG
>NC_029773.3:65963890-65964283 GCF_000817695.3 Arachis duranensis | reverse complement strand
GTTTGAAGCACGTCACAGTCATTCAGTCATTGAATCCTACTCAGAATACCACAGACAAGGTTAGACCTTTCGGATTCTCTTGAATGCTGCCATCAGTTCTCGCCTATACCACGAGGATTCCGGTTAAAGAACCCAAGAGATATTCACAATAGCCTTAGTTGCTTGTAGAACAAGAGTGGTTGTCAGTCACTTTGTTCATGGGTGAGAATGGTGATGAGTGTCAATCATCACCTTCATCAAATTGAAGAACAAGTGATATCTTGGATAAAGAACAAGCGGAATTGAATGGAAGAACAATAGTAATTGCATTAATACTCGAGGTACAGCAGAGCTCCACACCTTAATCTATGGTGTGTAGAAACTCCACCGTTGAAAATACATAAGAACAAGGTC
>NC_029773.3:65957039-65957828 GCF_000817695.3 Arachis duranensis | reverse complement strand
TGTGGAATCCTCTATGTCACAGTATAGAGATTCCTTTAGGTGTCAGAGGAAAAGAAGAGTAGAAGACAGAAGTAGAAAATTCGAACTTATCAGAGAAGATGGAGTTCGGATTTTGCATTAAGGGATAGTGTTAGTCCATAGATAGAAGGATGTGAGAAGGAGGGAAGTGATTTTCGAAAATTAAGTGAGAAATTTTGAAAAATATTTTGAAAAACATTACTTAATTTTCGAAAATAAAAATGGAAAAGAAATCAAGTGATTTTTGAAAAAGATTTTGAAATTAGAAATCAAAAGGATTTGATTGAAAACTATTTTGAAAAAGATGTGGTTAAGAAGATATGATTGATTTTAAAAAAAATGTGATTGAGAAGATATGATTTGAAAACATTTTAAAAAAAGGATTTGATTTGAAAATTAAAAACTTGACTAACAAGAAAAGATATGATTCAAACATTAAACCTTTCTCAACAGAAAAGGTAACATACTTGAAATGTTGAATCAAATCATTAATTGATAGTAAGTATCTAAAAAATGGAAAGAAATTGATTTTGAAAAGGATTTGATTGAAAAATTGATTTGAAAAAGATTTGATTTCGAAAAGATTTTGAAAACTTGAAAAAAATTTGATTTGAAAACAAAATCTTCCCTTCTAGCCATCCTGGCGTTAAACGCCCAGAATGGTATCCATTCTGGCGTTTAACGCCCAAAATGCTACCCTTTTGGGCGTTAAACGCCCAACCAGGTACCCTGGCTGGCGTTTAAACGCCAGTCTATCCTTCTTCACTGGGC
>NC_029773.3:65955459-65955641 GCF_000817695.3 Arachis duranensis | reverse complement strand
GCCTATACCACGAAGACTCTGATCTCACGGAATGGTTGGCTCGTTTGTCAGGCGAGCACTCGGTTGTCAGGCGATCAACCATGCATTGTGCGTTAAAGAACCCAAGAGATATTCACTATAGCCTTAGTTGCTTGTAGAACAAGAGTGGTTGTCAGTCACTTTGTTCATGGGTGAGAATGGTG
>NC_029773.3:65955275-65955359 GCF_000817695.3 Arachis duranensis | reverse complement strand
AGCGCCAGTTTGGGCGTTTAACTCCCATTTGGGTGCCAGTTCCAGCGTTTAACGCTGGGATTTCTTGAGGTGACTTTGAACGCC
>NC_029773.3:65911824-65955142 GCF_000817695.3 Arachis duranensis | reverse complement strand
TTGAGAGCGCGCCAATTGGGCTTCTTTAGCTCCAGAAAATCCACTTCGAGTGCAGGGAGGTCAGAATCCAACAGCATCTGCAGTCCTTTTTGGTCTCTGAATCAGATTTTTGCTCAGGTCCCTCAATTTCAGCCAGAAAATACCTGAAATCACAGAAAAATACACAAACTCATAGTAAAGTCCAGAAAAGTGAATTCTAACTAAAAACTAATAAAAATATACTAAAAACTAACTAAATCCTACTGAAAACATACTAAAAACAATGCCAAAAAGTATACAAATTATCCGCTCATCAGTAAGCTGTATGTAGGGTGTCACCGTTGTCAATGGCTACTTCCCATCCTCTCAGTGAAAATGGTCCAAATACTCTGTCACAGCACGGCTAATCAGCTGTTGGTTCTCGATCATGTCAAAATAGAATCCATTGATTCTTTTGCGTTTGTCATCACGCCCAACACTCGCGAGTTTGAAGCTCGTCACAGTCATCCAATCCCAGAATCCTACTCGGAATACCACAGACAAGGTTTAGACTTTCCGGATTCTCATGAATGCTGCCATCAATTCTAGTTTATACCACGAAGATTCTGATTATGGAATCTAAGAGATACTCATTCAGTCTGATGTAGAACGGAGGTGGTTGTCAGGAACACATTCATGGATTGAGGAAGGTGATGAGTGTCACGGATCATCACCTCCTTCATAGTGAAGCGCAAATGAACATCTTAGATAGGAACAAGCATATTTGAATGGGAAAAAGAAATAATTGCATTAATTCATCGAGACGCTACAGAGCTCCTCAACCCCAACAATGGGGTTTAGAGACTCATGCTGCCAAAAGGTACAAATTTCAGATATAAAAATGTCATGAGATACTAAATAAGTCTCTAAAAGTTGTTTAAATACTAAACTAGTGACCTAGGTTTACAGAGAATGAGTAAACTAAGATGGATAATGCAGAAATCAACATCTGGGGCCCACTTGGTGTGTGCTGGGGCTGAGACTTAAGCTTCTCACATGTCTGGGCTGTTTCTGGAGTTGAACGCCAAGTTGTAACGTGTTTTTGGCGTTCAACTCTGGTTCGTGACGTGTTTCTGGCGCTGAACGCCAGACTGCAACATGGAACTGGCGTTGAATGTCAGTTTACGTCGTCTATCTTCACGCAAAGTATGGACTATTATATATTGCTGGAAAGCCCTGGATGTCTACTTTCCAGCCCAATTGAGAGCACGCCAATTGGACTCCTGTAGCTCCAAAAAATCCATTCCGAGTGAAGGGAGGTCAGAATCCAACAGCATCAGCAGTCCTTTTTCAGCCTGAATAAGATTTTTGCTCAGCTCCCTCAATTTCAGCTAGAAAATACCTGAAATCACAGAAAAACACACAAACTCATAGTAAAGTCCAGAAATATGATTTTTGCTTAAAAACTAATAAAAATCTACTAAAAACTAACTAAAACATACTAAAATCTACATGAAATTACCCCCAAAAAGCGTATAAAATATCCGCTCATCAGAACTTCCTAGGGTTTGTAGTTAACAAGAAGGGGATTGCCATTGATAAAAACAAGGCTAATGTAATCTTAGAGTTACCTCCTCCTAAATCGAAAAAGGAAGTGCAATCTTTTCTTGGAAAGGTTAATTATCTTAAAAGGTTTATATCAAACATTTCAGGTCGAACTCGAATATTTGCACCCCTAGTAAAACTTAAAGATGAAATACAATTTATATGGATCGTAAAGAGCATCAGGAGGCCTTCGAGTCGATTAAAGCTTATTTGTCTAAAGTGCCAGTAATGGCAACTATTCATCCTTATGAGCCTTTGAAATTATATATTGCAGCATCAATGAATACTATTGGATGTATATTGGCTCAGGATGATGAGGAAGGACATGAACGGACTATTTACTATCTTAGTCGGGTTTTGACTGACATTGAGGCGAGGTATTAACCCATCCAGAAATTGTGTTTATCTCTCTATTATGCCTGCACAAAATTGAAGAGTTATATAGATACAAAAACTGTTAATGTGATTGCTCAGACTGACCTAGTCAAATACATGTTATCCTATCCTATGCTAAGAGGTCGATTAGGAAAATAGATGTTGACTTTAATAGAGTTTGATTTGTAATATATGCTAGCTAAGGCTGTGAAAGGCCAGGTCATTGTAGATTTTCTAGTGGATTATTCGAATAATCCCAATGACCAGGGGACAAACATAGTCGATATGCTAGTTGATTTTTGGAAGTTATATTTTGATGGCTTGAAGCATAAAGATGGCACTGGAGTAAGAATTTTAATTATTTCATTGGAAGGTATTCCGTCAGAATTTCTTTTCAAACTAAAATATCCTTGTTCGAATAATGTGGCTAAGTACGAGGCTTTAATGTTGGGTCTCAAAATTCTGGTTGGTAAAGAGGCTTTGGATATTCAAATCTTTGGAGATTCCTAGTTGGTTTTAAAACAGCTGTAAAAAAAATTAAATGCAATAATGAGAAGTTACAAAAGTATCTTTCGATAGCATGGGAGTTGCTGGCATCTTTTCGGAAAGTCTCATTAGTTCATATTCCAAGGATTCGGAATGAAATTGCTAATGAGTTAGCCCAAATTTCATCGAGATACAAGGTACTTCCTGAAACGCTAGAATAACTAGCAAAAGTTTGTCAAATTTTAGTGTCCATTGATGAAAGAGAGGCGCTAGCTTTAGATGAATGGGATGATGATGATTGGAGAAAATCAATTGCTGAATATCTGAACGATCCTAGTATTCGAGTTGATAGGAAAGTAAAATTGAAAGCAATGAATTTTGTGTTGATAGCTGATGAATTGTATAGGAAAGGCACAGATGGAAGTCTTTCTAGATGTTTAAGTCAATCAAATAAAGATATTACTTTAAGAGAAGTTCATAGGGGCATATGTGGTGCCCATCAGGTTGGAATGAAGATAAAGTGGGTAATTTGTCGAGATCATGTTTATTGGCCTTCTATGATAAAAGATTGCACAATTATGCTAGAGTATGTCAAGAGTGTCAACGACATGGAGTAATACAACAGATCCCAGCATCTGAATTACATTCGACTTTGAAGCCTTGGCCTTTTCGAGGTTGGGCTCTGGATCTGATCGGAGTAATACATCCACTTTCATAAAAAAATCATAAGTTTATTCTAGTGGCAATTGATTATTTCACAAAATAGGTTGAAGCTGTTCCTTTAATAGAGGCTGGTAAGAATGAAATTATAGACTTCATTGAGGAGTATATAATTCTTCAATTTGGAATTTTCCAAACTTTAAGCACCGATCAGGAAACTATGTTTATTGGTCAACGTATTAAGAATTTTGCAGTTTCGAGAAATATTAATATGGTTACTTCAACTCCATATTATGCACAAGCTAATGGTCAAGTCGATGCAGCAAATAAAATATCGATTAATTTGATTAAGAAGTAAATCGGTCGTAAACCTCAAACTTTGCATGAACCTCTGAGTCAAGTATTGTGGGTTACCGAAATTCACCAAGAGGTTCGACAGGTACCTCTCCTTATAAGTTAGTATATGGTTATGATGTAGTTTTTCCATTGGAAATTAATCTTAATATGTTAATGATATTGAGGCAAGATGACTTGCCAATCGAAGATTATTGGAACGCAATATATGATGAATTGAGCTATTTAAGTCAAGAGCTCATTCTGGCACTCGAGAATATGGTTCGTCAGAAAGATAACATTGCTCGAAATTATTATCGTCGAATAAAAAAGAAGTATTTTAGTATGGGAGATTTGGTGTTAAAGGTTATATTGTCAATTGAAAAGAAATTGAAATTTTTTGGCAAACGGTCCCATAATTGGAAAGGACCTTTTCAAGTGATTGACTTGTATTCTGGGAATGCAAACCCGAATTAAGGATATAGATTCAAAAAACGTGATTAAGTCAATAAATGAAAAATACTTGAAACAATATCGATGCATGGATGATCAAGATTAGATACATAAAAGAGGAAGTTACAAATATTAAAAGTTTTAAATTGATGAAAGGAAAGGTGTTAAAAGTTCCTGAAGTTCAGAATAGAGTTGAACCCTTTCACTATCCAGGGTAGAGTATACCTCGACTTGTTCTTGTTCTTCATCCTGGGCCTTGTCAAATTTTTTGTTGACCTCCTCTTGTTTGGTCTTTGTTAGGAAAAACTCTTTGAAGATTTCCTGTTTCTTATGTTGCACTGCAGCAAATGGCTCGACTAATTCGGCTATTCTTTCTTGAATTATAGCCAAATTTTTTCCAATTCGGGCTAGTTCTTACTCAAGTTCCTCTTTTCGTTTGTCAAAATAGACTCGAGTGTTGATGACTTGAGCAATTCTCAAGTCATACTCTTTGCACGATTGCCTCATCGACTGAAGAGTGGTGTCAATTTTTTTCGATTTAATTCTGATTTTGGCTACTTTTTCTTTGGTCTCTTGCAACTTATCTTGAATGACGATGAAATCATTTGAGACCTTTGTAAACCTCTTTATTATGGAAGAAAATTGAGGAGGGACTTAGAATTTGGGAGAAGAACTTAGGATATCAGACAGAAGGGTATTCAAGTCAGGTTGATCAATCCATTCGGTGGGAGTATGTGTCAGTAGCCTCAGGATGGTGTTTTATTGTTGGAGAGTGTGTTGGTTAAGTTCTGTGTGAAGACTCGATGTGGATTGGTCTTTAGTGGTTGGATTCGAGATGGGAATCTCATCCTCTTGAGCAATCTTTGTCAGAATAGACAGTCCAAAACAAGTCTTCAGTCGATTTGGCATTTTCGAAGTTGGGTTGAAAAAGGGCCAATCAAAATCCCTCAATATGATATTTTTCAGGGGCGCTACCCCCATCCTGCTGCATGTACTTTTCGAACATAGCGTTTAACTAAAATTGGAGGAGGCAAAGGGGGCATCCCACATTGATCGATGAGTTGGCTCGAAGATAATCAATTAGGTGTCCAAGTTCATCAAACAAATGCCACAAGATCAATTTGGTCAAATTGAATTTGTGGCCTTCATGCAAAAGAGTAGCCAAGAAAAGAAACAACTTTTGTATTTGGACACTCCTCGAACAAAAAACGATGGCATTTAACCAGACAAGAATGCGACGCTTTTTTCATCAGTTACTGGGTCGTTCTCATGTCCCAAATGTTGATTGATGAAGTCACTATAAAGTTCCTTTGAGATATCTTGTAGGTTCGATTTGGTGACATATCATAAGTTACTTTAGGAAAATTTGTCGGAAGGCCAGTGATGGCAGCGACACCAAGTAACGAGGGCCCTACCATCCCACAGGGGAGGTGGAAGTTATTTTTTGTTTTGTTCCAAAACAACAAAATTGCCCCCAATCATCCAATGGTGAGTGGTAGGAGAAAAATGAGAAAGTCGAAGGAGGTCATGAATACCAAGAGTCCTCCAAGCGTCACCCATTACCGATTCGAGACGTCTATGCCAAGCTCGAAAGTCAGCTCCTCGTGGGATAATTTTGGGATTATTCCTGAAGGTTTTCCTATGATCGATAAAAAGAGTAACAAGAAGGTTTTGTTTGATGAGTAAGTCTTCCCCCTCAACGTTAGGGAAGAAATCAAGTCATTTGCTGGCATGTTCTAGGGTTTGAATGGGGCCAATAAAGTAGCATGTTTTGTCATCAATAGTAAAAGGAATGAAAATTCTCTTATCATCAGGATGAAATTGAGGATCTTCAATAATCTCATCATTAATTTGGTTTAGTACTTGTAAGGTTGGTGGTTCTTGAGCCTGAGCTTCAGGACCTTTGCCCTTATCATAGGCAGTGGGAGTGTTGTGAATCGAAGAGGAAGCCATTGGTGTGTAAAGATAAGAAGTTGATGATGGTGAAGTTAATTGTAGAAAGTAGAATCATACAGAAAATTCAGAGAAGAGGGGAAGACGAAGTTTAAGAATAAAAGGTTAAAGGTGAATGATGATAAAATTCAATTCAATAAATAAAAAGGTGTTTTGTTGTTTTGTATGAGGAAGTTCAAAATTTGAAATTGGGTAGCTTCCTAGAGAAGGCGAAGTGGTGGAGAGAGAAATTAAGAATAGTGAGAAACGTGTCGGATAGGCGCGAGAAAATGAAGGGAAGTGAATTTCATTTATGATTAATTAATGCCTTATGATGATATAATAAGAGCATGTTAGGATTAAGTGTTCTAAGATGATATCGAAAATAACAAATTAATCCTAGGGGACAATTTGTTAGTCGAAAATAATTTATTTGAAAAAAAAGGAGCATTTGAGGGTCAATAAGCGTGTGTCTTCGAAGAAAAGTCAACATCAAAAGAGAGCCTTTCGACAGGGAAGATCGAGTAAGAGTTTGTCATGACCAGTCAACAAGTTGGTCGATATGACTGAATCGGAGGTCCCAAGATTTGAGGGTTGCTTTTAAACATTACTTCTTGTCCAACAAAAGAAGCAGGAACGGTTACCTATGGTTTAATGAATGTGAGAGTTACACTTCAATTTGATTGGTTGAAAATTTTTATAAATAGAAGAAGACTCGAAGGCACAAGAGTTGAAACTTTGTTTCAGAAAAATACTCAAGCACACTCATATCCCAGCAACTTTTTGAGTCTACATTCGAGTTACTTTTTTTGTAGGGTTCCTTCCATTGTTTTTATCTTTTCATTTATAGTTTTTGCAAACTTTACCTTTTATGTAAGTTTATTTTTCAAGTAACATTTAATCTTCTTGTTCAATTTACATTCCAATACTTTTGTTTTCTATTTCAAAAGTCATTTGATCTAATCGAAGACATTTTATTGTTTTATTTAAATTCAATATAAATTATTTTAAATTCAGTCAATTTATTTTCAAAGTCTTTATTTACTAATTTTAGATTTACTTTTTTTTTTTGTAGGATTCTCCAATCAATTTTCTTTTAAATTAATACTTAAAAAATAAAATTAATTTTTACATATTTATGATACCAAATCATTTCAATTCAAACCAATCTTTTTTTTTTAAATTAAAAGGATTCGATACAAGTGTTAAAGTAAATCCACAATATTTACAAATAATTCAATTTTAACTTTTACCTATTCAAAATAGAAAATTTAATTTTAAAATAAAATCAGTTTCAATAATTTCACTTCCAAACACGTTCTAAAAGTATTATCAGTTCTATCATACAAAGAGGTGCCCTGCAAACAACATTGAGGGTGCTATTAATTATTTTTTGAAGGTAGTAATAAATAAACAGGGTATTATTATTTCTGACCATTTTCAGAGACCTGTTGATACGTATGTTATTGGCCAGACTTATTAATACTATTACTGGCACTATTATGTTGAGCCAGCATTTAATACTTAGAACTGTAGTGTTTTTAATTAAAGGTTTGTGTACCTATGGTTCATGGTTGGGTCGTAATCAGAGCACTAAAACAACTACTAGTTGTTCTTTGTTCTTTCATCAATAATGAGCTACATTTATTTATCAAAATCGTCACATTTTTAATTAACTGGTTTTTAAGGCTTTTGGACCACAAGAAATTACTGATCCAAGTAATAACTAGTAATATATTCTCCCTATTATAAAGGTTAATATTGCTTAAAATAATTTTGTTAAAAAAAATTAGAAATTAAAAGGTTAATATTGCTTACCTCAACTATTCCCTATCAAATCATTGTTTTAAAAATTGAAATGAGTTAAAATTATAGAGTTGAGGAATGAAATAAATAATCTTTACTCGAAAGATATATCATTACTTCAATTAAAATCAATACAATTATGTCTGATGGTTCTCAACTTCTGTAAAAAGATTCAGATTACTCACTCCACTTATTAATTACATTGAGAAACCAATACTCTATATATCTCCCTACATTTTTTCTTCCAATTGGTCCAAACAAGCTTAGTTACAATTAATGGTCAGTTCTATGATGCTTAATATTGTGATGACTAAGATGACTATGGGCCTACGGTTCGGCTGTATAACCTATGGTTGACACTCGATTTGTATAGTTCCTAAGTACGCATTGAATATTAGATTTTAGCTAACATATGTGCATATATTAAAATTATCATCAGTAGAAAAATTTAAATTTTACGTTAATAAATGAACAATAAATATATTAAAATTTTAAATTTGTTAATTAAAAAATTAACATGTGTTCAGGTAAATCTTAAATACATCCCAACTTCACTTAGTTTATATTGAACCAATGAATCTTAACTCACATGGCATATCTCTCCCTTCCCACTTTAAAAATCTCAAATTTAAATTCTATCAATGGCAATCAAATAGAAAGAAAATCTAGTAAATATGTGAGTATATTGGGTGATACTTAGAATTGGAAATTATCCAATTCACCTGATATAAAAAAAAAAAACTCTTTTTTATAACTTCTAAGTTATTATTTATTAATTAGTTGTTATTATAATAATATTTTTTATTTTAAACTTTTTAATTCCTTTAAAATGAATCATTTAATAATGGAAAAATTTTACCATAATAACACATTTGCACAATTAAAATTTTTAGCGCTCAAACCATTTCGATTGAAAAACGTCAAACCTAAAAACAAAAAGCCAAAATCAATTTCAAATTACTATGTGCCTTTATTTTTATTTACTATAGCCATTATAGCTTAGCCACAATAAGCATAGCCAATGTCTAATGGACCTTAATTAATGCTTAAATAATAAATACACTAATAAGATAAGATCATATGTCTTAATTGACTGCTGCAATAATAAGAGTACGTACCACCTCTTAATTTCATAGTACTTCCCCGCAATAAATGGTTTGAACAGCCGTCTTTTATGGTTGAGTATGAACAAAGATGTTATAAACTTATATGTATTATTGTAAAGCTTGAGGTTTAATTAAAAAAAATCACAAAAAATAAATAAAACTACATATTTAATAATATTTTTACTTATAAAAAAGTGTGAATTATTTTTTCTAGTTTAATTGACACAAGTAATTTTTTTCTATAATTATTTTCTTTTATTTAACTATACAAAAATAATTCTAAATTTCATGCGAATCAAATTTTAAAAAATTCTCTCTCATTATTATATCCACAATTATATAATCTTTCTTCCAAATGAAATCCTAAATTCTTATATCAGTAAAAGATATCTCTAAATCACCATAGCACATTTTATAAAAAATCTAAATTAATAAACATCTCAAATTTAATCCATCTTAATTTATTGAAAATCAGAAACATCTAAAAATTATTGAATTGTGATGATCCACAAAATAAAAAATGAGTAATAAATAAGAATAAATCAGTCTCAATTTGTTAATTATGATTGTTATATTTATAAAATTATAAATATTATACATATAAAATTATGAATATTAAATTAGAGATATTTTAATAATTTTTACTATAAAATTCATAATTTTATACATACAAATTATTATAAAATAGAATTAAAAATAAATTATGAAAGAAAATTTTAAATATAATGATTAGTTGATCATATTAAAATTAATAAATATTAAATAAATATACATATAAATATGAAATAAAAAATATTAAAATAATTTAAAATTTCAATCAATTGGTATATATATGAGATAATTTAAAATATATAATAAAATATAATTTAAAATTCAATAATATTAAGTATCAAAATTTGCTAATTATGATTGTTATATATATTATAAATGTGAAATTATTGACGTTAAGTTAAAGATATTTTTACAAATTTCACTATGCAAAATGATCAAACAATAAATGAACTTACAGTTTAATTATAAGTTTCTTATATTTCATTTAAGCATGAAGTCGAATGCTTTATTCTCGTTCCACAATTATTAGTATTTTTGAAAAAAAAAATACTCCTCTCGTGTTCAACATCCAAGAATTAGGTGGAGGGACTTTAACCTTAAATGAGTTTGTTAATGTTATAAATGTGAAAAGTGTATAAAATTAGTCACATATTAAAAAAAATGAGAAATTTATAAGATGAAAAATTTATTAATTTATTATTTTAAAATTTTGAGTTGGATATAATATTTTTTCATCTTATACTTTTTTACTTAATTTTTTTCCAAAGTCTAATAAATAATTTTGGTCAATCCCCATTCAATTTCGTGAGCCAGTGAATAATTTTTTGGTGCCATGTGTATGTGACTCTTTTCAGTAGCATTTTGCAGGCATTGTTGAATGGTACAATTATCCATTAGCCATTGTTGGAGCTCTTAGGGATACAGAAGAGCAGGATCAGAGTTTGTCCCTGTTTGGTCTTGAATTTCCAATTTCCATGAGTTACTAATAAATAACGTGTTATTATTATTAGTCCAATTGATTCTATAAGGTGGCCACTGCACTTGCAAAGCTCATGCCTTCGGTTTATTTATATGAAAAAGTATAGGTAATCAATAAAATTGTTGAACAATGTGAATAATAAAGTTAAAAGAATAAATTAATTCTAAATTTAATTAATAATATTAAATTAAGATAAAATATTTTTTAATTAAAATAACTAATTTTAAAACCGGTTATTCATATTATTTAAATAAATTATTAGTTACTTAACATTACTCTATTTATATAATTAATTTGGCATAGTACGAAATGTGTGTCTCTCTCACCCAATTATTAATCAAGCCATCTAATGGACCCTTATTTGTCTGCCAATTCTACTGAATTGTTCGTTTCTTTCGTTCTTTTTTTTTTTAAATCAGAAATACAAAAAAAAATTAAAAAATTTTTTTGGCTTAAAAATTTGTATATGAGAAGCATTTTAGTGTAATCCCTAAAGTGATGTTTGTATAAATTTAAAAATATAATGTAGGATTTTTTAAGATATTTTTTTTAAGTTTTTCGTAATATGTGAAAAACGTTTGTATATATTTTTTTTGTTTTTTACAGCATGCAAAATATTTTTTGTTTTTCTCAATTCACAAGAAGTATTTTCTATTTCTATTTTTTTGTTTTTATTGTTTTTGTAGATTGAGAGAAGTATTTTTTTTTGTTTTTCTTTTTCCTTTCACTTTTCTATTTCTATACTACTGCTCAATTATAAAACCGTTCTTTGCTTTTCATGCAAGTGACGTCAACATGCATTTCGAACACGTAGTTTCAAATATTTACATTTTAGAGAAATTTATATTTTTGTATTTATTTTCATATTCTTTTATAATACAAAAAATATTAAACGTATCTCGTTTATATTATAAATAATATAAGTATAAATAAGTGATTCCAAATATATTTATCTCGTTGATAATATAAATGACATATGACGTGATGATAAAAAGAAAAAGAAGTGTTTACAATGCTTATAAAGACACAATAAATAAAACTAAAAGAATAGATTGAATTAAATGAAAGGAAATTACTTTAGTCATTTTTTATGAATTTCTTAATACAATAAAAAAGAAGTTCACTCAATTTTACTTATTTACGTTATAGTTTGAAATAATTAAAATTGAACCGAAAATAATCACTCTACCTTCTATCAATTTCTTTATATAACAAAAAAAATATTCATTTAACATCATTTATCTACATCATAGTTTTATTATGAAATCAAAAAGTAATTTTAAATTCTTCTAATTTCTGGTGGCCACAATAATTTAAGAGATACTTATACTCTCTCTACTATGTTAATGATAAAAATCTAAGACTACTAACATAAAGTTTAATTTACTAACTAAATAAATTAAATCAAAATATATAAATTAAATTGTTGGTGGATATTAGTTAGGAAGCGTGCTACCTTGGCACAGAGAGTTACAAAAGTTTATTACAATTTGTTATTTAACTCTTGCTATTAGAATTAGCCAATTAGCATCGTGTATAGTTAGGTTAATTAGTATATATATATATGTAAAGTGTATAATAGTTACTGTGTGATTTATCATAATAAGAAATGAGAAGTCTCACTTTTTTTCCCAATCATATTTTTTTTTCTATGCTTTTCTGTCTTTCTCTTATGTATGAAGTTTATTTGATCCTCCCTTAAACTCATCCTTTTACAAGATGCGATGAGCATGGAAGAAGGTGGATAATTAAGCTTACTTTAAAAATAGAGAAAGTTTAATTACTCTGTTGGTCCCTATAGTTTAGCGAATTTTTTAATTAGGTCCCTACACTTTTTTTCCTTTCAATTGGGTCCTTACCCCCAATTTTTTTTTTCAATTAGGTCCCTACCGTGACCAAACTGTTAGATTTAACGGAATATTCCGTTCCTAAGTTAAAGATTCCCTAACTTTATGTGAAATCCCTAATGCTCTTTCACTCATATTTTTCTGAAATACCATTTTACCCTCTTGGAAACTGTTCGGTCTCTTCTCCCAAACTTAGAGAAGAAACTCGTGTGCATGCCTTGCTTCCCAACTCGCTCAGCTGCAGAGATTAATCCCACCGGAATATTGCGGGAGGGTTTGGCATCTCCGATATCACTGCCGTCGTCGTAGGCGTTGCTTCTTCCTCTAGGTAAGACAACGCTCAACGTTTCACTGGTTGAAGGGTTTTTGTTCTTTTCTCCTGTGAAAGTTTGTCATTCTGTTTATTAGAGCTTCCTTGTGTTTCTCAAAGTGTTTGAAGAGGGATTTATGGCATTTTTTTTTTGGTATGCAGTTATGGGTGATTTGGATTTCAGTATCGAAATCCCATGGTGGCAAATTTATTGACAGTGGACAACGATTAGAGTATTTAGGAGGAATGGTTGTGGAGGATTTACATTTTGAGGTTGATGAATGGTCATTGCAAGAGATTGTCAGTCAGCTAAAGCAACTAGGGTATAAGGGTTTCGCTAGGGTCTGGTACAAGGAACCTGGGATGGATTTGAAGTCAGGTCTTAGAGAGTTGAAGTCCGATGGGGATGCGATGAGAATGGCTAGGTCACTGGTGTCAAATTCCTGCAAACATTGCGAGGTATATGTTGTCGATGGAGCCAGAGAAAGTAATGGGATTCATATCACTTCAACTGATGCTGATTATGTGCCAGAGGAAGGTGAGGACAGTGCTAATGATGATGGGTTGCTAGAGGTTGAAGTGGATGCTGAGTCAGAGCCTTCTACTGAAGAAGAGGTATTTGATGATAGTGCTGATGATGGTGACCATGATGATCAGTTTGGGTTTGACGTGGAGGATAATGATCCACCATCAAATGCATTTGGGGGATTTACTGGCCCGCTAAATGATGAGAGAACTGTAGCAGCTGGAACAGCTGAAGGTGATAAAGGTTTAAGGGAGGGTGATGAGCAAGTTGGGGGCTTATCTGATGGATATGAGACTGATGACATAGATAGTTATGAGGGGGACTCTGATGATATGATAAAAAAGAGGAGGTTCCCTAAGTACAATGAGGCAGAGATGAACAGAGAGTATGAATTTCAGGTGGGGCTGGAATTTAAATCACTTAGTCAATTCAAAGAGGCTGTTAAGGAGCATGCCCTATTGAATGGTAGGGACATTAGGTTTCGAAAAAATGATAAGGTGAGGTGTAGAGTTGTTTGCAAAGGAAGAAAGGGAAAGTGCAAGTGGGTTTGTTTTGAGAGTAAGGTGGGGGGTTCTGACTGTTTCCGGATCAAGACGTTGAATGGAAAGCATACATGTGGAAGGAACTATAGCGGAAGACTTGCATCAAGTAGTTGGATCTCAAAGAAGATTGCCAACAACATCAGTAGAGGGGAAGAGATGAAGCTTGCGACAGTTATTCAGACTATACAAGACAAATACATGGCCAATATCAGTGTTGGTAAGACTTACTGGGCAAGGAGGAAGGCAAGAGAAGAGGTACATGGGCGGGCAATCCAACAGTATGCTAAACTAAGGGATTACTGTACAGAGATACTTAGGGCAAATCCAGGATCTAGTCTGACCATATTGGTTGATAGGCCTTCTCTTACGCACCAGCCCCGATTTATGAGAATGTACATGTGCCTTGATGCAGTCAAGAAAGGCTTCTTGGCGGGGTGTAGACCTATTATTGGCGTGGATGGATGTCACTTGAAGGGCGACCATGGATAGCAGCTGCTAGTTGCTGTTGGCAGAGATCCAAATGACAATTACTTTCCCATTGCTGTAGCTGCGGTAGAGGCAGAGACTAAAGACAGTTGGGGGGTGGTTCTTAGAGATGCTGTTAAATGACATTGGTGAATCAAGAAAATGGGTTTTTATGAGTGACCAACAAAAGGTATCACTTTAATTTTTTGCAACTAATTTTATTTAAATATAAGAATGCCATGTTTATGATGATATATACAACTGATATGAGTTTGTGAATATAAGTTTGTGAATATAAGTCTGCCATGTTTATGATGATATATGAAATTTGTAGAGTTTGATCTAACATAATTACTATGATCTCCCTTTTTTTTCCTGTTAGCTTTTTCTACGCATTATTTATAATTGAATAGTAAGTTGTATTCTTAATCTATAAATACAGTATATATATTACTCTATATTCTCTATTCATTAAGTCATATATGCATTAACACATATAATTTGATTATTAATTAGTTCAATATAGCGAATCAGCGAATGTAATTAGTTTGAATGAAATCAATTAGTTGTCAATTTCAGGTTAAAAAGTTGGGAAATAATAATCTTATTCTATTTCTTTAAGATTTTTTTACATTATATGATTTTATAAATTAAGAAAAAGAGTGAGATTATTAAAATGAGTAACATTATCTATTTTTTTAAAAAGACACCAGGATCAGACTGAATATCTTATTATGTAATATGTATAAAGTTTTAAAAATCAACTGATATGTTATATGCAACTGATATGAGTTTGTGAATATAAGGTTGTGAATCTAAATCTGCCATGTTTATGATGATATATGCAACTGGAGGCTTGTGAATATTAATCTGATATGTATATAATCATATATGCACTTGATAAGTTTGTAGATGTAAATATGAAATTTATATGATCATATATGCAATGCCTAAGATTGTGAACATAAGCTTGACATGTTAGTGATGCTATGTTTAGATGCAATGGCTAAGCTTTTGAACATTAATGTTGAATATTTGATATGTTAGTGAACATTTACCTGACTATATTGTGTATATTGTGTTCTGGACTGAATCAATAAAACAGGGGCTGATGCAAATTTTTCAAGAGGCATTGCCAACACTGGAGCATAGGCTTTGTCTGAGACATTTATATGCCAACTGTAAGAAAGCATATGGGGGTGGTACTATACTAAGGGACCTAATTTTGTCTATTGCCAAAGCTACCTATGTGGAAGAATGGGAAAGAAGGATGAATCAACTAAAGGAGCTCAACAGAGACTGTTATGAGAAGTTGTTTGCTCTGGATCCAAAATTGTGGACAAAGAGTCACTTTACATTTCTGGCCAAGAGTGACATGCTGATGAACAACATCTCCGAGGCATTCAATGGAAGAATCCTAGAGGCAAGAGACAAGCCAATTCTGACAATGTTTGAATGGATTAGGTGCTATTTGATGACAAGTTTTGCAGAGAAAAAGAAGAAGGCAGAGAGGTATAAGGGTACACTTTTGCCAAAACCCAAGAAACGGCTAGATATCATTGCGGTTAGAGCTATGAAGTGGCAAGCTAAATGGGCAGGAGGCCTGAAGTATGAAGTCCACCATAAGAACAAGATGATCATGGAAAGGTTTGTTGTCGATTTGATGGCTGGAAGGTGTAGTTGTAGGTTCTGGGGTTTGTGTGGTATGCCATGTCCCCATGCTTGCTGTGCTATCTTTGAAAAGGGTGACAACCCGGAAGATTATTGTAGTAACTATTACAGTAAGGCAGCATACCTTGCTACATATGGGCAGTCAATATCACCAATCAATGGAGAAAATTTGTGGCCAAAGATACAATGCGATACCATCATCCCTCCAATTTTCAGAGTTAAACCAGGAAGGCCAAGGATGGTTAGGATAAGGGAACCCGATGAAAACAGATCACAGACAAAGTATAGAAGATCTGGAACTTCTGTTACCTGCAGTAATTGTGGCCAATACGGACACAATAAGAAACTCTGTCCAAACCCTATAGTGACAGGTATTGTTTGCCAACTTATTTTGTTCAATTGTTGATGAACTATTATTAACTGCTATTTTATCTTGTAGCTCCTGAAGGCACACAAGGATCTGATGCTGCAACTGGAACTGGAGGAGTTGACTCTGCTGCTAATGAACCTGCTGCTGCTGATGAAACAAATGGATCTGCAGCTGCTGCAACTGCTAGATCCAGGATGGTTAAAGGGAGAGGCAGAGGAAGAGCAGCAGCAGGGATGGTTAACGGCAGAGGAAGATCACCAGGAGGGATGGCCAGAGGAAGGGGTAGAGGGAGGGCTGCACCCATGACTGCAACAGCACCAAGGCCTTCAAACACCCCTGCACCCACATCCCAGCCACCACACACCCCTGTCCCACCCTCACAGCCTACAAACACCCATGCACCACCATCACAGCCTACCACCTTACCCACACCCACATCACTGCCCACCACTTTGCCTACACCTGCATCACTGTCCACTGCACCAGCATCTCAACCTTTGCCCAAGACCAAAATCTTTGGTGTCAGAAGAAGTGGAAGACTGAAGATTGGAGTTAGAAAGCCAACAAATCAGCCGCCTGAACATGTTGACCTTACACTTGATTGAGGCTGAATAGAGTTTAGGGTTTCTTTTTGATATCTCTTGTGTTATGTAGGATTTGTGTTCACCTGTGACTCTGGTTTCTTTATTGTTTGGACCACTGTTGTTATGTGTTGTGGACCACTTTTGTTATGTTGGTAGAAAACTGTTTTGAGTGGGTGTCACATTTATTTTGTTGCTATCTAGGTGTCCTACATTATATAATGTACAAAACAATGGTATCTAACTATCTATTATAATTCAATGCATCTTTTGTTTTACCTACTTTTTTCTCAGTATCATACTTGTATGCATATTAAATAGCAAAGGAACAACTTTCATTTAAAGAAATTAAACAACATTTGATATATCTTCATTGCACTCAAAACAAACAGTACACTTTTGACTTATATAGAATATTACATTCTCATAACAGCCATACTTTCTACATCTTTACATATAACACTGCAACAATCAAAACACCTAATATCAAGCCCAGCATAACTAGCATCTTGTATTGCTTTTTCATACTATCTTCCATCTTAGCAAATTGCTCCTCCACTGAACTCAGCTCAGCACATAACCTTCCTACCCAGGCATCTACTTCTCCAACCTCTGCAATTAATCTTTCTAGATCCACACTTAATCTGTCTAACTTCCTTTCTTGTGCCTCCAATTCTCTAACCCTTCCAAGTACTTGCTGTGAACTGTTCACTGCATCTTCTCCAGATATCTTTTTTTCTTTCCCATCAACCCACTCAAAAAACTTGCATCTCCTATTAGGGCAAGAAATGAATCTTCTGTTTGGATTTTTTGATGTACTTGAAATACGAAGAATCAGAGTGTCTCCACAAAAGCACCGGACCCTCCTTTCCTTTTGCTTCAACCATCCGCTCTTCTCATCTTCTTCATCATCAATCCACTCGAAGAACTTGCATTTTGGCATTCTTCCACAACCAACATACCTTCTTCCATGGCTTGCTACTGTCGAAGAAGACATCACAGCAACTGCCTCACCACAAAAACAAAGATGTCTCTTCTTGACGAGGGTTCTGGAACTACAGACTCCTAAAGATAACTGACTCTGATCTATGAGTATTGACATAGTAAGGGTAAGGGTTGCAAAGAGACGAGCAGAAGTTTGAGGAAGAGGCGAAAAGAAGAGAGATAGAACTCAGATCCCTACTGAGTCTCCTTCATCAGATCCCTACTGAGTATCCTTCATTTGTAAGGGATAAGTGAGGGTTATAATGGTCAAATCACTCAATCTTAACGTTTTTTGTAACGTTTACCGTCAATAGGGACCTAATTGAAAAAAAAAATTGGGGGTAGGGACCCAATTGAAAGGAAAAAAAGTGTAGGGACCTAATTGAAAAATTCGCTAAACTATAGGGACCAACAGAGTAATTAAACCAATAGAGAAATACAACGTAATAATCCAAGATTCATTTTTGATTTCATTTTTTTACAATAATCTTTATTCTTTCTTCATTCTTTCATCAATTCTAAACTCAATTTCTGTCATGGCCTCTTCTATTATTTTCTTCTTCTCACATAAACTCACACAACAACGTTGATGAGTAGAGTTGCCTAATTTTTGCTTAAACACATCAAGAAAGCAAAGATTTGAGGGATCCGATAACGAGATTACATGCAAAAGGTCCTGAATTTATTCTTGAAAATCCATAGCAACAAGAATGACGAATCCAAATCAAGTTAATTCCATGGAGAATCAGAATTTCTCGACGGCATGTTTACAAAATTTTGCAAGAATGATGAACCAAATAGTCATTATGCAGAGTCAGATCAATGAATCAGAAAGAACAAATTTAAACATGCTTCAAGATCCATCAAATCCATTCTACCTCCATCCTGGAGAAAGTCCATGTACTTCTCTTATAACAAATTCTCTCACAATTCTTAATTATCACTCATGGTCCTATTCGGTATGGCTAGCATTGAACTCTAAGAATAAATTAAAGTTTGTTGATGGTTCTCTTCCTAAACCTGATAGATCTAAAAGGATTGTGGGAAGAATTAGATGAATTTCGGCCCCTGCTAGCTTGTTCTTGTAATAAGACGTGTATGTGTAGCCTCAGAATTGCAAGAACATATAGGCATTAAGGTCATGTCGTGTGATTGCTAAGAGGATTGAATGATGAATACGTGACTGTTAGATCTCAGATAATGCTAATGAAACCTCTTCCTGATTTAAATGAAACATACCCATTGTTGTTACAACAAGAGCGACAAATTAATCACTCCAATTCGAGTGAAGAAAAGCTACCGGTGAATGCTATCACCAACAATGCTACAAACAGTAAACGTAAGAAAGAAGAGATGAGAAGGAGAGGAAGAGGAAGGGGGAGAGGTACGAGAGGAAGAGGTCCTGGAGGTCGAGGACAATTGCAAAAATGCTCCCACTGTGGTCGAACTAGACTTCTTGTTGATACGTGCTTTTATAAATGTGGATTTCCTCCCCATTTCAAGTAAAATTCTAACATAAGAAGACTCAATAGTGTGATCATTGATGATGCTTTGAAGAATATTAGTGAACCTCAATTGGGAGATAATGATAGTCTAGATTCCTTGTTTTCAAAGGAATAGAAGCATGCTTTACTTGAACTATTTCAGCATCATGAAAAAAAGCTAGCTCAAAATTCACTCTAGCTAATGCGGTAAATGCACCCTCTAAAGGTATATATCAAGTTTTATCAATGATAAACCACAAGTTGAAGTATATAGATTGAATTCTAGACACAGGTGCAAGTGCTCATGTCTCTTGCTCTCTAAAATCATTCAAAAATATTTCAAAAAATAAATCTAGTGATACTCCAACTACCAGATGGTTTATGTGTTGTTACCACTAAATGGAACAATCTCATTCTCAAATGATTTTTGTTTAACAAATGTACTTTTTGTGCCTTCATTTTCATTCAACCTTATATCAGTTTCTAAGGCTATAAATACTCTTCCATATCAATATTTATTTAATGAAATTCAATGTGAGATTCAGGAACTTAGGAGCTTGAGAATGATTGGCACTACTAAGCTTCAAACTGGGATATACATATTGAAAATTGGCAGCATGACTTCACCTACACCAACCACACACACACACACCAATCATTGATGAAAGTTAGCCATTAGCAAATGCTTTAACTAGTTGACACAGAACTAGGAATATTATGGCATAGTAGATTAGGCCACATTTCTCATGATAGAATAAATACTATGAAATAATATTATGATTTTATTTCAGACAAATTGAAAAATGCACCTTGTGAACCATGCCACTATGCCAAACAAAAGAGGTTTTCTTTTCCTCACAGTATTACTAAATCTATTAGTTATTTTGACATAATTCACATGGATATTTAGGGATTGGTGCAAAATTTACAATCCACAACTTACTGGCAAGTGCACCGGGTCATACCAAGTAATAAACTCAGGTGAGTGAGTGCACCAGGTCGTACCAAGTAATAAACTCAGGTGAGTGAGTACCGATCCCATGAGGATTAATGGATTAAGCAAATAATGGTCAAGAAAACAGAGAAATAAATAAAAGCAAACTAAAATTGGTTAAGAAAATAATATGACAATGATAGTTAAGGTGTCAGAGATATTCAAATTTCAAGATGAACAATTATTGCTATCTACTTTGATAGTGCAAATATTGAGTTTATAACAAACCCTAGGTGTTTGAATTCCTTTGCTAGGCAATTCAAATTCTGATTTATAAGCCATACAAATCCTAAGAATCCAAAAGCATGATGCAGTTATATATCACATACCACATTAAGTCTAGATAATTAAGGAGTTGTGAGAAATTGGTTTCAAACTGTAATTCTAATAATATAACTTTTCCAAGATTCAAATAGAATTCAAGTGAGATTAGAGTTATTTTCCAATAGTCAATAATCCTTGGGATGAAGAACGAATCAGTTCTTAAACCATAATCAAAGCATTAATCAAGAGTAGAAGAACAAATAATTATTAATCCATCAAATTAAACAGAGCTCCTAACCTTAACAGTGGAGGTTTAGTTGCCCATAGTGTACAAAATTGAAATTCCCATAGTGCAGAAAATCAAAACCCTAATCTAATGTGTAAAACCTAAAATTGATGAATGAAAGACGGAAGAGAGAATGAGTGTTTTTCGAGAGAGAGCCTTTTTTCCTTTATATTAGCGTGTTTAGGCTCTGGGCCGTGTTGCTGGCATTTAGCGCTACTTTGGGGGCGTTAAATGCCCCTTCTGATACAAATAATGTAAACTTTGGATAATTAATAAATAATTAACCAATAAATTAGTTATTATTCAAAGAAATTAGAAAATTAAATTTGATAAATTAGAAGGATAAAATTGTTGAAAATACAAATTTTAACACTACTTCAAAATATTTTAGCAAAAAACTGGGCCAACGGGCCGAGCCAGTTAGATCGGGCCCAAACTAGACCCAAGGCCTAATATATAAGGCCATGAAACTCAGTCTTCTTCCATTCATTATAGTGGAATCACGCTTAAACTTAGGGGAAAGGGAGCAAACAAAACCCTAACCTTCACCTCAACTTCAATTCCACATATTTTTCAATCTTGAGCTCCGATTGACGAGTCGTTTAGGGCCACGCGTTTGTCTCGGAGTCCTTTTCAATTCTATTCAAATAAAGTGGTAAAAAAATTTGAATCCTGTGTCCAGTTCTTCCTTTTTCATATTTTTGCAAATTTGGATTTTAGTATTAAGAGATTTTGTAATTTTGATGATTTAGGAGTATTCTAACGATAGATAATTGTTGGGTTTTACTCCAATTTCGAGTGGGTAAGATAAAAAACTCATATTCCTTTTGGTTTCTTCGATTTTATGGTTTTGGGTGTTGAATTGGGTGGTGGTATATGACCTTGTATGAAATTAGGTTGAATGTTATGTTGGTTGGAGATAAAATTGGTGAATTGGAATAAAGTTGTGGTGATTGGAGCTTGTTAAGTTGATTTGGAACCTTTGGAAGCTTGTCAAGTGGACTTTGGAGGCTTGGAAAATTGTGGAAATGAGGTTTGGTGTGGTGCTTTATGGCTTGGCAGGAAATGGGCCAAAGTATGGCTTTGGTTTCTCATAGTTAATGTTTAATGTTATGTGAAAATTGTATGTTGATATGCTTCAGTATATGAATTGTGTATAAGGATTGAGTGAGTTATATGTATTGTAACATAAATGATGATAATTGTTGATGATGAGTGGATAATTTATACGCTTTTTGGCATTATCTTTAGGTAGTTTTTAGTATGTTTTAGTTACTTTTTATTATATTTTTATTAGTTTTTATGAAAAAATCACATTTCTGGACTTTACTATGAGTTTGTGTATTTTTTTGTAATTTCAGGTATTTTTTGACTGAAGTTGAGGGACCTGAGCAAAAATCTGATTCAGGGGTTGAGAAAGGACTGCAGATGCTGTTGGATTCTAACCTCTCTGCACTCAAACGCATTTTTCTAGAGCTATAGAAGTCCAATTGGCGCTTTCTCAATTGGGCTGAAAAGCTAACATCTTGGGCTTTCCAGAAATGTATAATAGTTCATATTTTGTCCGAGATTTGATGGCCCAAACTGGCGTTCAAACGCCAACCAGAGACCCTTTTCTGGCGTAAAACGTCGAAACTGGCACCAAAACTGGAGTTAAATGCCCAAACTGGCATCCAAGCTGGCGTTTAAATCTAGAAAAGGCCTATGCACGTGTAAAGCTCAATGCTCAGCCCAAGCACACACCAAGTGGGCTCCGAAAGTGGATTTCCGCACTATCTGCACTTAGTTACCTATTTTCTGTAATCCTTAGTAACTAGTCTAGTATAAATAGCACTTTTTACTATTGTATTGGATGCCCTTTTTCACATTTGGGAGGCTGGCCATTCGGCCATACCTAGACCTTTTTCTCTTATGTATTTTCCAACGGTGGAGTTTCTACACCTCATATATTAAGGTGCGGAGCTCTGCTGTTCTTCATGAATTAAAGCAAGTACTATTGTTTCTCTTTCAATTTACGCTTACTTCTTCTCCAAGATATACTTTCGTACCTAATTCTGTTAAGTCAGTATGAAGGGGTGACCCGTGACAATCACCTACTATCTTCGTTACTCGCTTAGCCAAGATCCGCGTGCCTGAAAACCACAAGCGGTCTACATGATGTTCAACGTAGTCATTGGACGACATCCGAAGTATAGTCTCTTGGGTCTCTGATCCACGGATCTGACTTTTCTCTCCTGACAATAGAGCATTTGAATCCGTGAGATTAGAACCTTCGTGGTAGAGGCTAGAACCAATTGGCAGCATTCCTGAGATCCAGAAAGTCTAAACCTTGTCTGTGGTATTCCGAGTAGGATCTGGGACGGGATGACTGTGTCAAGCTTCAAACTCACGAATGTTGGGCACAGTGACAGTGTGCAAAAGGATAGAGAGATCCTATTCTGATACAAGTGAGAATCGACAGATGATTAGCCGTGCGGTAGCTGTGCCTGGTATTTTTCATCCGAGACGAGAAATCTGACAGTTGATTAGCCGTATAGAAACCGTAGCTGGACCATTTTCACTGAGAGGACGGATGGTAGCCATTGATAATGGTGATCCACTAACATACAGCTTGCCATGGAAAGGAGCACGCATGATTGGATAAAGACAATAGGAAAGTAGAGGTTTAGAAGCAACAAAGCATCTCCAAATGCTTATCTGAAATTCCCACCAATGAAGTACATAAGTACCTTTATTTTAATTTGTGTTTTATTTATCTTTCAATTATCAAAACTTATAACCAATTGAATCCACCTGACTAAGATTTACAAGATGACCATAGCTTGCTTCAAGCCGGCAATCTCCGTGGGATCGACCCTTACTCGCGTAAGGTTTTATTACTTGGACGACCCAGTGCACTTGCTGGTTAGTTGTATCGGAGTTGTGAAAAGTGTGAATCACAATTCCATGCACCAAGTTTTTGGTGCCGTTGCCGGGGATTGTTCGAGTTTGGACAACTGACGGTTCATCTTGTTGCTTAGATTAGGTAACTTCTTTCTTGTTTCAACCTTTATTTTCTTTTCAAAAAGTTTTTTTTTTAAAAAATTTAATAAAATCATAAAACCAAAAAAATTGTGTTTCTTGTTTGAGTCTTGTATCAAAATTTAAGTTTGGTGTCAACTACATGTTTTTAATTTTTCTTAGATTTTCGAAAATTCATGCATTGTGTTCTTCTTTGATTTTCAAGGTATTCTTGATGATTTTCCTTGTTTGATCTTTAATTTTTCTTGTTTTGTGTCTTTTCTTGTTTTCCTTGTGCATTTTCTAATTGTTAGTGTCCCTAGTACAAAAGTTCTTAAGTTTGGTGTCTTGCATGTCTTTCTTTTCTTAAAAATTTTTAAAAACATGTTCTTGATATTCATCATGATCTTCAAAGTGTTCTTGGTGTTCATCTTGACATTCAAAGTGTTCTTGCATGCATTATTTGTTTTGATCTTAAATTTTTATGTTTTGTTTCATTTTGTTGTTTTTCTCTCTCCTCATTAAAAATTCAAAAGTAAAAAAAATATCTTTTCCTTATTCTTCTCATAATTTTCGAAATTATGAGTTGACTTGGTCAAAAATTTTTAAAATTTAGTTGTTTCTTGTTAGTCAAGTCAAAATTTCAGTTTAAAAACTTTATCTTTTCAAATCTTTTTCAAAATCAATTCTTTTTCATTTTTTTATGATTTTCAAATTTCATTCTTAAAATTTTTCAAAATCTTTTTCATTTTTCTTTTAATATTTTCGAAAATTTTAAAACTAATTTTTCAAAAATCTTTTTCTTAATTTTATTTCATATTTTTGAAAATCCTTGCTAACAATTAATGTTTTGATTAAAAAATTTCAAGTTTGTTACTTTCTTGTTAAGAAAGGTTCAATCTTTAAATTCTAGAATCGTATCTTTTAGTTTCTTGTTAGTCAAGTCATCAACTTTAATTTTAAAAATCAAATCTTTTTAATTTCTTTTTCAATTCTTTTTCAAAATAAATTTTAATCATATCTTGTTAAAAAATTTTAATTTCAAAATATTTTTCTAACTTCTTATCTTTTCAAAATTTATTAAATTTTGAAATCTTTTTCAACTAACTATTTGACTTGTTTGTTTAATTTTAAAAAAATTTACTATTTCTTATCTTTTTGAAAATCACCTAACTACTTTTCCACTTCTAATTTTCGAAAATCACTAACCACTTTTTCAAAAATCTTTTTAATTAACTAATTGTTTTAATTTTTAATTTTCTTGTATTTCTTTTTCAATTTTTCGAAACTAACTTAATTAATTAAATAAAAATAAAAATATTTTTCTTTTTCCTCTTCCTAAAATTCGAATACTCTCTCTCTCATCTCTTTCTATTTGTTTTATTTATTTACTAACATTTCTCTTTTACTCATCTAATAATTCGAACCCTCTCCCTCTCTCTATGTTCGAATTCTTCTTATTCTCTCTCTACCTCATTCTTCAATTCTTATACTCACATAAAGGAATCTCTATACTGTGACATAGAGGATTTTACTATTCCCTTTGTTCTCTTTTTTTTCATATGAGTAGGAATAAGGATAAGGACATTCTTGTTGAAGCTGATCCTGAACCTGAAAGGACTCTGAAGAGAAAGCTAAGAGAAGCTAAAGCACAATATTCTGGAGAGGACCGTACAGAAAATCTCGAAAAAGAAGCAGACATGGCAGCCGAACCCAACAATAATGCTAGAGATGCAAGGAAGATGCTTGGTGACTATACTGCACCAACTTCCAACTTTTATGGAAAAAGCATCTCAATTCCTGCCATTGGAGCAAACAACTTTGAGCTTAAACCTCAATTAGTTTCTCTAATGCAGCAGAATTGCAAGTTTTATGGACTTCCATCGGAAGATCCTCATTAGTTCTTAGCTGAATTCTTGCAAATCTATGATACTGTTAAGACCAATGGGGTTGATCCCAAGGTCTACAGACTTATGCTTTTTCCCTTTGCTGTAAGAGACAGAGCTAGGATATGGTTGGACTCACAACCTAGAGAAAGCCTGAACTCTTGGGATAAGTTGGTCACTGCTTTCTTGGCCAAATTCTTTCCACCTCAAAAGCTGAGCAAGCTTAGAGTGGATGTCCAAACCTTCAGATAGAAAGAAGGTGAATCCCTCTTTGAAGCTTGGGAAAGATACAAATAATTGACCAGAAGGTGTCCTTCTGACATGCTTTCAGAATGGAGCATCTTGGATATATTTTATGATGGTCTGTCTGAATTGTCCAAGATGTCATTGGACCATTCTTCTGGTGGATATCTTCATCTGAAGAGAACCCCTGCTGAAGCTCAGGAACTCATTGAGGTAGTTGCAAATAATCAGTTCATTACACTTCTGAAAGAAATCCTGTGAGTAATGGGATGACTCAGAAGAAAGGAGTTCTTGAGATTGATGCTCTGAATGCCATATTGACTCAGAACAAAATATTGACTCAGCAAGTCAATATGATTTTTCAGAATCTGATTGGATTGCAAGGCTCATCCGACAGTACTAAAGAAGCTTCCTCTGAATGAGAAGCTTATGACCCTAAGAATCCTGCAATAGAAGAGGTGAATTACATGGGAGAACCCTATGGAAACAATATATAATCCTTCATGGAGAAATCATCCAAATTTCTCATGGAATGATCAACAGAACCCTCAACAAGGCTTCAATAATAATAATGGTAGGAGAAATAGGTTTGGCAATAGCAAGCCTTTTCCATCATCTTCTCAGTAACAGACAGGGAATTCTGAGCAGAGCCCTGCTGGCTTAGCAAACATAGTCTCTGATCTATCTAAGGCCACTCTCAGTTTCATGACTGAAACAAGGTCCTCCATCAGAAATTTGGAGGCACAAGTGGGTCAGCTGACTAAAAGAGTTACTGAAACTCCTCCTAGTACTCTCCCAAGCAATACAGAAGAGAATCCAAAGAGAGAGTGCAAGGCCATCAATACATCCAAAATGGCCAAACCTCAAGAGGAGAAAGATGCAGTGATTTCCAGTGAGGAAGACGTTGCTGGACATCCACTGACCACTAAGGGGTTCCCTAATGAGGAACTAAAGGAATTTGAGGCTCATATAGAGACCATAGAGATTCCACTGGACTTCTTATTACCATTCATGAGTTTTGATTAGTATTCTTCCTCTGAAGAAGATGAAGATATTGTTGAAGAGCAAGTTACTCGGTATCTAAGAGCAATCATGAAGCTGAATGGTAAGTTATTTGGTAATAAGCCTTGGAAGGATGAACCTCCATTGCTCATCAATGAACTGAATGCCTTGGTTCAGCATAAATTACCTCGGAAAAAACCAGATCCAGGAAGGTTCTTAATACCTTGTACCATAGGCACCATGACCTTTGAGAAGGCTCTGTGTGACCTGGGGTCAGGTATAAACCTCATGCCACTCTCTGTAATGGAGAAACTAGGAATATTTGAGGTATAAGCTACAAGAATCTCACTAGATATGTGATGAGCGAATATTTTATACGCTTTTTGGGGGTGTTTTAATATAGTTTTTAGTAGGATCTAGCTACTTTTTAGTATATTTTTATTAGTTTTTATGCAAAAATCACATTTCTGGACTTTACTATGAGTTTGTGTGTTTTTTGTGATTTCAGGTATTTTCTGGCTGAAATTGAGGGACCTGAGCAAAAATCTGATTCAGAGGCTGATAAAGGACTGCTGATGTTGTTGGATTCTGACCTCCCTGCACTCGAGGTTAAATTTTTGGAGCTACAAAAATTCAAATGGTGCTCTCTCAATTGCTTTAGAAAGTAGACATCCAGGCTTTCCAGCAATATATAATAGTCCATACTTTGCCAAGGTTTAGACGACGCAAACTAGCGTTTAACGCCAGCTTTCTGCCTTATTCTGGCGTCAAACGCCAAAAACAAGTTGCAAAGCAGAGTTAAACACCAGAAACAGGTTACAAACTGGCGTTAACTCCAAGAATGGCCTATGCACATGAAAGCTTCAATGCTCATCCCCAGCACACACCAAGTGGCCCCAGAAGTGGATTTCTGCACTATCTATCTTAGTTTACTCATTTTCTGTAAACCTAGATTACTAGTTGAGTATATAAACTACTTTTAGAGATTTATTTTGTACCTCATGACATTTTACATCTCAACTTGTATCTTTGATGGCATGAGTCTCTAAACCCCATGGTTGGGGGTGAGGAGCTCTGTAGCATCTCGATGAATTAATGCAAGTATTTCTGTTTTCTATTCAATCTCGCTAGTCTCTATTCTAAGATATTCGTTCGCACTTCAACATGATGAATGTGATGATCCGTGACAATCATCACCATTCTCAACCTATGAACGCGTGCCTGACAACCACTCCTGTTCTACCTTAGATTGGACATTTATCTCTTGGATTTCTGGCTCACGAGTTTGACTGCCTCTCTTGACAACAGAGCGTTCAATCCTTGAGTCCAGAGTCTTCGTGGTATAAGGTAGAACCAATTGGCAGCATTCCTGAGATCCGGAAAGTCTAAACCTTGTATGTGGTATTCCGAGTAGGATCTGGGAGGGGATGTCTGTGACGAGCTTCAAACTCATGAATGCTAGGCGTGGTGACAGATGCAAAAGGATCATTGGATCCTATTCCAACATTAGTGAGAACCAACAGATGATTAGCCATGTACATGGACCCTTTTCACTGAGAGGACGGCTGGTAGCCATTGACAATGGTGATCCACCAACATACAGCTTACCATGGAAGGAGACCTGTGTGCGTGAAGAAGAAGGCAGTAGGAAAGTAGAAATTCAAAGGACAAAGCATCTCCAAAACTCCAACCCACTCTCCATTACTGCGTAACAAATATTCATTTCATGCTCTTTCACTTTTTTTACAATTAAAACTAAAGAACCCTACTGATATCCTGACTAAGAATAATAAGATAACCATAGCTTGCTTCAATCTGGCAATCTCCGTGGGATCGATCCTTACTCACGTAAGGTATTACTTGGACGACCCAGTGCACTTGTTGGTTAGTTGTGCAAAATTATATAGTGTGAGTGTAATTTTCGTGCACCAAGTTTTTGGCGCTGTTGCCGGGGATTGTTCGAGTTTGGACAACTGACGGTTTATTTTGTTACTTAGATTAGGAAAAATTTGTCTTTTTGGTTTAGAGTCTTTTATCTTCTTTTCAAAAATTTTTTCTTCAAAAATATTATTTTTCTTTATTAACTATTAATTTCTCATTGAGTCTAGTTGCATGTTTTAAGTTTGGTGTCCTTTGTATTTTTGTCATCTAAAAAAATAGTTTTTATCTGTTCAATCCTTGCATTTGTTGAATGTGTTTATTTTCTTGGGAATAGTTGCCCTTTTGAGTCTTCCTTTCTAAAATCCTTCTAAAAATAATTTTTCTTTGATTAAATCTTGTGTCAAATTTTAAGTTTGGTGTTCTCTTTTTTATTTTTCTTTAGTTTTCGAAAATTTTACTTTGGTTTTCCAAAAATTTTAAGTTTGGTATTCTTTCTTTTGTTCTTGTTGTTCTTGTGAGTCTTCAAGGTGTTCTTGAGTCTTCTTTGTGTTTTGATCTTAAAATTTTTAAGTTTGGTGTGCCTTGGTGTTTTCCCTCAAAAATTTTCGAAAACAAGGAGCATTGGATCTAAAAATTTTAAGTCTTGCGTCTTTTGTGTGTTTTTCTCTTTCATAATAAAATTCAAAAATAAAAATATCTTTTCCTTTATTTTCTCATAATTTTTGAATCCCTTGGATTGACTTGGTCAAAATTTTTCAAATCATATCCTTTTAAGATTTTTAAAATCATATGTTTTTCAAAAACATCCTAACCATTTTCTCTCTCCTCACTTTTTCGAAAATCTTCATAAAATATTTTCAAATATTTTTTTAATATTTATTTTAGTTTTTTTATATTTTTATTTTATTATTTCGAAAAAAATATATAAATAAATAAATAAATAAATATATAATAAAATTTTTTATCTACATCATCTCCCTTTCTCCATCATGGGCCTAAGTGGAAATGAACAGCCCAGAAGGACTCTGGGGTTATATGCTAACCCCACTACTTCTTCGTATGGAGTAGTATCTATATACCCTCCAACTGAGTTTCTAGCACAATTCTTACAAATTACTGACACAGTACATGATAAAGAATTAGATCAGGATGTCTACAGATTATTACTGTTTTCATTTGCTGTAAAAGACCATGCTAAGAGGTGGTTAAATAACCAACCTAAGGCCAGCATAAGAACATGGAAACAGTTGTCAGACAAGTTCCTGAATCAATATTTCCCTCCTAAGAGGATGACACAGCTAAGGCTGGACATCCAAGGCTTTAAACAAGAGGATAATGAATCCCTTTACAACGTCTAGGAGAGGTACAGAGAGATGCTAAGGAAATGCCCCTCTGAAATATTTTCAGAGTGGGTGCAGTTAGACATCTTCTACTACGGGCTTACAGAAAAAGCTCAGATATCTCTAGACTACTCAGCTGGTGGATCTATACACATGAGAAAAATAATTGAAGAGGCTCAAGAGCTCATTGATACAGTTGCTAGAAATCAGAATATGTACTTAAGTAGTGAGTCCTCCATAAAAGAAGAGGCTAAGGCAGTATCCACTGAACTTAGTCCTCAGGAACAAGTTGCTGAAATCAATCAACATTTATGTTATCTGACAGAACAGTTGGCAGAATTTAAGGAGATGTTACAAGACACTAAGGATGCTAACAGGAACATGGAAGCACAACTTGACCAAACAAGACAGTAGTTATCAAAACAAATAACAGAAGAGTGCTATGCAGTTCAATTAAGGAGTGGAAAAATATTGAATACTTCAACTCAAGGCAGCAGAAAGCCAAGAAAAGAACAATTAATAGAGGATGAGCAGACTGCTAACCAAAATCCCTCTGAGGACAGTAAGAGCCCAGAGAGGAATGATTATGTCATTCAAATGCCAGAAAAGGGTGAGAAACTGGCGTTAAATGCCCAGTGGACGCCCAGCTCTGGCGTTTAAACGCCAGAAAAGGGAGAAAAAGTGGCGTTAAACGCCCAACCCATGTTCAGTTTTGGTGTTCAAACGCCAGAAAAGGGAGGGAATCTGGCGTTAAACGCCAATCCAGCCCCAATCCTGGCGTTCAAATGCCTATGAGGGGTCAGACACTTGAAAGTGCTGATAATAACCCCCTCAAGAAGGCTTCTCAACCTACCTTTGTAGGAAATAAACCTGCAGCAACCAAGGTTGAAGAATACAAAGCCAAAATACCTTATCATCAGAAACTCTGCCAAGTGGAACAGGATAAACAATTTGCCCGCTTTGCAGACTATCTCAGGACTCTTGAAATCAAGATTCCATTTGCGGAGGCACTTGAACAAATACCCTCTTATGCTAAGTTCATGAAAGAGATCTTAAGTCATAAGAAGGATTGGAGAGAAACTGAAAAAGTTTTTCTCACTGAAGAATGCAGTGCAATCATTTTAAAGAGCTTACCAGAAAAGCTTAAGGATCTTGGAAGCTTTATGATACCATGCACATTAGAGGGTACTTGTACCAAGACAACTCTATGTGATCTTGGGGCAAGTATCAATCTAATCCCTGCATCCACTATCAGAAAGCTTAGCTTGACTGAAGAGGTCAAACCAACCAGGATATGTCTTCAACTTGCTGATGGTTCCATAAATACCCATCAGGCGTGATTGAAGACATGATTGTCACAGTTGGGCCATTCGCCTTTCGCACTGACTTTGTAGTACTAGAAATGGAGGAGCACAAGAGTGCAACTCTCATTCTAGGAAGACATTTCCTAGCAACTGGACGAACCCTCATTGACGTCCAAAAAGGGGAAGTAACCTTAAGAGTCAATGATGATGAGTTTAGGCTGAATGCTATTGAAGCAATGAAACACCCAGACACGTCAAAAGACTGCATGCGTGTTGATATTATTGATTCCCTGGTATAGGAGATTAATATGGCTGAGAGTCTCAAATCAGAGCTAGAGGATATCTTTAAAGATGTTCAGCCTGATCTGGAGGAACCAGAGGAAATAAAAGGACCTCTGAAAATTCCTCAGGAAGAGGAGAAACCTCCTAAACCCAAGCTCAAACCACTACCACCATCCCTAAAATATGCTTTTCTGGGAGAAGGTGGAACTTTTCCTGTAATCATAAGCTCTACCATAGAGCCACAGGAAGAGAAAGCACTAATTCAGGTGCTAAGAACATACAAGATAGCTCTTGGATGGTCCATTAGTGATCTCAAGGGCATTAGCCCAGCCAAATACATGCAAAAGATCCTACTAGAGGATAATGCCAAACCAGTGGTTCAACCGCAAAGGCGGCTAAATCCAACCATGAAGGAGGTGGTGCAGAAAGAGGTCACTAAATTACTAGAGGCTGGGATTATTTATCCCATTTCTGATAGCCCCTGGGTGAGCCCTGTCCAAGTTGTACCCAAAAAGGGAGGCATGACAGTGGTTCATAATGAAAAAAATGAACTAGTTCCTACAAGAACAGTTATAGGGTGGCGCATGTGTATTGACTACAGAAGACTCAATACAGCCACCAGAAAGGATCATTTTCCTTTACCCTTCATAGACTAAATGCTAGAAAGGCTAACGGGTCATGACTATTACCGCTTTCTGGATGGCTATTCAGGCTACAACCAGATTGCAGTAGATCCCCAAGATCAAGAGAAAATAGCATTCACATGTCCATCTAGAGTATTTGCCTACAGAAAGATGCCATTTGGTCTGTGTAATGCACCAGCAACCTTTCAGAGATGCATGCTCTCTATTTTCTTTTATATGGTGGAAAAATTTTTGGAAGTCTTCATGGACGACTTCTCAGTATTTGGAGACTCATTCAGCTCCTGTCTTGATCATCTAGCACTTATTCTGAAAAGGTGCCAAGAGACCAACCTGGTTTTAAACTGGGAGAAATGTCACTTTATGGTGACTGAAGGAATTCTCCTTGGGCACAAAATTTCGAACAAAGGCATAGAGGTGGATCAAGCTAAGGTGGAGGTAATCAAAAAATTACCACCCCCACCAATGTTAAGGCAATCAGAAGTTTTCTGTGACATGCAGGATTCTACAGGAGGTTTATAAAGGATTTTTCAAAAATCACAAAACCTCTGAGTAACCTGCTAGCTGCTGATACACCATTTGTCTTTGACACAGAGTGTTTGCAGGCCTTTAAGACTCTAAAGGCTAAGCTAGTCATAGCGCCTATCATTTTTACACCGGACTGGACATTACCATTTGAACTAATGTGTGATGCCAGTGACCATGCTATTGGTGCAGTATTGGGACAGAGGCATGACAAGCTTCTGCACGTCATTTACTATGCTAGTCGTGTTCTAAATGACTCACAAAAAAATTATACAACCACAGAAAAGGAATTGCTTGCAGTGGTTTATGCCATTGACAAGTTCAGATCCTATTTGGTAGGATCAATAGTGATTGTGTACACTGACCATACTGCTCTTAAATATCTACTTACAAAGCAGGATTCAAAACCTAGGCTTATAAGATGGGTGTTGCTTCTGCAAGAGTTTGATATAGAAATAAGAGACAGAAAATGGACAGAGAATCAAGTAGCAGATCACCTATCCTGGATAGAACTAGTAGAAGGGATGTCTCTACCCTTCACTGAGATCTCTGAAACCTTTCTGGATGAGCAACTCTTTGCCATTCAGGAGGTGCCATAGTTTGCAGACATTGCAAACTATAAAGCTGCAAGATTCATTCCCAAGGAGTTCAGCTGGCAGTAAAAGAAAAAACTACTTTCTGATGTGAAATACTACTTGTGGGATGAACCATATCTCTTTAAGAGATGCGCAGACGAACTAATCCGTAGGTGCGTGCCTAGAGAAAAGGCGCAAAAGATCCTATGGCATTGCCATGGATCACAATATGGAGGACATTTCGGAGGTGAGCGAATAGCCACCAAAGTCCTCAAATGTGGCTTCTACTGGCCTACAATCTATAGAGACTCCCAAGAGTTTGTACGTAACTGTGATAGTTGCCAGTGAGCTGGTAATCTGCCTCATGGTTACGCCATGCCTCAACAAGGGATCCTAGAGATTGAGTTATTTGATGTATGGGGTATTGACTTCATAGGTCCTTTCCCACTATCATACTCAAAGACTTACATTCTGGTGGTAGTAGACTATGTATCTAAATGGGTGGAGGCAATTGCAACACCCACTAACGATACTATGACAATACTGAAGTTCCTCTAGAAACATATCTTTAGCAGATTTGGTGTCCCTAGAGCACTGATCAGTGATGGAGGCACTCATTTCTGTAATAAACAACTTTATACTGCCATGGTCTGACATGGAATTAGCCACAAGGTGGCAACTCCATATCATCCACAGACCAATGGGCAAGCTGAAGTCTCTAATAGAGAAGTAAAAAGAATCCTGGAACGGACTGTAATTGCCCGTAGAAAGAATTGGGCAAAGAGCTTTGATGATGCTCTATGGGCATATAGAACAACATTCAAGACTCCTATAGGAACCTCTCTATACCAGCTAGTGTATGGGAAGGCCTGTCACCTGCCCGTGGAACTGGAGCACAAAGCCTACTGGGCAACCAGATTCCTAAACCTTGATGCCAAATTAGCTGGAGAGAAAAGATTGCTCCAGCTGAATGAGCTAGAGGAATTCAGACTCAATGCTTTTGAAAATGCTAAAATTTACAAGGAAAAAGCAAAGAGATGGCATGATAAGAACCTGTCATCCACAGTCTTTGAGCCAGGACAAAAGGTTCTGCTATTTAACTCTAGGCTCAGGCTATTCTCTGGGAAACTAAAATCCCGCTGGAGAGGACCATATGTGATTATAGGCGTGTCACCATATGGATATGTAGAGCTTCAAGATATTGATTCTGACAAAAAGTTCATTGTTAATGGACAGAGAGTCAAACATTATCTTGAAAGCAATTTTGAACAAGAATGCTCAAAACTGATACTAGATTAAAGCTCAGTAAGGTCCAGCTAAAGACAATAAAAAAGCCCTTGCTGGGAGGAAACCCAGCTATTACTGTAGTTTATTTGTTATTTAAATAATAATTATAGGAGTTTAATAAGTTATCATCAGAAGTTATTCTCATTTACAGGAGTTCACAGAGTTACAGAAGGATTCAGAGCAGAGAAAAAAAGCTCACTGGCATGAAAACGCCAGTAAGAGGCACTTTCTGGCGTTTAACGACAGCTAGGGTACCTGGCTGGGTGTTAAACGCCCAAAACAAGCAACTTCTGGGCGTTAAACGCCAGAACTACAGCATCCTGGGCGTTTGGAAAAATGCTCAGTGATAAAAACTTTCTGGAGTTTAACGCTAGCCAGGGTACCTGGTTGGGCGTTAAACGCCCAAAACAAGCAGCAAATGGGCGTTAAACACCCAAAACAAGCAGCGTTTGGGCGTTTAACGCCAGGAATGTGGAGGGGAGGTAATTTTGTTTTCCAACCCAATTTTTTTTAATTTTTATGTTCTCATCCATAATTTCTTGCATAAACATATTTAAAATCCTCATCTTTTCAATTTCAAAATTTCAAAAAAAATTTACAACTCTTAATCCTAAAAATCTTTTCTTCTTTTCAAATCTTTTTCAAAATGCATATATCTTTTTAATTTCTCTTCAAATCTTTTTCAAAATTCATATATCTTTTTAATATCTTTTCAAATTTAGATTTATTTTTTTTAAAACTATCTCTTATCTTATTTTAAAATTACATCTTTTGTATATCATACCTATCTTTTTACAAATCATATCTTCTATCATATCTTTTTCAAAAATTTTCGAACCCACCCCCTCCCTTTTAAATTGACATTCGGCCACCCCCTCTCCTCCACAATTCGAATTTGGCTCTCCTCCTTCTCCTTTCCTTTCCTTTCTTTTGCTTGAGGACAAGCAAACCTCTAAGTTTGGTGTGTTTTGCGTGATCACTGAGCTAAGACTCACTGAGATCATGGCTCCTAAGGGAAAACAAACCACTTCAAGAGGCAAGAAAGAAAATAATCCAAAACCACTTTGGAATCAAGAGAGGTTCTTAACCAAGGAACATTCAGACCATTACCACAAAATAATGGGTCTAAGGTCAGTGATCTCAGAAGTTAAATTCAATCTGAAAGAAGACAAATATCCAGAGATCCAAGAGCAAATTCGAAACAGAGGCTGGGAAATTCTAGCTAATCCTGAGACAAAAGTGGGTAGAAACATGGTTCAGGAATTCTACTCAAATCTGTGGCAAACAGAGAGGCAGAGAATGACTGAAACCGCTTTCTATACCTTTTGAACCATGGTCAGAGGGAAGATGATTCACTTTCACCTTGACAAAATAAGAGAGGTCTTCAAGCTGCCTCAACTACAAGATGATCCAAAATCCTTTAATAAGAGAATGGTGTGTGATGATAAGCGCTTGGACCAAATTCTAGAGGACATATGCATCCCTGGAACCAAGTGGACAACCAGCATAAAAGGTGTTCCAAATCACCTCAAGAGAGGGGATCTTAAACCAATTGCTAGGGGCTAGCTGGATTTCATTGGGCGTTCCATACTACCTACCAACAACTGCTCTGAAGTCACTATCAAGAGAGCAGTGATGATCCATTGCATTATTAAAGGAAATGAAGTGAAAGCTCATTAACTGATTTCTTGTGAGCTCTACACAATTGCAACTAAGAACTCAAAAGATGCCAAATTGGCTTACCCAAATCTGATTTCTCTGCTATGTAAAGAGGCTGGGGTGAAGATGGGAGTAGATGAGTTCATCCCAGTCGAACATCCAATCACCAAGAAGTCAATGGAGGGACAACAAGTACAAGAAAACTCTATCAAAAGGAGGGCATAGGAGTTCCTCCCAGAAATTCCTCAGATTGACTGCTGGACCTGCCTAGAAGCATATGTTACCAAGCTGCAAGAAACTATGGATCAACTCAAGGAAGAACAGCAGAATCAAAATTTTATGATCTGCAAACTGCTTAAGGAACAAGAGAAGCAAGGGCATGAATGATAAACCACTATCTTATGGTTTATATTGTATTTAATTGAGTGGTTTTTTCAAGCTTTTCACCCACTTATTCATATGATTTGCATGATTTTACAATTCCTTCCTAGTTTAGTTCTATGATTGAAAACATGCTTCTTTGGTCTTAATTTAGCTAATCTTAATCCTCTCTTATTTACATTCGATGTCTTGATCTGTGTGTTCAGTGTTTCAGGCTTCATAGGGCAGGAATGGCTTAGAGCATGAAGAGGAAGTGTGCAAAAATGGAGGGAACACAAGGAATTGAGGAGATGACCAGCGAGAAGTCACGCGGTTGCATGGCTCACGCGACTGTGCGAAATGGAAGAAATCAGAGTGACGCGTTCGCGTGCCTGACGCGACCGCGCGGATTGGAAGCTGCACGAACGACGCGAATGCATGGACAACGCGCATGCGTGATACGAAAAACGCTGAGTGACGCGATCGCGTGGACGACGCGGCCGCGTGGAGTGTGCGATCTGCAGAATCACAAAAGTCAATGGCAGAGATTCTGGGCCGCATTTCAACCCATTTTTCGGCCCAGAAACACAGATTAAAGTCAGGGAACATGCAGAGACTCAAATCATACTTCAGATTCAATCATTACTCACAATTTTAGGTTTTAGATGTAGTTTTTAGAGAGAGAGGTTCTCTCCTCTTTCTTAGGATTAGGATTAGGATATTTAGAACTTAGGAAATTTTTTATCTTATCTTTCTATCAGGTTCAATATTTCTTTATTTTGACTTCTCTTCTACTTTGAGATACTTTAATGCTTGTATTACTTATGTTGCCTATTTGGCTTATGAACCATTCATGTTAGTATTTTCTCTATTTAGTATAATTTAAGGTATTTCAGACTCATGATTATTTTCTTTTATTTATATAAATAATTTAGATTTTTCTCCCTTTTGGCTTTGGTTAGGTAATTGGTAACACTTGAGTTGTCAAACTCAGCAGTGGTTGAAATTGGCAGATTCTAATTGATCTAAATCGCTCTAAAGCTAGTCTTCCCACAGGGATTGACTAGGACTTAAGGATCAAGCTAATTAGTCCACTTGACCTTCCCTTGTTTAATAAAGGCAAACTAAGTGGGATTAAAACCCAATTCTCATCACACCTGATAAGGATAACTAGGATAGGAATTTCGATTCTAATACCATGCGAAGAGTTTATTTTATCATTACTATTTTATTTTTCTTATAATTTAACATACTTGTTCCTTACTTTCAAAACCCCTAATTTACAAGACTCATAACCAATAATGAGAACATACCTCCCTGCAATTCCTTGAGAAGACGACCCGAGATTTAAATACTTCGGTTATCAATTTTATCAAGGGTTTGTTATTTGTGACAACCAAAACGTTTGTAAGAAAGGACTTTTGTTGGTTTAGAAGCTATACTTGCAACAGGAATTTATTCTGAATTTTAGACCACGCAAAAGTTCTCTCTTCAAAATGGCGCCGTTGTCGGGGAATTGCAAACGTGTGCCTTATTATTGGTTATTGTAAATATTTTTCAAAATTTTTTTTTTCAGATTTTTATTTTAAAATTTTTATCTTATCTTATCTTATTTTTCAAAATTCAAATGTTTTTTCAAAAAAAAAATTATATCTTTTTCAAAATCTTATCTTATCCTTTTTCAAAAAAATATCTTTTTCAAAATATTATCTTTTTGTTAGTTTTGTTTTTATTTTCTCCTATTACTATGAACTCTCACCCCTCTAGCTTCAAGTTTGATTCCAATGTTGTTGTTAGGAATGGGAGCTATAATGAGAACATGCATCAAGGTTGGAAGAATCAAAGATAGGAGGAGCCACAAGGATTTGATCAATCCTCATGGCAACAACCACCTCCAATGGACTATCAACAACCATTCTGTGATGCATATCAAGGTAATGGCTATGGTGAGCGCTCTTTTGATTATCAACAACCACCACCGTATGCCTATGAACCCCCGTCTCAACATGACTTTGGACCACCATACTCACAAGCCCCTTACTACCAAACAACCTCATATAATCCTAACCCTCAACCACTATACCAACCACCTTATGAGCCATATGAACCATATATAAAACCACCCCAATTCCAACCCAATTACTTCCAAGCACCACCACCTCAATATTCACCATCTCCATATCCATCAATCCAAGAGCACTATGATCCTACTTATGATAGCCGAGCGCAACAAGAATCAAGGGATCGTCTCACGAAAACAGTGGAAAAATTTTATGCAACCCTTCGCCAACTAGATCAAGCGATAATTTGATTACCTTCCCGACGTTTGGACATTCAAGGAACCCCCATGGCTTCATGTGGAGAATGTACTGAAGAATGTGGTGTGAAGGAGAAGTTGGAAACTTTAGTGGACAGTGAGCAGTACGACTTTGTATTGGAACAATTGGAAGAAGCTACGCCTGCCATTGAAGAGGAAGAAGTGGTTGAAGACTTAGGAGATACAGAACCTCCATGAGAAACTCAAGTCGTAGAGCCTCCTTCTAAGACGTTTGCAATTGATGTTGAGGAAGGTGTACAACCTCCAAAGCATATCATGGTTGAAGACTTTGAAGGAGTTGATCAAGAGATGGGTTCAATCATTGATGAATTCTTATCTAAATTTGAATTCTCTCCCATTGTACTTGACATGGAGATTAAAGAAGAAGAGGCACAACCTCCCATGCCCTTGGTGAGCAATAAAGTAGAGATTGAATTAGAAGAAAGCTACCAAGAGGAAGAGGTTGATATTGAAGAAGCTTGCAAAGAGGTGGTAGTTGTCAAAGAAGAACACAAAGGAGTGGAGCTTGCAAGTTCATTAGAGACCCCTCCCCCTAAGTTGCCATCATCCTTCACAACATTCAAGTGGGTAAAATTCATATCCCTTAACTTTCTAATTCCACTTGAATATGGGCTACTAAAGACAGATGGTCAACTTAGAGCTCTTTGTGGCATTAAGAGTAAGAGGAAGATAGTCAGTGGTAAGAATTGTCAAGCAAGGTTCAACATGGTTGTGTGCTCAAAGTTTAAACGTAAAGGTTGGTGTAGCGCTCAGTTGAATGGGTCTATGAAGTTATTTGGCAGCTCCCCTAAGGATTCTAGGAAGATATTTGATAGCTCCGCTGAGGATTCAGATTGCTTGCCACTCGGATGGAATCATCAGGATCTACTTGAAGACGGGTGCACAAGCAAAGTTTGGGATCCCGGAGGATATTGGACGTACAAACATTGGTGGGGGTTCCTGGATCAGTACAAGCATAAGCCACCATAACAGGGAGCTCAACAAATGTCCAACTTAAGGACTTTAACTAAAAGTGCTAGGTGGGAGACAAGCCACCATGGTATGATCGTTCCTTTTTCAGTTTTAATTTTAGTCTGTTTTTGAGTTTTTATTGAACCTGAAATCATGCATAGCATTCATATTAAGCATTGCATTCTGCATACTGCATTATAAAAAAAAGGAGCACGTGAGATGACAGCGTTGATGACGCGTCCGCGTCATAGGTGCCTTGGACACGAGAAGAAAAGAAACAGAGAATCACGAGAAAGCGCGACTGGAGGCGTGCCTTTGGCATAAATTGGTCCACGCGACCGCGTCAATGACGCGTCTGCGTCAAGTCGGCAAAATGCCTCCCATGCGTCCGCGTTACCCACGCGAACGCGTGCCTCAAAAATCGACGTAAAAAGGGTGTATGACCGAAAGTTGAGCTAGAATCGGGCTGGACTCGTGCTAGAAGCACAAACCCTGCCATGCGTCTGCGCCATTTTCAAATTTAGGCCATCCACACGTTCGCGTCAACCACGCGACCGCGTCACCCAAAGATTTGGCAATATGAATTTCAAACAGAAAGTTGCGCGGCCGCGAGGCTGCCCTCGCGCTAATGGCACAAATCGATCCACGTGACCGCGTGGATGACGCGTCTGCGTCAATTCATCGAAGCACTATCCGTGCGAACGCGTCACTCACGCATCCGCGTCGAATGCGCCGCACAACTTATCTTAATCTGCCAAAATATCTTATATTTTTCTTCCCCAAATCCTACTTTTTCTTTTCCTTTCTTATTTCTCTCTTCTCCCTTCCTCCTTCTTCCTTCTTTCTTCTTCATTCTTTCTCATTTCTTTTTTATTTTTTTCATGCATTTTTATGTTAGTCTGTTGGAGCTTTATTTGGATTTTACTTTATTATAACAGAGCTTATGACTATTATAAGGATTGGTTTGACAATTGATATTTTAAATTTGGCTCTTATATATATTTGGATTTATTACTTTCATTCCTCTTTTAACTCACAACACTTGTAATCCACTTGTATTTGAGATTATCATTCACAATTGTCATCATACAAGTGCTCTTTAATCCAACTTATTTTAACAATTGATGCTTGACCTATGCTTCTCATGCCTTTGCCTGCATGCTTTTACACATCTTGCATCTAATTGATTTAATATGCCTTGCTATATTTCCATTGATGTCCTAATTGCATGTAGTCGCGACCATGTATTTAAGACATTATCCCTTACCTTGGCATTGATTATCACTTGAACCTTCATCCCCCCGGTTCTAACTATTTGAATTACATATCCCTTTCCTTTCTCCCTTTTTCAGGATGGCCACCAAAAAGGGTAACGAGAAAGCTTCTAACAAGCCACCGGCGAAGAGCGGAACAAAAAGAGCACTAGCCAAGGAACCACAACCCCTATCCACCTACACATCTTAGCATGCACCGAGGACGGTGCAATCTTTAAGTGTGGAGAGGTCAATACCGATCTCTGTGGGTTAGTCACCTTCTTCTCAACACCAATTTTTGTTTTTCATTGCTGCATTTGCATGTTTGTTTGATTTTGTGCATATATTACCATTACTTGGTTGAAGTAATAATTTCTTTTTCAAGAAACTTTTTATAGTATTTCACTAATTTAAATTAAAAACTTTTTGAAAAACTTGTTTGAAGAAATATTATATTGGAACATGATTTAGAGCTCGAACACACAAAACCAGGGAGATTTTGAGCCTACTTGATTGGTTGCATTTTACCAACCAATATTTTATTTTTGGTGTGTGTTTTTCTCTCTAAAATTGTGATCTTTGTGCAATATTTTATTTTTGGTGTGTATTTTTCTCTCTAAAATTGTGATCTTTGTCTTGCTTAATTCTACATTTCCATTATTTGATGTATGCATGCACTTATATGATTGGGGCCTTGTTTCACCGAGCTTACATACCCATATGGCCTTACCTTTCATTATCCTTTGCAAACCAATGTTGAGCCATTCTACCCCTTTGTTCTTTACCTTAGCACATCATTAAATCTAAGCAAAAAATAATAATGTCCTTAATTTGAATCCTTGATTAGCTTAGACTAGTGAAAGTGCTCATGAATTAAGTGTGGGGAAAAGTGGGTTGGAAACGTTTGGTTTGAGAGTTGAGTATGTTAGACTTTGTGTGAAAATGTGAAAATTGTTAAGAACATGTTTATGCATTCAAAACCTTAATCATATGCATTGAAAAAAAATTATTAAGAAAAGAAAAATAGAAAAGAAAAGAAAAGAAAAAAAAGAGCAGAAAAATAAAAAGGGGACAAAAATGCCCCAAAGTAAATGGCAATAGCAATGCATATGTACTGTACTCAAAACTTGGAATGCATAAATATGTAGAAAATGCAGTTAATAGGTAGTTATTGATTTTATATTACATGGATTGTCCTAAGTTAGGTGGAAAGTTTATGTTAATTAAGGATTCAAATTTTAGTCCACTTAGCCAAATACAATCCTACCTTGACCCTAACCCCATTACAACCCTTAAAAGACCTCTTGATTTGTGTATTGGTGCATTAAATTTTTGTTGATTGTTAGATGAAGAACAAGCTATAGAAAGCAAGATTAGTAGAGAATTGAGAGAATTGACCCTAGACACTTAAGAGTCAGAATGACATACACTACCATTAAGGGTTCAGTGCTTAATTCTATGTTCCCTGCTTTCATGAGCTATCTTTTTCATGGAAGTTATTTGTATTGTATTTTGTGATTTGAATTAGTGAAATTCAGTTCATATTTGTTCTTGAAAGATTTATTTACTTTTTCACCGAGTAGGTAGAATCATTTTAGCATGTAGTTGAATTCACATTCATAGGTTGTATTGTATGAGTCCTGCTTTTTCCTACTCATTTAGTTTGTTTCCTTGAGCTTAGCATGAGGACATGCAAATGTTTAAGTGTGGGGAGGTTGATAAACCACTATCTTATGGTTTATATTGTATTTAATTGAGTGGTTTTATAAAGCTTTTCACCCACTTATTCATATGATTTGCATGATTTTACAATTCCTTCCTAGTTTAGTTCTATGATTGAAAACATGCTTCTTTGGTCTTAATTTAGCTAATCTTAATCCTCTCTTATTACCATTCGATGCCTTGATCTGTGTGTTAAGTGTTTCAGGCTTCATAGGGCAAGAATGGCTTAGAGCATGAAGAGGAAGCGTTCAAAAATGGAGGGAACACAAGGAATTGAGGAGATGACCAGCGAGAAGTCATGCGGTCGCATGGCTCACGCGAACACGCGAAAAGGGAAGAAATCAGAGTAACGTGTTCGTGTGCCTGACGCGACTGCGCGAATTGGAAGCTGCACGAACAACGCGAATGCGTGGACGACGCGTACGCGTGGTACGAAAAACGCTGAGTGACGCGATCGCGTGGACGACACGGACGCGTGACGTGCGCGATCTGCAGAATTA
>NC_029773.3:65901637-65903421 GCF_000817695.3 Arachis duranensis | reverse complement strand
TTTCTTGTTTGAGTCTAGTGTCTCATTTTAAGTTTGGTGTCAATTGCATGCATTTTTCGAATTCATTCATGTGTCTTTATTAATCTTCAAGTTGTTCTTGATGATTTCCTTGTTCTGATATTTAAATTCTCTTGTCTTGAGTGTTTTGTTGTTTCTCATATGCATTCTCAACTTGTTAGTGTCAGTAGTATACAAACTTCTAAGTTTGGTGTCTTGCATGCATTGTTTGTTTGATCTTAGTTTTATTTTGATTATTCCTCATTATTAAAAATCCAAAAAAATTTTTAATTTGTGTCTTTTCAAGTCAATAATACAGAGAATTGAAGATTCAGAACATATAGCAGAGGAATTACACAGAAAAAGCTGGGCGTTCAAAACGCCCAGTGAAGAAGGAAAACTGGCGTTTAAACGCCAGGCAGGATACCTGGCTGGGCGTTTAACGCCCAAAAGGGTAGCATTTTGGGCGTTAAACGCCAGAATGGATATCATTCTGGGCGTTTAACGCCAGGATGGCACAAGAGGGAAGATTTTGTTTTTAATTCAAATTTTTTTTCATGTCTTCAAAATTTTTCAAAATCAAATCTTTTTCAAATCATATCTTTTCAATCATATCTTTTCAAAATTAATTTCTTTTCATTTTCAAAAACACTTGCTAACAATTAACGATTTGATTCAAACATTTCAAGTATGTTGCCTTTTCTGTTGAGAAAGGTTTAATATTTGAATCATATCTTTTCTTGTTAGCCAAGTCATTAATTTTAAAAATCAAATCTTTTTAAATTGTTTTTCAATCATATTTTTTCAATCATATCTCTTTAAAATCATAACTTTTCAATCATATCTTTTTAATCACATCCTTTTCAAAATAGTTTTCAATCATATCTTTTTGATTTCTAATTTCAAAATCTTTTTCAAATTTCACTTAATTTCTTTCCCAATTTTAGTTTTCGAAAATCAATTAACATTTTTCAAAATTTCTTTTAATTAATTCACTTTAATTTTCAAAAATTTCTTTCCCTCTTCTCACATCCTTCTATTTATGGACTAACACTTCTCCTCAATGCACAATTCGAACTCTATCCCTCTTGATAAGTTCGAATTCTTCTACCTCTTCCTTCTATTTTTCTTTTCCTCTGACACCTCAATGAATCTCTATACTGTGACATAGAGGACTCCATACTTCCTTTTTCTCTTCTCTTTCATATGAGCAGGAGCAAAGACAAAAGCATTCTTGTTGAAGCTGACCCTAAACCTGAAAGGACCTTGAAGCGAAAGCTAAGAGAAGCTAAAGCACAATTCTCTGTAGAGGACCTAACAGAAATCTTCAAAGAAGAAGACATGGTAGCCGAAAACAACAACAATGCAAACAATGCAAGGAAGGTGCTGGGTGACTTTACTGCACCTACTCCTGACTTCTATGGGAGAAGCATCTCTATCCCTGCCATTGGAGTAAACAACTTTGAGCTTAAGCCTCAATTAGTTTCTCTAATGCAACAGAATTGCAAGTTCCATGGACTTCCATTGGAAGATCCTCATCAGTTTTTAGCTGAATTCTTTTAAATCTGTGACACTGCCAAGACCAATGGGATTGACCCTGAGGTCTACAGACTTATGCTATTCCCTTTTGCTGTAAGAGACAGAGCTAGGATATGGTTGGACTCACAACCTAAAGAAAGCCTGAACTCTTAGGAAAAGCTAGTCAATGCCTTCTTGGCAAAGTTTTTTCCACCTCAAAAATTGAGTAAGCTTAGAGTGGAAGTCCAAACCTTCAGACAGAAGGAAGG
>NC_029773.3:65900385-65901521 GCF_000817695.3 Arachis duranensis | reverse complement strand
GATCTCTTCATCTGAAGAAGACGCCTACAGAAGCTCAAGAGCTTATTGAAATGGTTGCAAATAACCAATTCATCTACACTTCTGAAAGGAATCCTGTGAATAATGGGACGAATCAGAAGAAAAGAGTTCTTGAGATTGATACTCTGAATGCCATACTGGCTCAGAACAAAATATTGACTCAGCAAGTCAATATGATTTCTCAAATTCTGTCTGGAATGTAAGCTGCACCAGGCAGTACTAAGGATGCTTCATTTGAAGAAGAAGCTTATGATCCTGAAAATACTTCAATGGAAGAGGTGAATTACATGGGGGAACCCTATGGAAACACCTATAATCCTTCATGGAGAAATCATCCAAATCTCTCATGGAAGGATCAACAGAGACCTCAACAAGGTTTCAATAACAATAATGGTGGAAGAAACAGGTGTAACAATGGCAAGCCTTTTCCATCATCTTCTCAGCAACAGACAGAGAATTCTAAGCAGAGCCACTCTGACTTAGCAACCATGGTCTTTGATCTAATAAAAAACCACTCAAAGTTTTATGACTGAAACAAAGTCCTCCATTAGAAACTTGGAGGCACAAGTGGGTCAGCTAAGTAAGAAAATTACTGAACTCCCTCCTAGTACTCTTCCAAGAAATACAGAAGAGAATCCAAAAGGAGAGTGTAAGGCCATCAACATGGCCGAATTTGGAGAGGAGGAAGAGGCAGTGATCGCCACTGAGGAAGACCTCAATGGACGTGCACTGGCCTCCAATGAGTTTCCTAATGAGGAACCATGGGAATCTGAGGCTCACACTGAGACCATAGAGATTCCATTGGATTTACTTCTGCCATTCATGAGCTCTGATGAGTATTCTTCCTCTGAAGAGGATGAAGATGTCACTGAAGAGCAAGTTGCTAAGTACCTTGGAGTAATCATGAAGCTAAATGACAAGTTATTTGGTAATGAGACTTGGGAGGATGAACCCCTTTTGCTTACCAAAGAACTGGATGACTTGACTAGGCAGAGATTACCTCAAAAGAGACAGGACCCTGGGAAGTTCTCAATACCTTGTACAGTAGGCACCATGACCTTCAAGAGGGCTCTGTGTGACCTAGGGTCAAGCATAAACCTCATGCCTCTCTCTGTAAT
>NC_029773.3:65891033-65900245 GCF_000817695.3 Arachis duranensis | reverse complement strand
AGGTTGAAGACCATTACATCCCTGCTGATTTCATAGTCCTAGAGACTGGGAAGTGCATGGATGAATCCATCATCCTTGGCAAACCCTTCCTAGCCATAGCAAAGGCTGTGATTGATGTTGACAGAGGAGAATTGATCATTCAAGTGAATGAAGAATCCTTTGTGTTTAAGGCTCAAGGATATCCCTCTGTAACCATGGAGAGGAAGCATGAAGAGCTTCTCTCAAAACAGAGTCAAACAGAGCCCCCACAGTCAAACTCTAAGTTGAGTGTTGGGAGGCCACAACCAACTTCTAAGTTTGGTGTTGAACCCCCACATTCAAACTCTAAGTTTGGTGTTGGGAGGTTCCAACATTGCTCTGAGTATCTGTGGGGCTCCATGAGAGCCCAACATTGCTCTGAACATCTGTGAGGCTCCATGAGAGCCCACTGTCAAGCTACTGACATTAAAGAAGCGCTTGTTGGGAGGTAACCCAATGTTATATTTATCTATTTTCCATTGTTATTTTATGTTTTCTATAGGTTGATGATTGATGAGCGGATAATTTATACGCTTTTTGGCATTATTTTTAGTATGTTTTTAGTATGTTTTAATTAGTTTTTATTATATTTTTATTAGTTTTTATTTAAAATTTACTTTTTTGGACTTTACTATGAGTTTGTGTATTTTTCTGTGATTTCAGGTATTTTCTGGCTGAAATTGAGGGACCTGAGCAAAAATCTGATTCAGAGGCTGAAAAAGGACTGCAGATGCTGTTGGATTATGACCTCCCTGCACTCGAAGTGGATTTTCTGGAGCTACAAAAGCCCAATTGGCGCGCTCTCAATTGCGTTGAAAATTAGACATCCTGGGCTTTCCAGCAATATATAATAGTTTATACTTTTCCCAAGAATTGATGGCCCAAACCTGCGTTTCAAATCAGCTTCAGAATTCCCGGCGTTTAACGCCGGAACTGGCACAAAAGTTGGAGTTAAATGCCCAAACTGGCACAAAAGCTGGCGTTTAACTCCAGAAAAAGTCTCTACACATGAAAGCTTCAATTCCCAGCCCAAGCACACTCCAAGTGGACCCCGGAAGTGGATTTTTACGTCATTTACTCATTCTTGTAAACCCTAGGTCACTAGTTCACCATAAATAGGACTTTTTGCTATTGTATCTGTATCTGATGACACTTTACACATTTCATACTGTACCTTCTATAGCATGAGTCTCTAAACCCCATGGTTGGGGGTGAGGAGCTCTGCTGTGTCTTGATGGATTAATGCAATTACTACTGTTTTTCATTCAATCACGCTTGCTTCCATTCTAAGATATCACTTGTTTCTCAACTTGATGAATGTGATGATTCGTGACACTCATCATCATTCTCACCTATGAACGTGTGCCTGACAACCACCTCCGTTCTACTTTAGATTGAGTGAATATCTCTTGGATTCCTTAATCAGAATCTTCGTGGTATAAGCTAGAATTGATGGCGGCATTCAAGAGAATCCGGAAAGTCTAAACCTTGTCTGTGGTATTCTGAGTAGGATTCAAGGATTGAATGACTGTGACGAGCTTCAAACTCCTGATGGCTGGGCGTTAGTGACAGACGCAAAAGAATCACTGGATTCTATTCCAACCTGATTGAGAACCGACAGATGATTCGCCGTGCTATGATAGAGCGCGTTGAACATTTTCACTGAGAGGATGGGAGGTAGCCATTGACAACGGTGAAACCCTACATACAGCTTGCCATGGAAGGAGTCTTGTGTGCATGAAGAAGAAGACAGTAGGAAAGCAAAGATTCAGAAGATAGAGCATCTCTAAAACCTCAACCTGTTCTCCATTACTGCAAAACAAGTACTTATTTCATGTTCTTTTACTTTTCACAATTAAACCTGAGAATTATTGATATCCTGACTAAGAGTTACAAGATAACCATAGCTTGCTTCAAGCCACAATCTCCGTGGGATCGACCCTTACTCACGTAAGGTATAACTTGGACGACCCAGTGCACTTGCTGGTTAGTTGTGCGGAATTGCAAAAGTGTGATTGCGATTTCGTGCACCAAGTTTTTGGCGCCGTTGTCGGGGATTGTTCGAGTTTGGACAACTGACGGTTTATCTTGTTGCTTAGATTAGGACTGTTTTATTTTTGTTGGTTTAGAGTCTTTTATTTGAGTTTAGTTTCATATTTTAAGTTTGGTGTCAATTGCATGCTTTTGTTTTCTTTTAATTTTTCGAATTTGCATGTTCTTAGTCCCCTCTTGATCTTTAAAAATTCTAAGTTTGGTGTCTTCTTGTGTTTTCCTTTAGGTTTTCGAAAATTTATGTGTGATTTTCTAAAAATTTCTAAGTTTGGTGTCTTCTTTGTATTCTCCTCTAAATCTTCGAAATTTTGCATTAATTTTCAAAATCATATCTTTTTCAAAACAATTTTCAATCATATCTTTTTCAAAATAATTTTCAACCATATCTTTTTAATTGCTAATTCCAAAATCCTTTTAATCTAGTTTTCAATTTGCTTTGATTTTATTTTCTTTTAGTTTTCAAAATTTTATTTTATTTTATTATTTTCGGTCATTCCTAAAAAAAAGTATTTTATACTTTACTTGTGAATCCATATCATTTCCCTTTCTCCATCATGGACCTAAGTGGAATTGAGCAGTCCAGAAGGACTCTGGGGTCATATGCTAACCCCATTACAGCTGCATATGGGAGTAGCATCTATATACCTCCCATTAAAGCAAGCAGATTTGAGCTAAATCCTCAACTCATTATCATGGTGCAGCAAAATTGCCAGTATTCCGGTATTCCACAGGAAGAACCTACTGAGTTTCTGGCACAATTCTTACAAATTGCTGACACAATACGTGATAAAGAGGTGGATCAGGATGTCTACAGATTATTACTATTTCCATTTGCTGTAAAAGATCAAGCAAAAAGGTGGTTGAATAACCAACCCACAGCAAGCATAAAAACATGGAGACAGTTATCAGACAAATTCTTGAATCAATTTTACCCTCCAAAAAGGATGACACAGTTAAGGCTGGACATCCAAGGCTTTAAACAAGAGGATAATGAATCTCTTTATAATGCCTGGGAGAGGTACAAAGGTATGCTAAGAAAATGCCCCTCTAAAATGTTTTCAGAGTGGGTACAGTTAGACATCTTCTACTATAGGCTTACAGAAAAAGCTCAGATGTCTCTAGACCACTCAGCTGGTGGATCAATACATATGAGGAAGACGATTGAAGAAGCTCAAGAGCTCATAGATACTGTTGCTAGAAATCAACATCTATACTCAAGCAGTGAGTTCTCTACAAAAGAAGAATCTATGGCAGTAACTACTGATCCTAATCCTCAAGAACAGATTGTTGAGCTTAATCAGCAATTATTCCTGATGACAAAATAGTTAGCAGAATTTAAAGAGATGCTCCAAGAAACCAAAATTGCTAACAAGAATATAGAATCACAGTTGAATCAGACAAAACAGCAGTTATCTAAACAGATAACAGAAGAATGCCAAGTAGTTCAACTGAGGAGTGGGAAGACATTGAATAACACTGCTCAAAGTAGCAAAAAGCTAAGAAAGGAACAACTGACAGAGGATAACCAAACCACTGCCCAAAATCCCTCTGAGGATAGTAAGAGCCCAGAGAGGAATACTCCTGGCATTCAAACGCCAGAAGGGGGAAGTTGACGTTAAACGCCCATTCCTTGCCCAGTTTTGGCGTTCAAACGCCAGAAAGGGGGGGGGGGGAAAGGAGCACAGTTCTGGCGTTCAGACGCCAGAAACAAATAAGGATCTAGCGTCTAACGCCACTCCAGCTTCCACCCCTGGTTTTCAAATGCCAGTGGGGGATCAGACACATACAAGTGCTGATAACAACCCTTCTAAAAAGGCTTCCCAATCCACATCCGTAGGCAATAAACTTGCAGCAACTAAGGTTGAGGAATACAAAGCCAAAATGACTTATCCTCAAAAACTCCGCCAAGCGAAACAGGATAAACAATCTGCTCGCTTTGCAGATTATCTCAGGACTCTTGAAATAAAGATTCCGTTTGCAGAGGCACTTGAGCAAATGCCTTCTTATGCTAAGTTCATGAAAGAGATCTTAAGTCATAAGAAGGATTGGAGAGAAACTGAAAAGGTGTTTCTCACTGAAGAATGCAGTGTAGTCATTCTGAAAAGCTTACCAGAGAAGCTTCAAGATCCAGGAAGCTTTATGATACCATGCACATTAGAAGGTGCTTGTACCAAGACAGCCCTATGTGATCTTGGAGCAAGTATCAACCTAATACCTGCATCCACTATCAGAAAGCTTGGGTTGACTGAAGAAGTCAAACCAACCCAGATATACCTCCAACTTGCTGATGGATCCATTAAATTTCCATCAGGTGTAATAGAGGATATGATTATCAAGGTTGGGCCATTCGCCTTTCCAACTGAATTTGTAGTGCTGGAAATGGAGGAGCACAAGAGTGCAACTCTCATCCTAGGAAGACCTTTCCTAGCAACTGGACGAACCCTCATTGACGTCCAAAAAGGGGAATTAACCCTGAGAGTCAATGAGGATGAGTTCAAGTTGAATGTTGTCAAAGCTATGCAGCATCCAGACACATCAAATGACTGCATGAGTGCTGATATTATTGACTCTTTGGTGGAGGAGGTCAATATGACTGAAAGTCTCGAATCAGAGCTAGAGGACATCTTTAAAGATGTTCAGCCTAATCTGGAGGAACTAAAGGAAATAAAGGAACCTCTGAAAATTCCTCAGGAAGAGGAGAAACCTCCTAAACCCGAGCTCAAACCACTACCACCATCCCTGAAATATGCATTTCTGGGAGAGAGTGACACTTTTCCAGTGATTATAAGCTCTGCTTTAAATTCACAGGAAGAGGAAGCACTGATTCAAGTGCTAAGGACACACAAGACAGCTCTTGGATGGTCCATAAGTGATCTTAAGGGCATTAGCCCAGCAAGATGAATGCACAAGATCCTATTGGAGGACGATGCTAAGCCAAATGCACAAGATCCTATTGGAGGACGATGCTAAGCCAGTGGTTCAACCACAAAGGCGGCTAAATCCAGCCATGAAGGAGGTGGTGCAGAAAGAGGTCACTAAATTACTAGAGGCTGGGATTATTTATCCTATTTCTGATAGCCCCTGGGTGAGCCCTGTCCACGTTGTCCCCAAGAAGGGAGGCATGACAGTGGTTCATAATGAAAAGAATGAGCTGGTTCCTACAAGAACAGTTACATGGTGACGTATGTGTATTGACTACAGAAGGCTCAATACAGCCAACAGGAAGGATCATTTTCCTTTACCATTCATAGATCATATGCTAGAGAGACTGGCAGGTCATGAATATTACTACTTTTTGGATGGCTATTCAGGTTACAACCAAATTTCAGTAGATCCTCAGGACCAAGAGAAAACAGCATTTACATGTCCTTCTGGAGTATTTGCCTACAAAAGGATGCCTTTTGGTTTGTGCAATGCACTTGCAACCTTTTAGAGGTGCATGCTCTCTATCTTCTCAGATATGGTAGAGAAATTTCTGGAAGTCTTCATGGATGACTTTTCAGTATTTGGAGACTCATTAAGCTCCTGCCTTAACCATCTAGCACTTGTTCTGAAAAGATGCCAAGAGACCAACCTAGTTTTAAACTGGGAAAAATGTCACTTTATGGTGACTGAAGGGATTGTCCTTGGGCATAAAATTTCAAACAAGGGAATAGAGGTGGATCAAGCTAAAGTTGAAGTAATTGAAAAATTACCACCACCTACCAATGTTAAGGCAATCAGAAGCTTTCTGGGGCATGCAGGATTCTACAGAAGGTTTATAAAGGATTTTTCAAAAATTGCAAAACCTTTGAGTAATCTGCTAGCTGCTGTCACGCCATTTATCTTTGATAAGGAGTGTCTGCAGGCGTTTGAGACTCTGAAAGCTAAGCTGGTCATAGCACCAGTCATCTCTGCACCAGACTAGACATTGCCATTTGAACTAATGTGTGATGCCATTGACCATGCCATTGGTGCAGTATTGGGACAAAGGCATAACAAGCTTCTGCACGTCATTTATTATGGCAGCCGTATTCTAAATGATGCACAGAAGAACTACACAACCATAGAAAAGGAGTTACTTGCAGTGGTTTATGCCATTGAAAAGTTCAGATCTTATTTAGTAGGATCAAAAGTGATTGTGTACACTGACCATGCTGCTCTTAAATATCTACTCACAAAGCAGGATTCAAAACCCAGGCTTATAAGATGGGTGTTGCTTCTGCAAAATTTTGATATAGAAATAAGAGACAGAAAAGGGACAGAGAATCAAGTAGCTGATCACCTGTCCCGGATAGAACCAGTAGCAGGAGCATCCCTCCCTCCTATTGAGATCTCTGAAACCTTTCCGGATGAGCAATTGTTAGCTATTCAGGAAGCTCCGTGGCTTGCAGATAGTGCAAACTATAAGACTCAAGGTTCTTCTTCTATAACCATGGAGAGGAAGCATGAAAAGCTTCTCTCAATACAAAGTCAAACAAAACCCCCACATTCAAACTCTAAGTTTGGTGTTGGGGGGCACAACCAAACTCTAAGTTTGGTGTTGAGAGGCCCCAACACTTCTCTGATTATCTGTGAGGCTCATTGAGAGCTCACTGTCAAGCTATTGACATTAAAGAAGTGCTTGTTGGGAGGCAACCCAATTTTATTATATCTATTTATTTTCCATTGTTATTTCATGTTTTCTATAGGTTGATGATCATGTGAAGTCACAAAAACAATTGAAAAAACAAATTCAGAATGAAAAATAGAATGAAAAATAGCACACCCTGGAGGAGAAACTTGCTGGCGTTTAAACGCCAGTGAAGGTAGCAGAATGGGCGTTAAACGCCCAGTCTGGCACCATTCTGAGCGTTTAACGCCAAAAATGGGCACCAGACTGGCGTTTAACACCAGAGAAGGGCAAGAAGCTGGCGTTAAACGCCAGAAATGGGCAGCATCCTGGCGTTTAACGCCAGGATTGGCAGCAAGGGATGTTTTGCATGCCATATGGTGCAGGGATGAGAAATCCTTGACACCTTGAGAACCGACAGATGATTAGCCGTGCTGTGACAGAGCGCGTTGAACATTTTCACTGAGAGGATGGGAGGTAGCCATTGACAACGGTGAAACCCTACATACAGCTTGCCATGGAAGGAGTCTTGCGTGCATGAAGAAGAAGACAGTAGGAAAGTAGAGATTCAGAAGATAGAGCATCTCTAAAACCTCAACATGTTCTCCATTACTGCAAAACAAGTATTTATTTCATGTTCTTTTACTTTTCACAATTAAACTTGAGAATTATTGATATCCTAACTAAGAGTTACAAGATAACCATAGCTTGCTTCAAGCCAACAATCTCCGTGTGATCGACCCTTACTCACGTAAGGTATTACTTGGACGACCCAGTGCACTTGCTGGTTAGTTGTGCGAAATTGCAAAAGTGTGATTGCAATTTCGTGCACCAATGATCATGGAAAGTCACAAAATCAATTGAAAAAGCAAAAACAGCATGAAAAATAGAAAGAAAAATAGCACACCCTGGAGGAAAACTTGCTGGCGTTTAAACGCCAGTAAGGGCACCATTCTGGGCGTTTAACGCCAGAAAGGGGCACCAGCCTGGCGTTAAACGCCAGGAAGGGGCAAGAAGCTGGCGTTAAACGCCAGAAATGGGCACCAGCCCGGCGTTTAACGCCAGAATTGGCAAAACGAGCATTTTTGCTCGCCACTTGGTGCAGGGATGAATTTTTCTTGACACCTCAGGATCTGTGGACCCCACAGGATCCCCACCTACCCCACCACTCTCTCTCTTCTTCACCAATCACCTCAACACCTCTTCCCCAAAAATCCCCCACCTATCAAATCCCACTATTCTCTTCACCACTCACATCCATCCTTCATAAAACCCCACCTACCTCACCATTCAAATTCAAACCATTTTCCCTCCCAAACCCACCTATAATGGTCGAACCATACACCCCCTCTCCACTCCTATATAAACCCATCTTCACTACTTCATTTTCACGCAACCTAAACACTACTTCTCCCCCTTGGCCGAACCACAAAGCCACATCCATCTCCTCTATTTCTCCTTCTTCTACTATCTTCTTACTTCTTTTTCTCGAGGATGAGCAAACCTTCTATGTTTGGTGTGGTAAAAGCATTGCTTTTTGTTTTTCCATAACCATTTATGGCATCTAAGGCAGAGAAACCTCTAGAAAGAGGAAAGGGAAGGCAAAAGCTTCTACCTCCGAGTCAGGGAAGATAGAGAGATTCATCTCAAGGGTGCATCAAGACCACTTCTATGAAGTTGTGGCCATGAAGAAGGTGATCCCCGAGGTCCCTTTCAAACTCAAAAAGAGTGAATATCCGGAGATCCGACATGAGATCCGAAGAAGAGGTTGGGAAGTTCTTACCAACCCCATTCAACAAGTCAGAATCTTAATGGTTCAAGAGTTCTATGCCAATGCATGGATCACCAAGAACCATGATCAAAGTGTGAACCCGGACCCAAAGAATTGGCTTACAATAGTTCGGGAGAAATGCTTAGATTTTAGTCCAGAAAATTTAAGGTTGGCATTCAACTTGCCCATGATGCAAGGAGATGAACACCCTTACACTAGAAGGGTCAACTTTGATCAAAGGTTGGACCAAGTCCTCATAGAAATTTGTGAAGAGGGCGCTTAATGGAAGAGAGATTCAAGAAGGAAAGCGGTTCAACTGAGAAGGCATGACCTCAAGCCCATGGCTAGAGGATGGTTGGAGTTTATCCAACGCTCAATCATTCCCACTAGCAACCAGTCCGAAGTTACTATAGACCGGGCTATCATGATTCATAGCATCATGATTGGAGAGGAAGTAGAAGTTCATGAGGTTATATCCCAAGAACTTTATAAGGTGGCAGACAAGTCCTCGCAACTAAGGATGGAGCATCAAGAGTACTCCATTATCCTCCATGAAATTAGAGAAGATCAAAGAGCTATGAGGGAGGAGCAACAACGGCAAGGAAGAGACATTGAGGAGCTAAAGCACTCCATAAGATCTTCAAGAGGAAGAACAAGCCGCCATCACTAAGGTGGACCCGTTCTTTAATCTCCTTGTTCTTTATTTTCCTGTTTTTTGAATTTTCATGCTTATGTTCATCTATGTTTGTGTCTTATGATCATTAGTGTCTTAGTGTCTAT
>NC_029773.3:65866188-65890760 GCF_000817695.3 Arachis duranensis | reverse complement strand
TCTTGAAGCAAGAAAAAGCAGTGAATACAAAAAAAAAGAAGAAAGAGAGGAAAAAGAAAAAGAAAAAAAATAAAGTCATGATCCAAGGCAAAAAGAGTGTGCTTAAGAACCCTGGACACCTCTAATTGGGGACTCTAGCAAAGCTGAGTCACAATCTGAAAAGGTTCACCCAGTTATGTGTCTATAGCATGTATGTATCTGGTGGTAATACTGGAAGACAGAGTGCTTTGGGCCACGGTCAAGACTCATAAAGTAGCTGTGTTCAAGAATCATCATACTTAACTAGGAGAATCAATAACACTATCTGGATTCTGAGTTCCTATAGAAGCCAATCATTCTGAATTCCAAAGGATAGAGTGAGATGCCAAAACTGTTTAGAGGCAAAAAGCTAAAAGCCCCGCTCATCTAATTAATACTGATCTTCATAGATGTTTTTGGAATTCATTGCATATTCTCTTCTTTTTATCTTATTTGATTTTCAGTTGCTTGGGGACAAGCAACAATTTAAGTTTGGTGTTGTGATGAGCGGATAGTTTATACGCTTTTTGGCATTATTTTTAGTATGTTTTTAGTATGTTTTTAGTATGTTTTAGTTAGTTTTTATTATATTTTTATTAGTTTTTAGTTAAAATTCACTTTTCTAGACTTTACTATGAGTTTTTGTATTTTTCTGTGATTTCAGGTATTTTCTGGCTGAAATTAAGGGACCTGAGCAAAAATCTGATTCAGAGGCTGAAAAGGACTGCAGATGCTGTTGGATTCTGACCTCCCTGCACTCGAAGTAGATTTTCTGGAGCTACAGAAGCCCAATTGGAGCGCTCTCAATTGCGTTGGAAAGTAGACATCCTGGGCTTTCCAGAAATATATAATAGTCCATACTTTAAACGAGATTTGATGGCCCAAACAGGCGTTCTAAGTCAGCTCAAGAATTCTGGCGTTTAACGCCGAAACTGGCACAAGAATGGGAGTTAAACGCCCAAACTAGCACAAAAGCTGGCGTTTAACTCCAAGAAAAGTCTCTACACATGAAAGCTTCAATGCTCAGCCCAAGCACACACCAAGTGGGCTCGAAAGTGGATTTTTATGTCATTTACTCATCTTTGTAAACCCTAAGCTACTAGTTCTCTACAAATAGGACCTTTTGCTATTGTGTTAATGGAGATCTTTCGATCATGTTTTTTATGATTGAACCCTCTTTGGGAGGCTGGCCATTCGGCCATGCCTAGACCTTGTTCTTATGTATTTTCAACGGTGGAGTTTCTACACACCATAGATTAAGGTGTGGAGCTCTGCTGTACCTCAAGTATTAATGCAATTACTATTGTTCTTCTATTCAATTCAGCTTATTCTTGTTCTAAGATATTCATTCGTACCTAAGAACATGATGAATGTGATGATTATGTGACGCTCATCATCATTCTCACTTATGAACGCGTGCCTGACAACCACTTCCGTTCTACAAGCAAACAAGGCTTGAATGTTTATCTCTTGGATTCCTTAATCTGAATCTTCGTGGTATAAGCTAGAATTGATGACGGCATTCAAGAGAATTTGGAAGGTCTAAACCTTGTCTGTGGTATTCTGAGTAGGATTCAAGGATTGAATGACTGTGACGAGCTTCAAACTCCTGAAGGCTGGGCGTTAGTGACAGACGCAAAAGAATCACTGGATTCTATTCCAACCTGATTGAGAACCGGCAGATGATTAGCCGTGCTGTGACAGAGTGCGTTGAACATTTTCACTGAGAGGACGAGATTGTAGCCACTGACAACGGTGATGCCCAACATACAGCTTTCCATGGAAAGGAGTAAGAATGATTGGATGAAGACAGTAGGAAAGCAGAGAGACGAAAGGGACAAAGCATCTCCATACGCTTATCTGAAATTTTCACCAATGAATTGCATAAGTATCTCTATCTTTATTTTATGCTTTATTCATAAATCATCTATAACCATTTGAATCTGCCTGACTGAGAAGGTTTATTACTTGGACGACCTAGTGCACTTGCTGGTTAGTTGTGCGAAGTTATGATAAAGAATTGAGATTGCAATTGAGCGTACCATGTTGATGGTGCCATTGATGATCACAATTTCATGCACCAGGAACCGACATATGATTAGCTGTGCGGTAGCTGTGCCTGGTATTTTTCATCCGAGATGAGAAATCTGACAATTGATTAGCCGTACAAAAACTGTAGCTGGACCATTTTCACTGAGAAGACGGATGGTAGCCATTGACAATGGTGATCCACCAACATACAGCTTGCCATGGAAGGGAGCACGCATGATTGGATGAAGACAATAGGAAAGCAGAGGTTCAGAAGCAATAAAATATCTCCAAATGCTTATCTAAAATTCCCACCAATGAAGTACATAAGTACCTTTATTTTAATTTGCATTTTATTTATCTTTCAATTATCAAAACTCATAACCAATTGAATCCGCCTGACTAAGATTTACAAGATGACCATAGCTTGCTTCAAGCCGGCAATCTCCATGGGATCGACCCTTACTCGCGTAAGGTTTTATTACTTGGAGGACCCAGTGCACTTGCTGGTTAGTTGTATCGAAGTTGTGAAAAGTGTGAATCACAATTCCGTGCACCAGGAGGATCGGTGATAATTAATTATAGATGGTGGATTGTGAATTAAATTGAGTAATTAGGTGTAGAATTATTGAGGAAGGATGGACAGGTGATTGGTATTGACTATTGATTTTGGTTATAATTGAACTGAATTTTGGATTGAGAAATTTAAAAAGTTAGAGATTTTGTAAATTTTGGTAAAAGATGATTTTTGACCAACTTTGGCAGGTCATAACTTCTTTTTCAGATTTCTAAATTTTGTGAAACTTATTTTGAATGAAAATTGGGTTTGTGAAGTCTACAACATTCAAAGAACGAACTAAAAATGATTTCTAACAAAAACGTTATGCGCATTCGAAGTTGGGTGTGTAAAACTGGTTTTCTGGAACTTAGAAGCTGTTTGCAAATTTTGGTAAGCATGCATGCACAGACATGCACGGGACGCAGACCCTAGGCTCTGCATAGACGTCCCGTGTACGCGGACATGTGTGTGTGTATATGCAGGCAGGACCACGCGACGTGGGGATGATTCCCTGCCAGGGGGCTCACGTACGAGGACAGGGATCGCGTATGCGAGATGGGGAATTTTACACTTCCGCACACGCGAAACGTGGCATGCGTATGCAGAACCCCTATTTTCTAAAAATATTATTTTAAATTTTAAACCATTTCTTTAGATTTTCAAACCTCTTTAACACATGTTTAGAGTTCGTTAGCTAGCTTTTCATGAACTATATTTTGTCGGTATAGAAATTAATCAAATATGTTCATCGTGAGTATAGTCTAAGCCAACAAACTATAGCACATCAAACAAAGAAAGTGTGTGTCCACAATCTAATTCAATAACCGAGAGTATTAGTATCGAGTCGTTCTCCCTAGGAGTTGTCCTAAGGTGCACATCATTGGCTAGGAGTCTGTTGGTGTTTGAGGTTGAGTATGAAGAATGTAAACAAGCTTGCATAAAAGTAATGAACAAATAGCAATGAAACTAAGGGACACAAGGAATTGTAATCAATCAAGGGTGAATAACAATAAATCAATATAAAAGCCTTGGCTAGGGTTGGAAATTGGAAGTCCTATCATCATTATCTCTATCAATTGTGATATCAATTGGTTGTTGCTCCACTTAGTCAACCTCTAACTATGAAGGAAAGTCAAGTGGAAATAATCAACTTGAGTCCACAAGTCCTAGTCAAATTCTAGTGAGAGACTAGAGTTAGTGTCATTCAAGTCAACCAGCAATTTCCAATTATCAATCAACAAATGCTTTGGTAATTCAAGTGTCTCCAATTATCCAACCCCTAAGCCAAGAGTGAAATTCTACTCCATAGCTAAAGTAAACATTTTCTCAAACAATTGGTGAGCAATAATGGAAGACATTATGAAATTGAGAAAGGAAATTGAAGTAAAGATATCTATTGCAAACAATTAAAAACAATCAACAATTAACAACAATTAACATAAAATTCCTCAATTCATTAATAGAAATCAAAGTAACAAAGTCTAGATCCAAGATCTACAATAGTAGAGTAACAAAAACACCAAATTGAGAGTAGAAGAAGAAGATCTACAACTAGAACAATGTAGAGTTGAATCAAATTTAGATCTCACCAAAGAATCTAAGTACAATTGAGATTGAGAAAGCCAAAAACCTAGAGAGAAGTTGGAGTTTCTCTCTCTAAAAGTGTAACTACCAAAAACTAACTCTCCAAAAATATCTCAATGTGTCAAAATATGTGTATCTCTTTCAACCATGGGCTCTTTTAATCTTTTTCCGCCAGAATTCCACTCAGAATTAGGCCAGAAGCTCCTCTGAAATCGCCAGGTACTGACGTGCAAAAAATTACCGAGTAAGAATTTATATTAGAAATCACGTTGCAAGTACAATTCTTAATCGATAAAAATTTTGCGTATCAATTTAAAAAGGGTTGTCACAAAATTAAGAATAAAATACTGGGAATAGAATCCCCATGTCATCTCCCAACGAGTTGCTAAGAGAGTGCGAATTATTGATTAGGGGTTTCTTAGAAATTTGGAGTTTGGGGAATGGGCAAATAGATGATTGTAAATTAAAGCAGTAGAAATTAAGAAAAGGATTGATGTAATTAGAAGACAAGCCTTGACCCAGAGAGGATTAATCGGAAGTTCTATCCTTGTTGGATTTTTTCAAGAATAATAGTGAGAGGTTGTTATTTTTTTATTTAGTTAACCCTCAACGAATGAAGGAAAGTCAAGTAATTGAGTTAACTCTTATTCACAAGTCCTAATCATCTCCCTTGGGAAGGATTAGGGTTAGTGAATAGAGAGCCAGCCAACAACTTCCAATTACTATTTAACTCTTGAGTATTCCAACTCAAGGGTCTCCTATTAATCAACTCCAAAGTCAAGTTGAGAGCTTACTCCATTGACATGGATGTCATTTTCGCATGCATGTAAAGGGAGTAGGAAGAAGACATTCTAATAAAACTCAATTGAAAATAATCAACAAATAAAGAAATTAAATAGAAAAGAGTAAGGGAATAGGAAGCAAACTAGAATGATAAAACTTCAACAGAGGTAGTAACTCTTCTCAATATCCAACTCAAAAGCATAAAACTGGAAATCTATAGATCTATGAAGAACCCTAGAGGAAGTGGTTAATCTCTCTTTAAGATTCCAAAACTAAAAAAAAAATTTTGAATGTGTGAATGTGTCAATGTGTGTTGAGTCTCTGCTGTCCCCTGGCTCTTGTCTGCGTTTATGGGCCGAAAACTGGGTCCAAACTCAGTCCAAAATTGCCCCAGCATTTTCTGCAAATTCTGCACGTGGCGCATGTCACGCGTACGTGTCAAACACGCGTGCACGTCGATGGTCTTCTGCGTGTTTACGCGTATGCGTCAGGTATGTATCCGCGTCTCTATGGAATGCGCCAAGTTGCACGTACGCGCCAGGTACGTGTGCGGGCCGGTTCTTGCTGGTCAGCTCCTTGGTCTCTTGTGTTCCTTCTATTTTTGCAAGCTTCCTTTCCATCCTATAAGCCATTCTTGCCCTATAAAGCCTGAAAACACTTAACACACGGATCACGGCATCGAATGGGATAAAGGGGAATTAATAATACATAATTTAAGGGCTTAGGAAGCAAGTCTTCAACCATAGAACAAAATTGGGAAGAATTTATAAAACCATGCAAATTGTATGAATAAGTATGCAGAGAATCGATAAATACCACTCAATTTAGCACGAGATAAACCATAAAATAGCGGTTTATCAGGCACGTTTTCATTAAAGAGATCACGTGCGTACGTCATGTGTACGCGTAGATCATGCGTATGCGTCGATGGGCATTTGCAATCCACGCGTGCGTGTCAAGCGTGCGTGCGCGTCGATTGAGAATTCTGCCTAGCTATGCGGAAGCGTCGACTTTTGCGCACCAATTCCAAATTTGGGCTCCCACGTGTGCGTGTAGGCTGCGCGTGCGAGCCGATGCCAATGCTTCAAAACTCCATTTTTCATGCTCCTTCCACTTATGCATGCTTCCTTTCCCTCTTCTATACCATTCTTGTCCCTTATAGGCTCTGAAATCAATTAACAAACAGATCACGACATCGAATGGTAATAAAGAGAGATCAAAATATAGCTTATTTAGAGCCTAAAAAGCATGTTTTTGACCATTAAGCAAAACTAGGAAGGAAACACAAAACCATGCATTTTATGTGGATAAGTGTGAAGAAAGTTGATGAAATCCTCTAAATTACACACAAAATATACCACGAAATAGTGGCGCATCAGCTTTTAAGCTTTAGAACAATGGTGAATAGGTTAAATGAGTTATGAGAATGTTGAGAAAGATTTGCGAAGTAATAACTAAGTAATGAGGTGATGGTAGTGTAAAATAAGAAGTGATTGATAAGCATGACGATAATAATGATGAATTGCAATTGAATGAGAGATGGATTGATGATGATAATGACATTGAGAAATGATGAATTAAAATATATTCAGCGTAAGCATTTGAAATTATTTAGACATATCACCGGGTAAGAGGTAATGGCGTTGTCCACCTGCTCCGGGTATAAGTTGAGATTTTGGGTAAGAGGCAGTGGCATTGTCCACCTCTCCGGGTTTAGGTTGAGGTAACGGGTAAGATGCAGTAGCGTGGTCCACTTGCTCTGGATAAAGGCTCAAGACTTTGGGTAAGATGCAAAGGTTAGATTCTACCACCTTTGCTATGATTTGAGAATTGTAACACCACCTGGGTAGAGTCAAGGGTGAGGTTGTCCCTTTACTCCGGATACGCGGGTAAGATGCAAGGGTTGCAGTTTTGTCCCACTTGCTCCGTGTTTTGTGTTTTTGTCCAGGATTCGCTACCGGACATATCTAATTTGGCTATATAACCAATAGATGAGACTCATCGGCCATATGGCAGACATGCATCATGTGCACTTGTATGTTTTACTTGAGTGTGCATTGTTTTGGCTTGCCTAATTATTTAATTATAATTAACTACTATTTGTCCTATCTGTTGTACTTGCTATCTATATATGTATTTTTCTTGATTGTATTGTATGTATTTGCATATGAAAGACCCCTCATATGGTGGAGGCATGATGAGGGTTGTTTCACTGGTAATTCGGGAGGTTTGAAGAAGACAGGAGATGAAGAGTTAGTTTAGAAATGGGAATTCTTTGGGTGGATTACTAAACTTTATGGTTTAGTATTGATTTTAAGTTTTATTCTGAGTGTCGGAGTTCTAGAAAATGCCTCTAGCTTTTCCGGGACTTTATATATTAACTATGCCGGCACCTTTACCATACTGAGAACTTCCGGTTCTCCTTTCCATACATGTATTATTGTTTTAAGATGCAGAAAATGATACACCACGTTGAGCTTGCCGGAGACTCTTGGCACGCGAAGATCTACCTTTGGGATTTTATACTTTGTGTTTTGTATATGTACATGTATATAGATTCTCCACTTGTATATATTTGTATTTTGTTTCTCTTGGAGGTTGACCTGGAGAAACAGGGTTTATATTCTGTATTTTCGTAAATACTTTTGGGGTTGTATAAATTTATATATATATAATATCTTTACGTATTTTTGTTTTAGAGGTCGTAGCGCCTCACCACCTTTGATTTATGTCCTAGATATAAGACTTTGTGTGATAGGGTGTTACAAATCATGTGCTGCTTTCTGCAGGTTTGGCGCTAAACGCTGGAGGAGTGGTATTTAGCGCTGAGTCTCTTGAGAAGAATAGTGTTGGATGCGGTTTGGCGCTAAACGCCAATGTCGTGGTGTTTAGCGTCGTAATGCCAGAGAGTAAGTATAGATTATTATATATCGTTGGAAAACTCTGGACGTTGGCTTTCCAATGTCATTGTAATAACATCATTTGGACCTCTATAACTCAATTTATGCTCGTTGGATAGTGAGGAGGTCAAGGTTGACTGCATCCACGAATTCTCCTTGCACATGTCTTCGATTCTTGGTTCTCTTTGTTCTTTTTCTTCTCTTTTCCTAAAATTTTTCTACAAGAATAATGAAATCACGAAAATCAAAGAGTTAATAGAATAGCCTTGAAAATCATATAATTATCAAATAAAAGTCATAACTTTTCTATAGTAAATACCAATGAAAGTTCTTCAGATGCTCATGCATTAGAGACCATTGGCAATCCAATCCACTGGTGGCCACAACTATTTTTTAACAATTGTGGATGACAAAAGCTAGTTCACATGGGCATTTTTCATGCAAAATAAAAATAAAGTAACATCTTTAATTTCTAATTTTGTAAATCTCATTGAAATTCAATTTCATAAGAAAATAAAATATATATGAACTGATAATGGTAGAAAGTCCATTATGTTGTCCTTTTATGAGTCTCAAGGAATTATTCATCAAACTTCTTGTATGAAAACTCCAAACAAAATGGCATTGTAAAGAGAAAACACCATGACATTCTTAACATGGCTAGGGCTTTCATTTTTGAAAGCAATTTACCACTTAAATCTTGGACTTATGTTGTTGCTCATGCCATCCATATTTTAAATAGAGTTCCCACAAATCCTCTACTTGCCAAGAGCCCATATCAAGTCTTGCTTGATGAATTGCCAAATATAAAGTATTTTAAGTTCTTTGGTTGCTTGGATTTTGCCTCAATGTTAGCCAATCACAGAACTAAGTTACAAACAAGAGCTTAAAAGGCTGTGTTCTTGGGTTTCAAGATGGGGACTAAAGGCTTCATCCTTCTGGATACAGCCACTAAAGAGATTTTTGTCTCAAAGGATGTTATTTTCTATGAACGTATTTGTCCATTTCATCTAGATCATGGTACTTCATATTATCACACATCCATTTATGACTCTGACTTCATTAGGCATACCATACCTACTATTCCTACACCTGCACCCACATTCTCTCATGCAATACCCAATTCACCATTTTCATTCCCTCATACATGGCATTTAGTTACCTCACTTACACCTTCATCTAGTTCAAGTTCTGTATCTCCTTCACCTATGCACCCATCTGAGAGTTCTCACCACAACCCACCACCACCACCCCACCAATTCAAGACACTCAAGAGGTTCTTAGAAGATCACATAGGAAACGTAGACCACGTTCACACCTAGCTGATTTCCATTGTATACAGGTTGCTACTGTCCCTGATTTTTCTAACAGTGTCATTCTATTTTCTCCGAAATACTCTCTTTCATAAGTAATTTCATTGGATATTCTTTTTTCCACACATAAAGCCCTCTCCTAGCCATTGATAACGTTATCAAATAACTAATTTTAAGCAAGCTAAATTGCACATGATTGCTGGAAGAAAGCAATTAAGGATGAACTTCAAGCTCTTGAGAAGAAGACATAGACTATCATTACTCTTCTAAAAGAGAAGGTGGCTGTTAGTTGCAAATAGGCCTTCAAGACCAAGTTGAAGGCTGATGGCTTTATAGAATGACACAAGGCATGGCTGGTTGCTAAAGGATACACCGAAATGGCTGGGTTTCAACTATTTTGGCAGCTTTAGTTCGATTGTGAAAATGTCAACTTTTCGAGTTCTTTTGGCTCTTGCTACTCACAAGGGCTAGTTTCTTCACCAATTGGATGTCAACACAGCCTTTCTTCAGGGTGATCTTCCATAAATTGTCTACATGAAAGTGCCTCTGGGTCTCTCAGCTCCCACGAATACTGCGTGCAAGCTAGAGAATTCTCTTTGTGGCCTTAAACAGGCTAGTCGTCAATGGAATCATAAACTATGTTCAGTTCTGAAGTCTTCTGACTACCAACAATCCAGGGCTGACCATTCTTTCTTCATTAAAGGTTTTGCCACAGCATTCACGATAATCTTAGTGTATGTTGATGACCTTGTCTTTGCAGGTAATGATATGGAAGAAATCAATCGAATTAAGACCTTACTTGATGCTAAATTCAAGATCAAGGACATCAGATGTTTGAAATACTTTCTTGGCTTCGAAGTTGCCAAGAGTAGGGAAGGAATCATGCTCTATCAACACAAATATGCCATTCATCTATTGGATGAATTAGGCTTGACTAACTCGAAACTAGCCACAACTCATATGCACTACATTCCTCACCTTTCAAAGTCTTCTGGTTCTCCCCTTTCAGATTTAACTCCCTATCACAGGCTTATAGGGAAGCTGTTGTATTTAACAAACACTCGTCTGGACATTAGCTTCGCCATTAACAAGCTCAGTCAATACTTAGATTGTGTAACTAATACGTACTTCACAGCGAAACTGCACTGATGAGCAAAAATTGAAGCTCACGGATACTGGCAAGTGTATTGGATCATTCAAATAATACCACAATAAGTGAATATCATGTTCACAAGGATTAAAGGATTGTGGTAAGAAACGTCTAATTAAATCTCTAATTAGATCCAATCAAACCTTGAAGAAAAGAAGAAATAGATAAGATGAAAGAATCAAATTGCAGAAAGTAACTGAAAATGGCTCAGAAAGTTAGGAAAGAATTTAATAATAGGAAATGTCAAGGGCTATGGAGATGTTTATCCTCTTAGAGAAATAAAACATTATTTACTTATCTTGAAGTTTGCAAAAGATCTGTCACGACAATTCTTTAGTAACTGATTTCTAATTCCTTGATTCCTCAGTTTCTCAAGCATTAATTAGTCATCAATTAATTAATCAATAGATTAAGCACAAAAACGGATTTAGTTTTCTAATAAGATTTAAAAGTAGTCCTTAGGTCAAATTACATGTCACATATTCAAGCTAGTCCTATCCGATTAAATCTTTAAAAGAAAAACACAAATTTCAAAAGTTGTTCTAATCCAAATTATATGTCACTTATTCAAAATTAGAGTGATTGAAAATCATGCACGTGTTTCACACTAATTGAACCACTAATTCCTAGCTGAATTCAAAGAGTCGTGTGAAAGAGTTTTCAAGTTATAATTCAAATATTAAAATTTTCAATTATAATAAATGAATTCAAAAGAGATTAGCATACCTTTCAATACCACTAATCCGAATAAAGAACGAATAACTCAATCATGAAATAGATCAATGCAAAACTTCAAAATAAAATAAACATAAATTAATAACCCATAGAAAACATAAACAGAGCTCCTAATCCTTTGACAAATGATTAGTTATCCATAGAAAAAAGAAAGAAAACAAGAAGAAAAAATTCTGCTGAGGAATTGGATGTCTGGATTTGGATCTTAAGATCCTCTTCCGGATTCATATCCCTTTTTGTGAATAAGGTTCACTTATTTATATCCTAAGTTCTAGAATTTAAATTAAAAAAATCCTAATCTTATCCTTCGGAAATATAAGATAGCTAACTACTTTAAATTCAAATCAAATCCTAACAACCAAATCTCTTATGTTTTTAGAGAGAATTAATAACTAATCTTCTAGAATCTTCAATATTTTGGATGTGATTAAGCTTCTAATGATGTGGATAACTAAGCTTTGGGCCTTAATTGTTGCTTCTTGAGAGTTCTAATTATATTTAAGTTGGGCTTATGTTAGAGAATATTGGAAAAAAATCCCAAAATTCCATCTTCCTGGGAGGACATATGCCAGACATGTGTATGGGGTCTTTTGGAGGACCGCTAAGCGTGTGGAGAGGCCGTTGGGCGTGTAGCACATCCGCCAGGCGTGCATGTTGAAGATAGAGGGGTGCTATTTCTTTGCATCAACAAGATGATGGTGGTACATGGCTCAAACTAAACATCTACTATAGAGATATGTATATCATTTTGAAGTTCCAGACATTAGCTTTCTAATGCAACTGAAACTGCCTCATTTAGACCTCCAAAGCTTTTGTTATGACCGCTTGAATGTGAAGAGGTCAGTGCTAAGAACTTGTACGCCGGGCGTATGTATTTTGGGCTCTAGTTTTCTTTCCTTTGGACACGCTTTTGTTCTTTAGGCTACACTTTTGCTATACTTGTATTTTTCTTATAAAAAAGCTTTAATTCTTACTTGTTTTTGAGCCAAAATCTCCTGAAAATATAAAAACACTATACCAACTCCAAATATTTGATTATCTATGAAATTGGATTAGAAAACATAAAAAATTTAATTAAAATCTAAGAAAAAAATGAAAAAGAACTAAAAAAATCGCTTAAGATGACGTGTCATCATGCACATCTTGAGATACATCAAACAAGCTCTAGCAAATTATTTTTGTTGACCTTCTTCTTTTCTCAGATAGCGCTTTTTGTTTGTTGACTGTAATCCTTCTTTTAGTGATTTCCTCTATTGACCGCATATCTTCTGGTTATTTTTCTTTTTCGGGACTTAGGTGTTATACAGAGTTCTGAAGAGCCTTTTCATCAATAAGGGTATGGATTCCTCTGATTGATTATCTCGCATTCTTTTGGGGGAATTTATATTGTTTCTCTCGAGAAAGAATTTGTTTATTCCTCTGCCACTTGCTTGGCAATCAATTCCACTTGCTTTTTTAAAATTTTTATGGAGATTTCTTGGCTCTTGAAGTTTGTTCTTGTTTCTTGCATTAAAGTAGAAGTGGTTCAGGACAATCTTTTTATTTATTCTCAAGAAAAAACTCAGTCATGGTTTGAGCTAATTTCTCTAAAGTAAGCTCAAGAGATTTTGGAATTGTATCTGACTTTCTTGCTGTTGGCATGGAATGTCGAGATATCCTTGTCCTTGATTCTCCCAAAAAAAATTTGGTAATTTCATAGTTTGCTAGAATTTTCTCCACAATCTTTAGCTTCATCATCCTTTGTATACACAAATAAGAAAAGATCAAACGTACCTTGTAGAATACAGAGGAGAAAGAGGGAATAAAGAAAATAAAAGAAAAGAAAAAAATGTATGAGAAAGAAAAGAAAATAAATAAATAACGAAAAATAAAGAAAAGAAAGTAAATATGATAAAGAACAAAAAGAATGTAAAAAGGAACGTAAAAGAGAAGAAAAGAAAATTAAAAAAAGAGAACCAAAGAAAAAGAACGTGAAATACAAGAAAACTAAAGAAGAAGAAATTTAAACTAACCAACGGAATGCAAAGAAAATAATAAAACACAATTTAAATTTTTTTAAACAGAATAAATAAAAACAAGAATGTGGAATGAAAGAAAAGAAAGATGAAAAAAATAAGAAAGGAAAAATAATGTGAAAAAGAAAAGAAGAATAGAGAAAATAAAAAGAAAGAAAAAGAACGTAGAATAAAAATAAAGACTAAGAGTGAAATAAAAGAAAAGAGAGTAAACAATATCTAAGTTAGGAATTCAACTGACGTATGTTGTCAATCTCAATTAATCTCCGGCAATGGCGCCAAAAACTTAATGAGCAAAAATTGAAGTTTAAGTAATACCACAGTGAGTGTATATGGTTTCCACGAGGATTAAAGGATTAAGGCAAGCAATATCTAATTAAATCTCTAATTAGATCCAATCAAACATTGAAGAAAAGAAGAAACAGATAAGATGAAAAATCAGGATTGCAAAATGTAACTAAAAAATGGCCTTAGAAAGTTAGGAAAGAATTCAATAATAGGGAGGCCGTCAGGCATGCATTTTGGAGACTTGAGGGCCCACCGGTCGTGGAGCACATCCACCGGGTGTGTAGCACATCTGCCCGACGTGCATGTTGAAGATGAAGGGGCGCTATTTTTTTGCGTCAGCAAGATGACGGTGGTTCGCGACTCAAACTAAACGTCCATTATAAACATATGCATATTATTTTGAAGATCTAGACGTTAGCTTTCTAACGCAGTTGAAACTCCCTCATTTAAACCTCTATAACTCAAGTTATGACCGTTTGAATATGAAGAGGTCAGGGATGAGAGCTTGTACACCGGGCGTGTGTGTTTTCGGCTCCAGTTTTCTTCCCTTTGGGCATGCTTTTGTTTATTAGGCTATGCTTTTGATGTACTTGTATTTTTCTTATGAAAAAGCTTTAATTCTTGCTTGTTTTTTAGCCAAAAACTCTTGAAAATATAAAAATATTATGCCAACTCCAAATATTTTATTATTTATAAAATTCCATTAGAAAACATAAGAAATTTAATTAGAATCTAATAAAAGAAATGAAAAATAACTAAAAAAATCTCTTAAGATGATATATATCTTGAGATACATCAAATAAGCTCCAGTAAAAGATATTCTTATTTCTTCAAAATCAAACCTTCATCTCACCGGTTATTCTGACTCCAATTGGAGAACCTGTCCCGATATGCAGTGATCTGTGTCTGGGTTCTGCTTTTTCAAAGGTACTTCAATAGTTTTATGGAAAAATTGCAAATAGGTCACTATGGCAAGATCTTCGGCTGAGGCAGAGTATAGAGCTTTAGCTCTGGCTATGTATAAAGGCTGCTGGCTTTACATTCTTTGTGACTTCCAAGTAAAATTAGAGAAACCTATCACTCTCTTTTGTGACAACAAGTCGGCCATCCATATCGCATCCAACCCTGTGTTCTATGAGTGGATGAAACATATCAAAATAGACTGTCATACGGTACATGATCCTGTACAAAATGGTTCATTAAAGCTGTTGCCTATCCCCACATCTGAACAAATAGCTGACATTCTCACAAAGAGCTTAGCTCCAGGACTGTTTACTAAGTTCCTATGCAAGCTTGGCATGAATGACATTCATATACCAAGCTTGAGGGAGGCTATTAGTGGATGTTAGTTAGGAAATGTGCGACCCTAACACAGTGGATTGAGAAATTTGTTGCAATTTGGTATTTAACTCTTGCTATTAAAATTAGTCACTTAACATCATGTACAGTTAGGTTAATTAGTATATATATACATGTAAAGTGTACAGTTATAGTGTGATTCATCACAATAAAAAATGAGAAGTTTTACTTTTCTTTCCAATCACATTTTCTTCTCTATGCTTCTCTCTCTTGTGTATAAAGCTTATTTGATCATCTCTTGGACATACCCTTTCACATAAATTAAATATTCTAACACTTAAAAATATAAATTAGTAACTACTAAATAAAACCTTTACTCTTTTATAGTTTTATTTTTATTACAACAAAGATATGCACAATTCTTCTCGTGTCACAAAACACATACCTTTAATAGTAGTCAAATTAACCATATTAACTTGTCTTACAAATTGTTAAAGTATTTATTTTTTCTTTTGAAACATATATCGTTCTCCTCCTCTTCAAAAATTTCTTCTTGAATCTTGTGGTTGAAGAAGATATATATGATAAAGATAAATATAAGAAAAGAGAACACAATTTCTTAAAAGAAGAGAAAATATAAATTTATATAGAAGAAATTTTCGGTTTGTCTTTTTTATTTTAGATAACTCATATTTTTTGTTTTTTTTTTGTTTAACCAATATAAATCAAAAGTAAATAAAATAAAAAGATAAAAGAGCAAGGAACAACATAGCACAAGCCAAGATAAGAGAGTAACACAATTAAAAGGGAATAAATAAATAATAAAAAAAGAAAGATAAGAAGGACAAACAATCATAAAGAGATGGAATGATGGAGACTTAGTGCCATTGTTTTTTTTTATTTTTTCAGAAATACAAATGTAGACACATAAATGAAGAGGATGCAACATGTTTTTACTCTATGTTGGATCCCTTTCTCCTTTTTCTCAATAATAGCTGTTCCATTCTTCTCCCTTTTTGCTTGTATGCCAATTTATGCAAGACCAGATAGATTATTATTCCACCCAAGTTATATAATCTCAATTATAATGTGATCAACATATCAAAAAATATTAATATTATATTTTTTTATGTTCTCTTTTCCTATTTTTTGTCTACTTTGTTATATTTTTATTATTTTACAATACATTATCAACATGAAGTTTTGTTCAAATATAAACAAGAGAATAAGGTAATACATTTTAATTTTGTCAAAAAGCTTAAATTTGTGACTACTCTTAATTTTTAATAAAAGAAATACTTATAATTAATATTAGAAAGTGAAAGGATCTTGAAAATATCATTAAAAAAATTTTGAGTCTTGAATTATTATATTAATAGGTATACTTTGAAGACATCATTGTAATTATTCTTGTGAAGATTGGCCGTTGTATAGCTCGTTTGCCGGTGAATTACTGGAAGATTTTTTGTCAAGATGAGTTATACTTCCAACGATCAAGTTAGCGAGTGAGTAGTAAGCTTTGTCTATTTCAATATATCTTCAAACAGTTTCTTACCTCACTTTTATATTTAGGATGAGGTATATACAGTTATATTTTTTGAGCATTTTACTTAAATGAGGAATAATAATGTTTTAGAACGTTATGATATGTTTTGGTATTCGGTTGTTTAATAACCAATCTGTAGTGTTTATAGCCGAGTTATAATGTGTAACCGAGTTATAATGGTTATATTATAGTCCCAAGCTTGGCCTGATGATGTTTTGATAAAGTAGGTTAACCTTTTTTGAGTTATAAATAGGTATGGAAACCTTAATTCAACTTACTTTATCAAAATAAACAAAAATGGGAAATAAATGAAGTAAATATTTTTGGAAAAAATTAAAAGTCTTGTCATAGATTCTATTGTTACAGTTCCCAATGCAATCAAGGCTGTTGGTATTTAGGAGAAGTAACAGTTAGGGGTTTGTGATGGAACTGAATGGGTTCCATTAAATATGGTGTGGAGTTATTTGATATCCCGAATGGATTCATAAAGGCAACTTCTCTTTCTTTAAAATATGTTGAAAAAATAAGTGATAAAAACATGAGTAAAAAGGTGAGTTCTTAGTTGTTATTTTTGTCCTACTATTCCTTCTTCTTCTTCATTTTTCTTTATGAAAAAATCATGATTGATAAAAAGAAGAAGGCAAAGAAAAAAGATTATGATGACGGTTTATACAAGTGGGTTAGTGAGGATGTAAAAATTCGTGGGTCTTTAGTTGTTGATAAGGATAGTGTGGGTGAGATAAAATTATCAAAAATAGTGAGGGAAGGTTCTGGAGTGAAGGTTTAGTTGCTGCCATTCAATAGGGCTGATCGTGTTTTTCATAGAAAAATTAATTTTGAAAAATATCTTTATATGCATAGTTGTGTGCCTGAAAACTTCGTGTGAAATTGCCATTCACTTGTTTTGAGCGTGATGTTCTTAAACAATTAAATTGTGCCATTTTTGAGGTATTTTGAAATTTTAAATGGATATTTTGGAGATAAAAGTTTTAGTGGAGTTATTTTATTCTTTGTGTGAAGCTAAAGGGGTTTGAAAAAGGGTTTTAGTTAACCCTAGTAGTACTCCAAACTTTGCTATTTTCAAACTCTATAAGTCGTCCTTTAAAGTCTTTAAGAAAAAATTTCTTAAAGTGAAATCAGTTGATAGGAATTTTCCTTTCTATTTGGACGAACATCTCGGTGAGAAGTTTTCTTTGTTTTGGTATTCACAACCACAACACATTTTGGTTCTAGAAGAGATAAGTCCTACAAATGAGTATATAATAGAGTATCTGGTGGAGGATGTTGATAGAGAAAATTTAACATCTGTGTTTGATCTACTTCAATGGGAAGAAGATAGAATATATGTGGTGAACTATCTCGGTAAGAGTCTATGAAATGTTTTTGGAGATAAAACAAGTGAATATTTTTTAGACTGTTTTTATTTGTTTTGCAGGTAGAAAGTATCCAAATATTTTGACAGCGAGCTTAAAGCTCGTCTGAAGACCAAGAATGTTGAAAAATGAAGGTTCATCATCGAACCCTGGTAAGGTGGACATAGAGGGGGAGGTGAATCAACCAGCCCCTAAGAAGAAGGGTATTATTTTCCAAAAGAGAAAGGTTGACATCATAAATTTATGTGATGATCTAGTTGAGAATGAGAGGGAAATTCCCTTGAAAGAGCTTATTGCTTTTGTGAGCAAGCAAGAAAGGTTGGATGGTTTTGCCGAGGATGGCGTTGGCTCCTCGATGTGGGATAAGAAATTTCCTTTTATGGTCGTTGCTGATGAGTTATTGCAGGCGTCTTCTGACGTTTCTTTAATTGATGAGGTCGAAGATATTACCGTTGACCAATATCTTCAGGTATGAAACTAAGCTGTAGATGTTGGGTAGTTATGAGTTATATGTTATATAACTACTATTTTATTTACGTTCTAGGATTCCGTTTAGCTAGTATTGGTTGGAGCCAAGAAAGGAGGCATAAAAAACTTTTGGATAAAAATGTTGAATCGACAAGTTTGAAGGATGATCTAGAGTTGAAGAAGAGTGCAATTGATGATTTGAAAAAGAAATTGATTGAAAAAAAAGAAGATCTGAAATCAGTGAAGAACAGCCATGAAAAAGACTTAGAGCTACTGAAGAAAAAGGAAAGTGATCTTTCCAAGATGAATAATCAAATGATTGAAGTGACTGTGAAGTTGAAAATTTTGGAAAATGGGAGAGAGACTGAAATTCTAGATGCCTTTGCTGAAGGGTTTGAGTGGGCAATTACCCAAGCAAAGTTATTGGCATCGGATAGTGATTTTTCAAGGATGAATCTGGGGAAGGTTGTACATGATGGAGTGTTAATAGATGATGATAAGGTTACTGAGGAAGAGGATGAAAACCTGGCAGAATGATTAATGATTTATTGTTTGCATTTTGTTGTTATGTTTGTATTACTTTTTCCATGGAACTTGTGATAATTTAGAAATGATTGGGGCCAATTTTTTTGGCTTTATATTTATGTAATAGCTAGTTGTGATGTTTGCTTTTGTTTGATAGTATTTGGATATCGTTGAACTGTATGATATTTTGATGAAACTAATGAAAGAATTATGGATAATGGTCGGTTAATTGGTAATTTTGACTTTATTGCCAGGTATTGCACTATACCAATGTTTGTTTCCTATTACTTATAGGCTTTGTGATCTTAATGGTTCGGTGAGAATAGATATTGTTCATGCCCTGGGTCGAGCTGTATGACCCGGGCTGATTGAAGACAAGTCGACCGACCTCTTCAGGTCAGAATTAACTGGTCTCTTCATAAAGAGTTCGGCCAAATCGACTAAAGGGCCCAAACAGGCCCAAACTAAGGGACACAACCCAAATCCAAAAATGGCCAAGGCCTAGAAAGATAAGAGCGATTTCCCTTGAAAATAAGATAGCTTCACCCAAAAGATAAGATAAGATAAGATAACTATCTAATCTCCAGAAAGGTCACTCCACACTACTATAAATACACTGGAGCACTGATGAGCGGATAATTTATACGCTTTTTGGCATTGTTTTTATATATATTTTTAGTATGATTTAGTTAGTTTTTAGTATATTTTTATTAGTTTTTAAGCAAAATTCACATTTCTGGACTTTACTATGAGTTTGTGTGTTTTTTTGTGATTTCAGGTATTTTCTGGCTGAAATTGAGGGACCTGAGCAAAATCTGAGTCAAAGGCTGACAAAGGACTGCAGATGCTGTTGGATTCTGACCTCCCTGCACTCGAAGTGGATTTTCTGGAGCTATAGAACTCCAAATGGTGCGCTTCCAATTGCGTTAGACAGTAGACATTCAGAGCTTTCTAGCAATATACGATAGTCCATACTTTAAGTGATTTTTGATGATGTAAATTGACGTCAAAACGCCAGCTCTCTGCCCCTTTTCTAGCGTCAAAACGCCAGAACTGGCATAAAAGTTGGAGTCAAACGTCCAAACTGACACCAAAGCTGGCATTTAACTCCAGGAATAGCCTATGCACGTGAAGGTTCCAATGCTCAGCCCAAGCACACACCAAGTGGGCCCCAGAAGTGGATTTCTGCACTACCTATCTTAGTTTACTCATTTTCTGTAAACCTAGGTTACTAGTTGAATATAAAAACTACTTTTAGACATTTATTTTGTACCTCATGACATTTTCACGTTTTACATTGTATCTCTACAGCATGAGTCTCTAAACCCCATACTTGGGGGTAAGGAGCTCTGCTGTGTCTCGATGGATTAATGCAATTACCACTGTTTTCTATTTAATCACGCTTGCTTCGATTCTAAGATATTCATTCACACTTAAACATGATGAATGTGATGATCCGTTACACTCATCACCATTCTCAACTTATGAACGCGTGCCTAACAACCACTTCCGTTCTATCTTAGATTGAATGTGTATCTCTTAGCCTCCATTTCGAAAGATGATTAGCCGTGCGGTGACAGCCCACTTGGACCATTTTCACTGAGAGGATGGGAAGTAGCCATTGACAACGGTGACACCCTACATACAGCTTGCCATGGAAGGAGCCTTGCGTGCATGAAGAAGAAGACAGTAGGAAAGCAGAGATTCAGATGACAGAGCATCTCCAAAACTCCAACCTGTTCTCCATTATTTAATCCCAAGTACCTTTTATTTCATGCTCTTTTATTACATTGCAAACAAAAACCCTTTTCATTATAAATCTCCTGACTAAGAGTTACAAGGTAACCATAGCTTGCTTCAAGCCGACAATCTCCGTGGGATCGACCCTTACTCACGTAAGGTATTACTTGGACGACCCAGTCCACTTACTGGTTAGTTGTGCGGAATTGCAAGTGTGATTGCAATTTCGTGCACCAAGCACCCAGGTATAACTCATACTCTGATTCTACAAAAAACCTGCTTAAAGCACGTGCTAACTTAAGCATCGGAGTCTCTTGCAGGTACCACCATCCTCCGGTGGCGAAGGATCAGCAGCACCATCAAGTCCAACAAGTCGGACACGTCAGCTCCGACCGCCACCACAGATCTCATTTGAGATCGACCTACAGTTTCAGGTAACCCTCGGAACATTGGCGCCGTTGCCGGGGAACCTAGAAGTCATCCCATCATCATCGCGGACAACCTTGACAACGACCACGACTCTGATCTAGAAAATAGGACACCGCATAAGAACGCGGACGCTACACCAAAAGATACTCCTCAACCAAACAAAGACAAGAATTCGCCAAGTACAGAAATCATGGAGGCACTTCAAGCTCAACAAGATCGCCTCAAACAGCTTGAAAAAAAGGCCGAGCATCAACGGGAAGCCGAAAGGGACCCTCGGAGGGAAACTAGGTGACGCCGAGAGTTAGAGGACAAGCTCCTAAAGCTCGAAGCCAACCTTAAAACAAAAACCATCCAGCCTGATCCCGAAGACAACTCCCACAAAGATCAAGATCCATTCACTAAAGAGATTATAAAGCCCAAAGTCCCAAAAGACTTCAAAGCTCCCGACATGACCCCGTACAATGGCACATTGGATCCAAGCCATCACCTCAACAATTTCAGAAGTAGAATTTATCTCACCGATGCCTCAGACGCTATTCGATGCAAAGCCTTCCCAAGAACCCTAACAAAGATAGCAATTAAGTGGTTCGACACTTTGCCCCCCAGATCCATCACAAGTTTCGACGACCTGGCCAAAAAATTTCTTGCCCGATTTTCCATCCAAAAGGACAAAGCCAAACACGCCCAAGCCTATTAGGGATCAAGCAAGGAGATCAGGAGAATCTTCGTAACTACATGGAGAGATTCAACAAAGCATGCCTGGACATACAAAGCCTACCAATGGAAGCAGCCATTATGGGTCTCATCAATGGCCTGCGAGAAGGACCTTTTAGTCACTCCATATCAAAGAAACATCCAACATCGCTGAATGAAGTGCAAGAACGAGCTGAGAAGTACATCAACATGGAGGAAAACTCTCGACTAGGAGAGACCTCAAAATCTGGATTCTCCTACTCTTCTCGGGATAAGGATAAAGAGCCCAAGAAAAAAGAAGATCAATACGGCGAGAAGCCTAAAAAATACAACAACTACACCCCCTTCGGGTGTCTCTTGTGGATGTTTACCGAGAAGTATGCCATACCGAGAAGATCTCACCACCTCGCCCACTCAAAAGCAAGAAAGGAGGAGGAAATCAGACAGAATACTGTGAATATCACTGAATCTATGGATATCCCACCAATGAGTGCTTTGACTTAAAAAATGTTATTGAGAAATTGGTAAGAGAATGACGACTAAGTCAGTATTTAGCCAACAAATCGGATGAGCCCCAAAAAAGAAGAAGGGACGAAGAGGTCGGATGAGGAGAACGACCACCTCGCACCCTGGAGAGGCACGTTCATATGATAAATGGAGGATTCGCATGAGGGGGGACCTCAAAATCATCTTGCAAAAGGCACCTTAAAGAAATATATCATGTCGAGGGAGGAGAAGGATCACCCGATCTCCCTACTATTACTTTTACCCAAGAAGACGCAGCAGGCATCATACCGGGACATAATGATCCCATGGTTATTACTATCATATTTGCCAATGCTAATCTTCACCGCACACTGGTGGACCAAGGAAGCTCGGTAGATATCTTGTTTAAATCCGCCTTCGACAAACTCGGCCTACAAGAAAAAGAGCTTAGAGCATATCCGAATAGCTTGTTTGGACTAGGAGACACTTCAATCCAACCGCTTGGATGTATCTCGCTACACACAATCAAGGACACTCAACATAGAGTACATCATAGTCGGCGTAAGCTCAGCCTACAACGTGCTGATAGGTCGGACAACATTGAATCAGCTCGTCACAGTAGTCTTGACTCCACATCTATGCATAAAGTTTCCAACTCCAGAGGGGATCGCTACGATAAAAGGAGACCAGAAAATAGCGCGACGCTGTTACAAGGAAAGTCTGAACCTCAGGGGCAAAGGAGAAGAAATCCACACCATCGAACTCGGGAGAGTCCGAGGTTGGGAAGAATTTCTTCCACAACCTGAGGGCAAGATTGAAGAAGTTCAGATCGGAGATGCCTTGGACAAAACAACAATTATTGGGGCATCCTTAAATGGAGACGTAAAGGAGCCTCTGATTCAGCTATTAAGGAATAATGTCGACCTCTTCGCATAGAAGGCTGCAGACATGCCAGGCATAGACCCCAAACTGATGTGCCACAAGCTGGCAGTATACCCAGGATCTCATCCAGTACAACGAAAACGTAGAAAACTCGAACCTGAAAGATCCCAATCTATGGAAGAACAGGTACAAGCTTTACTGAAGGCAGGATTCATAAGAGAAGTCAAATACCCACTATGGCTAGCTAATGTTGTCTTAGTGAAAAAATCAAATGGGAAGTGGCAGATGTGCACCGACTACACCGATCTCAATAAATCCTGCCCAAAAGATCCATATCCACTCCCTAGTATCGACACTCTAGTGGATGCCTTCTCCGGATGCAAATACCTCTCATTCATGGACGCTTATTCAGGATACAATCAAATCCCAATGTATCCACTCGATCAGGAAAAGACTTCATTCTTAACCCCAAAGGCAAACTACTTTTATGTGGTCATGCCATTCAGACTCAAAAATACAGGAGCTACCTACCAAAGATTAAAGAACAAAGTCTTCACAGACCATATCGGAAAACTCATGGAGGATATGTGGATGACATGTTAGTAAAAACACAAAGTGAGGAGACATTACTGGCCGACCTCGCCCAAGTGTTCGGAACCGAAAGAAGGCATGGCATGCGACTTAACCCTACAAAATGCACCTTTGCAGTAGAAGCTAACGAATTCTTGGGTTTCATGTTAACACAACAAGGAATTGAGGAAAACCCAAAAAATGCCAGGCCATACTGGACATGAAGAGTCCGACCTGCATTAAAGAGGTACAACAACTCAACGGAAGACTGGCAGCCTTGTCCAGATTTCTAGCCGGATCGGCCATAAGATCTCTCCCCTTCTACGCCACTTTAAGGAAGGGAAAGAGGTCTGAATGGACAACGGAGTGCGAGCAAGCTTGTTAGGATTTCAAATGTACCTCGCAGTAGGAAATCAAGCGATAGCCTCAGCACTAGTAAGAGAGGATGAAAGTGGACAACAACCCATCTACTTCATCAGCAAAGCGCTATAAGGGTCCGAACTGAACTACCAAAAAATAGAAAAGTTCACCTATGCTCTCATACTAACCTTTCGACGAATCCGCCCATATTTTCAAGCTCATACCATCAAAGTTTGGACCAACCAGCCCATAAAAGGCATTCTATAGAAGACAGATCTAGCTGGAAGAATTCTACAATCGGCAGTCGAGCTATCTGAGTTCGATCTTCAGTATGAAGCCCGGACTGCCATCAAGTCATAGTATTTGGCCGACTTTATTGCTGAGTACACTGACACCTTGGGAACTCCTACAAAATGGAATCTTTATGTAGACGGCTCTTTGGTGCACGAAATTGCAATCACACTTTTGCAACCCCGCACAACTAACCAGCAAGTGCACTGGGTCGTCCAGGTAATACCTTACGTGAGTAAGGGTCGATCCCACGGAGATTGTCGGCTTGAAGCAAGCTATGGTTATCTTGTAAATCTTAGTCAGGATATTAGAAATTATCAGGATTGATTGTGAAAAGTAAAAGAACATGAAATAAGTACTTGTTTTGCAGTGATAGAAAATAGGTTGAGGTTTTGGAGATGCTCCATCTTCTGAATCTCTGCTTTCCTACTGTCTTCTTCTTCAAACACGCAAGGCTCCTTCCATGGCAAGCTGTATGCAAGGGTTTCACCGTTGTCAGTGGCTACCTCCCATCCTCTCAGTGGAAATGTTCAACGC
>NC_029773.3:65860785-65862698 GCF_000817695.3 Arachis duranensis | reverse complement strand
GGCTTGAAGCAAGCTATGGTTATCTTGTAAATCTTAGTCAGGATATCAGAGATTGTCAGGATTGATTGTGAAAAGTAAAAGAACATGAAATAAGTACTTGTTTTGCAGTGATAGAAAATAGGTTGAGGTTTTGGAGATGCTCCATCTTTTGAATCTCTGCTTTCCTACTGTCTTCTTCTTCAAACACGCAAGGCTCCTTCCATGGCAAGCTGTATGCAAGGGTTTCACCGTTGTCAGTGGCTACCTCCCATCCTCTCAGTGGAAATATTCAACGCACCCTGTCACGGCACGGCTATCCATCTGTCGGTTCTCAATCAGGCCAGAATAGAATCCAGTGATTCTTTCGCGTCTGTCACTAACGCCCCGCCTTCAGGAGTTTGAAGCTCGTCACAGTCATTCAATCATTGAATCCTACTTAGAATACCAATTAGTGATCACGGAAAAGCACACCAAACTTAGAGGTTTGCTTGTCCTCAAGCAAAAGAAAGGAAAGAAGAGAGAGAGAGGATGAGCAAATTCGAATGGTGTGGGGCAATGAGGGGGCTGAACGTGTATTTATAAAGTGGGGAGGAGAGATTTCGAAAAAAAAGAAAAATGTGAAAGGAGATTTGAGAAGATATGGAAAGAATTTGAGAGAAGGGTGAGTTTTTGAACAAGATTTGGGATTGATTTGAGAGATTTGAAGAGTGATTTTAGATTTTTGAAGATTTTAAAGTGAATGATGAAAGGTTGAGATGTATTTATGTAGAAAAGTATGGGTAAGAAAAGGAAAATTTGAAAAAAATTTGATTGGAAATCAAAATCTTGGTTCCCCACCTTTCTGGTGTTAAACGCCCAGAATGGCACCCATTCTGGCGTTTAACGCCCATTTGTTGCCCATTGTGGGCGTTTAACGCCCAGCCAGGTGCCCTGGCTGGCGTTAAACGCCAGAATTCCTTTATCATTGGGCATTTTTCCAAAACGCCCAGGATGCTGCACACCTGGCGTTAAACGCCCAGAATGGTGCCCATTCTGGCGTTTAACGCCCAAAATGCCCCTTACTGGCGTTTTTTTGCCAGTAAGCTCTTTTTCTCTGCTTTTTGTGCTGAATCCTTCTGTAACTCTGTGAATTCCTTCATTTTTGATACTTGCCTTTGTAAAAACAAAACATATAACCTGGTAATGACTGGGTTGCCTCCCAGCAAGCGCTTCTTTACTGTCTTTAGCTGGACCTTTACTGAGAATCACTCAAGTCTCAGTTTTGAGCACTCCTGCTCAAAATTCCCTTCAAGATAATGCTTGATTCTCTGTCCATTAACAATGAACTTTTTGTCAGAATCAATATCCTGAAGCTCAACATATCCATATGGTGACACTCCTGTAATCACATACGGACCCCTCCACCGGGATTTGAGTTTTCCTGGAAACAATCTGAGCCTAGAGTTGAAGAGCAGAACTTTTTGTCCTGGCTCAAAGACTCTGGAGGACAACTTCTTGTCATGCCACTTCTTTGCCTTTTCCTTATAAATTTTTGCATTTTCAAAGGCATTGAGTCTGAACTCCTCTAGCTTATTTAGCTGGAGCAATCTTTTTTCACCAGCTAACTGAGCATCCATGTTTAGGAATCTGGTTGCCCAGTAGGCTTTATGTTCCAGTTCCACGGGCAGATGACAGGCCTTCCCATACACCAGTTGGTATGGAGAGGTTCCTATTGGAGTCTTGAATGCTGTTCTGTATGCCCACAGAGCATCATCCAAGCTCTTTGCCCAATCCTTTCTCCGGGCTATCACAGTCCGTTCCAGGATTCTTTTTAGCTCTCTATTAGAGACTTCAGCTTGCCCATTTGTCTGTGGATGATACGGAGTTGCCACTTTGTGGCTAATTCCATATCGGACCATAGCAGAGTATAGCTGTCTATTGCAGAAATGAGTGCC
>NC_029773.3:65856364-65857769 GCF_000817695.3 Arachis duranensis | reverse complement strand
AGTGGTTTGGTTGTCCTCTGTCAATTGTTCCTTGTTTGGTTTTTTGTTCTTTTGAGCAATGTTATTCAGTGTCTTCCCACTCCTCAGTTGAACTGCTTGACATTCTTCTGTTATCTGTTTAGATATCTGCTGTTTTGCTTGACTCAACTGCAGTTCTATGTTCTTGTTAGCAATTTTAGTTTCATGGAGCATCTCTTTAAATTCTGCTAACTGTTCTGTCATCAGGAGCAATTGTTGATTAAGCTCAATCATCTGTTCTTGAGGATTAGGATCAGTGACTACTGCCATGACTTCCTTTTTTAGAGAGAACTCGTTGCTAGAGTACAAATATTGGTTTCTAGCAACAGTGTCTATAAGCTCTTGAGCTTCTTCAATTGTCTTCCTCATGTGTATAGATCCACCTGCTGAGTGGTCTAAAGACATCTGAGTTTTTTCTGTAAGCCCATAGTAGAAAATGTCTAACTGTACCCACTCTGAAAACATTTCAGAGGGGCATTTTCTTAGCATACCTCTATACCTCTCCCAGGCATTATAAAGGGATTCATTATCCTCTTGTTTAAAGCCTTGGATGTCCAGCCTTAGCAGTGTCATCCTTTTTAGAGGGTAAAATTGATTCAGGAATTTGTCTGATAACTGTTTTCATGTCTTTATGCTTGCTGTAGGTTGGTTATTCAACCACCTTTTTGCTTGATCTTTTACAGCAAATGGAAACAGTAATAGTCTGTAGACATCCTGATCCACCTCTTTATCACGTACTGTGTCAGCAAGTTGTAAGAATTGTGCCAGAAACTCAGTAAGTTCTTCCTCTGGAAGACCGGAATACTGGCAATTTTGCTGCACTATGATAATGAGTTTAGGATTTAGCTCAAAGCTGCTTGCCGTAATGGGAGGTATACAGATGCTACTCCCATATGCAGCTGTAATGGGGTTAGCATATGACCCCAGAGTCCTTCTGGACTGTTCAATTCCACTTAAGTCCATGATGGAGAAAGGGAAATGGTATGGATTGCAAATAGATAAATTTTGCTTTTTGTTTTTTTTTTTTGAATTAACCGAAAAAAATAAAATAAAACAAAAGGAAATTAAAATAAAAAATTCGAAAATCAAAAAGAAAATAAGATCAAAGCAAATTGAGAACTGAATCAATTAGTCAATTAAAAGGATTTTGAGATTAGCAATTAGAAAGATATGATTGGAAAATTTTTATGAAAAAGATTTGATTTTTGAAAAGAGGAAAGAGAAAAACAACAAAATGACACCAAACTTAAAATTTTTAGAAAATCAAACACTAATTTTCGAAAATTTTTAAGGGAAAAACACAAATAGGACACCAAACTTAGAATTTTTAAGGATCAAAAAGGGACTAAGGACATGCAAATTCGAAAATTAAAAGAAAAATAAAAGC
>NC_029773.3:65847213-65856264 GCF_000817695.3 Arachis duranensis | reverse complement strand
CTTAATCCTCTCTTATTACCATTCGATGCCTTGATCTGTGTGTTAAGTGTTTCAGGCTTCATAGGGCAAGAATGGCTTAGAGCATGAAGAGGAAGCGTTCAAAAATGGAGGGAACACAAGGAATTGAGGAGATGACCAGCGAGAAGTCATGCGGTCGCATGGCTCACGCGAACACGCGAAAAGGGAAGAAATCAGAGTAACGTGTTCGTGTGCCTGACGCGACTGCGCGAATTGGAAGCTGCACGAACAACGCGAATGCGTGGACGACGCGTACGCGTGGTACGAAAAACGCTGAGTGACGCGATCACGTGGACGACGCGGCTGCGTGACGTGCGCGATCTGCAGAATTACAAAAGTCACTGGCAGAGATTCTGGGCCGCATTTCAACCCAGTTTTCATCCCAGAAACACAGATTAAAGTCAGGGAACATGCAGAGACTCAAATCATACTTCATATTCAATCATTACTCACAATTTTAGGTTTTAGATGTAGTTTTTAGAGAGAGAGATTCTCTCCTCTCTCTTAGGACTAGGATTAGGATTTTTAGAACTTAAGAATATTTTTATCTTATCTTTCTATCAGGTTCAATATTCCTTTATTTTGACTTCTCTTCTACTTTGAGATACTTTAATGCTTGTATTACTTATGTTGCATATTTGGTTTATGAACCATTCATGTTAGTATTTTCTCTATTTAGTATAATTTGAGATATTTCAGACTCATGATTATTTTCTTTTATTTATATAAATAATTTAGATTTAGGTAATTGGTAACACTTGAGTTGTCAAACTCAGCAGTGGTTGAAATTGGCATATTCTAATTGATCTAGATCGCTCTAAAACTAGTCTTTCCACAGGGATTGACTAGGACTTGAGGATCAAGTTAATTAGTCCAATTGAACTTCCCTTGTTTAATAAAGTATAACTAAGTGGGATTAAAACCCAATTCTCATCACACCTGATAAGGATAACTAGGATAGGAATTCCGATTCTAATACCTTGCCAAGAGTTTATTTTATCATTACTATTTTATTTTTCTTATTATTTAACATACTTGTTGCTTACTTTCAAAACCCCCAATTTACAAGACTCATAACCAATAATAAGAACATACCTCCCTGCAATTCCATGAGAAGATGACCCGAGGTTTAAATACTTCGGTTATCTATTTTATCAGGGGTTTGTTACTTGTGACAACCAAAATGTTTGTAAGAAAGGACTTTTGTTGGTTTAGAAGCTATACTTGCAACGGGAATTTATTCTGAATTCTAGACCACGCAAAAGTTCTCTCTTTAGTGAACTACAGGAGCTGAAGTGCCAGAAGCTTTCTCTTGAAGGTCCAGACAACTCACAAATTGACGTAGCATCCATCTCCCAAAATAAAGGTTGTTGAGTCCTAATATTAATTTTGTGATAACTTTTGCTATTAGAAATCTATCTTAGGAGTCATAGGAGTAGTAGTGATTAGTATTTTTATTTTTATTTTTATCATCTCTAAGTAAGCTATAATTTGTTTTTCTCATCATCATTAAACATGAATAAAATAGCAGATATTTTTAGAATAAGGAGGAAATTTTTTTTCGAGTTCTTAATAAGAAAAATTCAAATTATTTATATGTGGTGGCAACACTTTTTGTCTTCTGAATGAATGCTTAAACAATGCATGTTTTTTATCTTGTTGTTTATGAATGTTAAAACTGTTGGCTCTTGAAAGAATAATGAAAAAGAAAAATGTTATTGATAATCTGAAAAATCATAAAATTGATTCTTGAAGCAAGAAAAAGCAGCAAAAAAAGCCAATAGCCCTTGAAACCAAAAGACAAGGGTAAAAAGGATCCAAGGCTTTGAGCATCAATGGATAGGAGGGTCTAAAGGAATAAAATCCTGGCCTAAGTGGCTGAACCCAGCTGTCCCTAACCATGTGCTTGTGGCATGCAGGTCCAAGTGAAAAGCTTGAGACGGAGTGCTTAAGAACTCTGGACACCTATAATTGGGGACTTTAGCAAAGCTGAGTCACAATATGAAAAGGTTCACCCAGTTATGTGTCTGTAGCATTTATGTATCCGGTGGTAATACTGGAAGACAAAGTGCTTAGGGCCACGGCCAAGACTCATAAGGTAGCTGTGTTCAAGAATCAACATACTAAACTAGAAGAATCAATAACACTATCTGAATTCTGAGTTCTTATGGATGCCAATCATTCTAAACTTCAAGGGATGAAGTGAGATGCCAAAACTGTTCAGAAGTAAAAAGCTAATAGTCCTGCTCATCTAATTAGAATTGAGCTTCATGTAAAACTTTGAGATTGCCTCTTGATCTTCATGCTATCCTATTTTATTTATCTAGTTGCTTGGGGACAAGCAACAGTGTAAGTTTGGTGTTGTGATGAGCGGATATTTTATACGCTTTTTGGTGGTATTTTAATATAATTTTTAGTAGGATCTAGCTACTTTTTAGGATGTTTTTATTAGTTTTTATGAAAAAATAACATTTCTGGACTTTACTATGAGTTTGTGTATTTTTCTATGATTTCAGGTATTTTCTGGCTAAAATTGAGGGACCTGAGAAAAAATCTGATTCAGAGGCTGATAAAGGACTGCTGATACTATTGGATTCTGACCTCTCTACACTCGAAGTCAAATATTTTGAACTACAGAAATCTAAATGGCGCACGCTCAGTTGCGTTGGAAAGTAGACATCCAGGGCTTTCCAGAAATATATAATAGGCAATATTTTTCCCAAGTTTAGACAACGAAAACTGGCGTTTAACGCCAGCTTTCTGCCCTATTCTGGCGTCAAACGCCAGAAACAAGTTGCAAAGCAGAGTTAAACACCAAAAATAGGTTACAAACTGGCGTTTAACTCCAAGATTGCCCTATTCACATGAAAGCTTCAATGCTCAGCCCCAGCACACACCCAGTGGGACTCAGAAATAGATTTCTGCACTATCTATCTTAGTTTACTCATTTTTTGTAAACCTAGGTTACTAGTTGAGTATATAAACTACTTTTAGAGATTTATTTTGTACCTCATGACATTTTACATCTGAACTTGTATCTTTGATGGCATGAGTCTCTAAACCCCATGGTTGGGGGTGAGGAGCTCTGCAGCGTCTCTGCAGCGTCTCGATGAATTAATGCAAGTATTTCTATTTTCCATTCAATTTTGCTAGTCTCTATTCTAAGATATTCGTTCGCACTTCAACATGATGAATGTGATGATCCGTGACAGTCATCACCATTCTCAACCTATGAACACGTGCCTGACAACCACTTTTGTTCTACCTTTAGATTGGACATTTATCTCTTGGATTTCTGGCTCACGAGTTTGACTGCCTCTCCTGACAACAGAGAATTCAATCTGTGAGTCCAGAGTCTTCGTGGTATAAGCTAGAACCAATTGGCAGTATTCCTGAGATCCGAAAAGTCTAAACCTTGTCTGTGGTATTTCGAGTAGGATCTAGGAGGGGATGTCTGTGACGAGCTTCAAACTCATGAATGCTGGGCGTGGTGACAGACGCAAAAGGATCAGTGGATCCTATTCTAACATTAGTGAGAACAACAGATGATTAGCCATGTACATGGACCCTTTTCACTGAGAGGATGGCTGGTAGCCATTGACAATGGTGATCCACCAACATACAGCTTGCCATGGAAGGAGACCTGCGTGTGTGAAGAAGAAGGCAGTAGGAAAGTAGAAATTCAAAGGACAAAGCATCTCCAAAACTCCAACCCACTCTCCATTACTGCGTAACAACTATTCATTTCATGCTCTTTCACTTTTTTTTTACAATTAAAACTAAAGAACCCTATTGATATCCTAACTAAGAATAATAAGATAACCATAGCTTGCTTCAATCCGGCAATCTCCGTGGGAGCGACCTTTACTCACGTAAGGTATTACTTGGATGACCCAGTGCACTTGCTGGTTAGTTGTGCGAAATTACATAATGTGAGTGTAATTTTCGTGCACCAAGATGGCAGACAAGTCAATGAAATAGGCTTATGGACTTGTAGAGGATGTCTTAGTGAAGGTTGAAGGCCTTTACATCCCTGCTGACTTCATAATCCTAGACATTGGGAAGGATGAGGATGAATCCATCATTCTTGGAAGATCCTTCCTAGCCACAGCAAGGGCTGTGATTGATGTGGACAGAGGAAAGTTAGTCCTTCAATTGAATGAGGACTACCTTGTGTTTAAGGCTCAAGGATCTTCTTCTGTAAACATGGAGAAGAAGCATGAAAAGCTTCATCCAATTCTCCTCATACAAAGTCAAACAGAGCCCCCACACTCAAACTCTAAGTTTGGTGTTAGGAGGCCACCATCATGCTCTAAGTATTTGTGAAGCTCTGTAAGAGCTTACTGTCAAGCTATTGACATTAAAGAAGTACTTATTGGGAGGCAACCCAATCTTATTTATCTATGTTAATTACTTTTTCATTGCATTTTCCATTGTTAGTTTATGTTTTCTTTAGGATGATGATCATGTGAAGTCACAAAAACAGTTGTAGAATTAAAGCAGAATCAAAAATAGCATCGAAAATAGCACACCCTAGAGGACAGGCTTACTGGTGTTTAACGCCCAGTCTGGCAGCATTCTGGGTGTTAAACGCCAGAATTAGCAGACAGACTGGTGTTTAAATGCCAGAAAAGGGTGTCTGGTGTCTGGCTAATGTTAAACGCCAAAATTAGCAGATAGATTGGCATTTAATGGCAGAAAAGGGTATCTGGCAGCATTCTGGGTGTTAAACGGCAGAAAGGGGCATTAGCCTGGCGTTTAACGCTAGAAAAGGCAGCAGACAAGCATTTAACGCCAGCAAGGGCTGTCCAGGGGTGTTTAAACGCCAGAAAGGTGTAGGGACCAAAATTTTTTGACACCTCAGGACCTATGGACCCCACAGGATCCCCACCTACCCTAACTCACTCTCTTTCCTCTTCACACCTTTCCATAACACTCTTCCCCAAACACCATTCACCTATCAAGTCCTACCCTCTTCCCTATAATCTCTTCACCACTCACATCCATCTACTATTCCATAAAAACCCATCATAAAACCCCACCTACTTTATCATTCAAATTCAAAATACTTCCCTCCCAAACCCACCCCTTTTCACACGGATTCCCCCTCTCCCTTACCCTATAAATATCCCTCCTTACTCCTCTACTTTCACACATCACAAACACTTCATCACCCCCTTGACAGAACCATTGATCCCCTTTTATATCCTCTATTTCTTCTTTTTTACCTCCTTTTTTTCTTCTTTTGCTGGAGGACGAGCAAACCTTTTAAGTTTGGTGTGGGAAAAAGCTCTACTTTTTATTTTTCCATAACCATTAATGGCACCTAAGGCCGGAGAAACCTCTAGAAAGAGGAAAGGGAAGGCAGTTGCTTCTACCTCCGAGTCATGGGAGATGGAAAGATTCATCTCAAAGGTCCATCAAGACCACTTCTATGAAGTTGTGGCCAAGAAAAAGGTGATCCCCGAGGTCCACTTCATGCTCAAAAAGAGTGAATATCCAGAGATCCGACGTGAGGATTGGAGAAGAGGATGGGAAGTTCTCACCAACCCCATCCAACAAGTCGGAATCTTAATGGTTCAAGAGTTTTATGCTAATGCATGGATCACTAAGAACCATGATCAAAGTGTGAACCCAAACCCAAAGAATTGGCTCACAATGGTTCGGGGAAAATACTTGAATTTCAGTCATAAAACTGTGAGGTTGGCATTCAACTTGCCAATGATGCAAGGAGATCATCATTCTTTCACTAGAAGGGTCAACTTTGATCAATGCTTAGACCAAGTCCTCACGGATATCTGTGTGGAAGGAGCCCAATGGAAGAGAGACTCCAAAGGCAAGCTGGTTCAACTGAGAAGGCCTGACCTTAAACCCGTGCCTAGAGAATGGTTGGAATTCATCCAACGCTCTATCTTTCCTACTAGCAACCGGTCCGAAGTAACTGTGGATCGGGCTATCATGATCCATAGTATCATGACTGGAGAGGAAGTGGAAGTTCATGAGATCGTACCTCTAGAAATATACAAGGTGGCTGACAAGCCCTCCAATTTGGCAATGTTAGCCTTCCCTCATCTCATCTATCACCTATGAAATTCAGCTAGAATTGTCATAGAGGAAGACATCCTTATTGAAGCAGACAAACCCATAACTAAAAAGAGGATAGAGCAAACAAGAGAGCCCACTCATGGACCTCAATATGAGCATGAGGAAGTCCCTCATCAGGAAATCCCTGAGATGCCGGAAGGGATGCACTTCCCTCCACACAACTATCAGGAGCAATTCAACACCTCTTTAGGAGAATTGAGTTCCAACATAGAGGAACTGAGACTGGAGCACTAAGAGCACTCTATCATCCTCCATGAAATCAGAGAAAATCAAAGAGCCATGAGGGAGGATCAACAAAGGCAAGGAAGAGATATTGAGGAGCTAAAGCACTCTATAGGATCTTCAAGAGGAAGAACTAGCAGCCAAAACTAAGGTGGACCCGTTCTTTAATTTCCTTGTTCTTATTTTTCTGTTTTTCGTTTCATTTGCTTTATGTTTTGTCTATGTTTGTGTCTTTATTACATGATCATTAGTGTTTAGAGTCTATGTCTTAAAGCTATGAATGTTCCATGAATCCTTCACCTTTCTTAAATGAAAAATATTTCTATTTGCAAAAGAACAAGAAGTACATGAATTTTGAATTCTATCTTGAAAATAGTTTAATTATTTTGATGTGGTGGCAAATCTTTTTGTTTTCTGAATGAATGGTTGAACAGTGCATATTTTTTGATAGTGAAGTTTATGAATGTTAAAATTGTTGGCTCTTGAAAGAATAATGAAAAAAGAGAAATGTTATTGATAATCTAAAAAATCATAAAATTGATTCTTGAAGCAAGAAAAAGCAGTGAAAAACACAAAGCTTGCGAAAAAAATTGGCAAAAAATAAAGAAAAAGAAAGAAAGAAAAAGCAAGCAGAAAAAGCCAGTAACCCTTTAACTAAAAGGCAAGGGTAAAGAGGATCCAAGGCTTTGAGCATCAGTAGATAGGAGGGCCCAAAGAAATAAAATCCTGGCCTAAGTGGCTAAATCAATTTGTCTCTAACCATGTGCTTGTGTCATGAAGGTCCAAGTGAAAAGCTTGAGACTGAGTGGTAAAAGTCGTGATCCAAAACAAAAAGAGTGTGCTTAAGAACTCTGGGCACCTCTAACTGGGGACTCTAGCAAAGCTGAGTCACAATCTAAAAAGGTTCACCCAGTTATGTGTCCGTTGCATTTATGTATCCGGTGGTAATACTGGAAAACAAAATGCTAAGGGTCACGGCCAAGACTCATAAAGTAGCTGTGTTCAAGAATCAATATACTAAACCAGGAGAATCAATAACACTATCTGAATTCTGAGTTCCTATGGATGCCAATCATTCTGAACTTCAAAGGATAAAGTGAGATGCCAAAACTGTTCAGAAGCAAAAAGCTACTAGTCCCGCTCATCTAATTGGAACTAAGCTTCATTGATATTTTGAAATTCATTGTATTTTCTCTTCTTTTTATCCTATTTTGTTTTTAGTTGCTTGGGGACAAGCAACAATTTAAGTTTGGTGTTGTGATGAGCGGATAATTTATACGCTTTTTGGCATTATCTTTAGGTAGTTTTTAGTATGTTTTAGTTACTTTTTATTATATTTTTATTAGTTTTTATGCAAACTGGCACAAAAGCTGGCGTTTAACTCCAAGAAAAGTCTCTACACATGAAAACTTCAATGCTCAGCCCAAGCACACACCAAGTGGGCCCAGAAGTGGATTTTTATGTCATTTACTCATCTTTGTAAACCCTAAGCTACTAGTTCTCTACAAATAGGACCTTTTGCTATTGTATTAATGGAGATCTTTCGATCATGTTTTTATGATTGAACCCTCTTTGGGAGGCTGGCCATTCGGCCATGCTAGACCTTGTTCTTATGTATTTTCAATGGTGGAGTTTCTACACACCATAGATTAAGGTGTGGAGCTCTGCTGTACCTCGAGTATTAATGTAATTACTATTGTTCTTCTATTCAATTCTGCTTATTCTTGTTCTAAGATATTCATTCGTACCTAAGAACATGATGAATGTGATGATTATGTGACGCTCATCATCATTCTCACTTATGAACGCGTGCTTGACAACCATTTCCGTTCTACAAGCAAACAAGGCTTGAATGTTTATCTCTTAGATTCCTTAATCAGAATCTTTGTGGTATAAGCTAAAATTGATGGCGGCATTCAAGAGAATCCGGAAGGTCTAAACCTTGTCTGTGGTATTCTGAGTAGGATTCAAGGATTGAACGACTATGACGAGCTTCAAACTTCTGAAGGCTGGGCGTTAGTGACAGACGCAAAAGAATCACTGGATTCTATTCCAACCTGATTGAGAACCGATAGATGATTAGCCGTGCTGTGACAGAGCGCGTTGAACATTTTCACTGAGAGGACAGGATTGTAGCCACTGACAACGGTGATGCCCAACATACAGCTTGCCATGGAAAGGAGTAAGAAGGATTAGATGAAGACAGTAGGAAAGTAGAGAGACGAAAGGGACAGAGCATCTCCATACGCTTATCTGAAATTCTCAGCAATGAATTGCATAAGTATCTCTATCTTTATTTTATGCTTTATTCATAAATCATTTATAACCATTTGAATTTGCCTGACTGAGATTTACAAGATGACCATAGCTTGCTTCATACCAACAATCTCCGTGGGATCGACCCTTACTCGCGTAAGGTTTATTACTTGGACGACCTAGTGCACTTGCTGGTTAGTTGTGCAAAGTTGTGATAAAGAATTGAGATTGCAATTGAGCGTACCATGTTGATGGCACCATTGATGATCACAATTTCGTGCACCAAGTTTTTGGCGCCGTTGCCGGGGATTGTTTGAGTTTGGACAACTGACGGTTTCATCTTGTTGCTTAGATTAGGTATTTTTCTTTAGAATTTTTAAGAATGAATTCTAGAGTTTCAAGGTGATGTTCTTATCATCACCAAAGCTGATTGATCTTCATCAATTTAGC
>NC_029773.3:65846842-65847113 GCF_000817695.3 Arachis duranensis | reverse complement strand
GTAGAAGCAATTGCTACACCCACTAATGATACCAAGACCGTGCTAAAATTCCTCCAGAAACACATCTTCAGCAAGTTTGGTATTCCCAGAGTACTAACCAGTGACGGGGGCACTCATTTCTGCAATAAACAGCTATACTCTGCTATGGTCAGATATGGAATTAGCCACAAAGTGGCAACTCCGTATCACCCACAGACAAATGGGCAAGCTGAAGTCTCTAACAGAGAGCTAAAAAGAATCCTAGAACGGACTGTGATAGCCCGAAGAAAGG
>NC_029773.3:65846212-65846626 GCF_000817695.3 Arachis duranensis | reverse complement strand
AAAGATTGCTCCAACTAAATGAGCTAGAGGAGTTCAGACTCAATGCCTTTGAAAATGCAAAAATTTATAAGGAAAAGGCAAGGAAGTGGCATGACAAGAAGTTGTCATCCAGAGTCTTTGAGCCAGGACAAAAAGTTCTGCTATTCAACTCTAGGCTCAGATTGTTCCCAGGAAAGCTTAAATCTCGTTGGAGGGGTCCGTATGTGATTACAGGAGTATCTCCATATGGATATGTTAAGCTCCAGGATGCTGAGTCTGACAAAAAGTTCATTGTTAATGGACAGAGGATCAAGCATTATCTTGAAAACAATTTTGAGCAAGAATGCTCAAAACTGAGACTTGAGTGATTCTCAGTGAAGGTCCAGCTAAAGACAGTAAAGAAGCGCTTGCTGGGAGGCAACCCAGTCATTAGCA
>NC_029773.3:65837847-65839394 GCF_000817695.3 Arachis duranensis | reverse complement strand
AACAGAATGAAAAACAGAAAGAAAAATAGCACACCCTGGAGGAGAGCGTGCTGGCGTTTAAACGCCAGTGAGGCTAGCTGTAGGGCGTTTAACGCCCAGTCTGGCACCATTCTGGGCGTTTAACGCCAGAAAGGGGCACCAGACTGGCGTTAAACGCCAGAAAAGGGCAAGAAGCTGGCGTTAAACGCCAGAAATGGGCACCAGCCCGGCGTTTAACGCCAGAATTAGCACAAAACGTAATTTTGCTTGCCATTTGGTGCAGGGATGACTTTTCCTTGACACCTCAGGATCTGTGGACCCCACAGGATCCCCACCTACCCCACCACTCTCTCTCTTCTTCACCCATTCACCAATCACCTCAACACCTCTTCCCTAAAAACCCTTCACCTATCAAATCCCATCTTTCTCTTCACCACTCACATCCATCCTTCATAAAACCCCACCTACCTAACCATTCAAATTCAAAACACATTCCCTCCCAAACACACCCTCACATAGCCGAACCATCACCACCCCCACTCCTATATAAACCCATCTTCACTCCTTCATTTTCACACAACCTAAACACCATTTCTCTCCCCTTTGGCCGAACACAAAGCCATTCCCTTTCTCCTCCTTTCTTCTTCTTTTACTCTCTTCTTTCTTCTTTTGCTCGAGAACGAGCAAACCCTTCTTCTACTCTCTTCTTTCTTCTTTTGCTCGAGGACGAGCAAACCTTTTAAGTTTGGTGTGGTAAAAGCATTGCTTTTTGTTTTTCCATAACCATTTATGGCATCCAAGGCCGGAGAAACCTCTAGAAAGAGGAAAGGGAAGGCAAAAGCTTCCAACTTCGAGTCATGGAAGATGAAAAGATTCATCTCAAGGGTGCATCAAGACCACTTCTATGAAGTTGTGGCCTTGAAGAAGGTGATCCCCGAGGTCCCTTTCTCACTCAAAAAGAGTGAATATCCAGAGATCCGACATGAGATCCGAAGAAGAGGTTGGGAAGTTCTTACCAACCCCATTCAACAAGTCGGAATCTTAATGGTTCAAGAGTTCTATGCCAATGCATGGATCACCAAGAACCATGATCAAAGTATGAACCCGGATCCAAAGAATTATCTTACTATGGTTCGGGGGAAATACTTGGATTTTAGTCTGGAAAGTGTAAGGTTGGCATTCAATTTGCCCATGATGCAAGGAAATGAACATCCTTACACTAGAAGGGTCAACTTTGATCAAAGGTTGGACCAAGTCCTCACAGTCATATGTGAAGAGGGCACCCAATGGAAGAGAGATTCAAGAGGGAAGCCGGTTCAATTGAGAAGGCATGACCTCAAACCCGTGGCTAGAGGATGGTTGGAGTTTATCCAACGCTCAATCATTCCCACTAGCAACCGGTCCGAAGTTACCATAGACCGGGCTATCATGATTCATAGCATCATGAATGGAGAAGAAATAGAAGTTCATGAGGTTATAGCCCAAGAGCTTTATAAGGTGGCGGACAAGTCCTCTACCTTGGCAAGGTTAGCCTTTCCTCATCTCATTTGTCACCTCTGTTATTCAGT
>NC_029773.3:65836325-65836836 GCF_000817695.3 Arachis duranensis | reverse complement strand
TTGATTTTCAGTTGCTTGAGGACAAGCAACAATTTAAGTTTGGTGTTGTGATGAGCGGATAATTTGTATGCTTTTTGGCATTGTTTTTAGTATATTTTTAGTATGATCTAGTTAGTTTTTAGTATATTTAATTAGTTTTTAGTTAAAATTCACTTTTCTGGACTTTACTATGAGTTTGTGTGTTTTTCTGTGATTTCAGGTATTTTCTGGCTGAAATTGAGGGACCTGAGCAAAAATCTGATTCAGAGACTGAAAAGGACTGCAGATGCTGTTGGATTCTGACCTCCCTGCACTCGAAGCGGATTTTCTGGAGCAACAGAAGCCCAATTGGCGCGCTTTTAACGGCGTTGGAAAGTAGACATCCTGGGCTTTCCAGCAATATATGATAGTCCATACTTTGCCCAAGATTTGATGGCCCAAACCGGCGTTCAAAAGTCACCCTCAGAATTCCCAGCGTTAAACGCCGGAACTGGCACCAAAATGGGAGTTAAACGCCCAAACTGGCAGAAAA
>NC_029773.3:65834224-65835718 GCF_000817695.3 Arachis duranensis | reverse complement strand
TGACAGGGTGCGTTGAACATTTCCACTGAGAGGATGGGAGGTAGCCACTGACAACGGTGAAACCCTTGCTTAAGCTTGCCATGGAAAGGAGTAAGAAGGATTGGATGAAGACAGTAGGAAAGCAGAGAGACGGAAGGGAAGGCATCTTCATACGCTTATCTGAAATTCCTACCAATGAATTACATAAGTATCTCTATCTTTATCTTTATGTTTTATTCGCATATCACCATACCCATTTGAGTTTGCCTGACTAAGATTTACAAGGTGACCATAGCTTGCTTCATACCAACAATCTCTGTGGGATCGACCCTTACTCGCGTAAGGTTTATTACTTGGACGACCCAGTACACTTGCTGGTTAGTTGTGCGAAATTGTGTTTATGCCATGGTATTGGACACCGAGTTTTTGGATTCATTACTGGGGATTATTTGATTTGTGAAAAGTATTGATCACAATTTCGTGCACCAAGTTTTTGTGATGAGCGGATAATTTGTACGCTTTTTGGCATTGTTTTTAGTATGTTTTTAGCATGATCTAGTTAGTTTTTAGTATATTTTTATTAGTTTTTAGTTAAAATTCACTTTTCTGGACTTTACTATGAGTTTGTGTGTTTTACTGTGATTTCAAGTATTTTCTGGCTGAAATTGAGGGACCTGAGTAAAAATCTGATTCAGAGACTGAAAAGGACCGCAGATGCTGTTGGATTCTGACCTCCCTGCACTCAAAGTGGATTTTCTGGAGCTACAAAAGCTCAATTGGCGCGATCTCAACGGCGTTGGAAAGTAGACATCCTGGGCTTTCCAGCAATATATGATAGTTCATACTTTGCCGAAGATTTGATGGCCCAAATCGGCGTTCAAAGTCACCCTCAGAATTCCCAGCGTTAAACGCCGGAACTGGCACCAAAATGGGAGTTAAACGCCCAAACTGGCACTAAAGTTGGCGTTTAACTCCAGAAGGAGTCTCCACACGAAAATGCTTCATTGCTCAGCCCAAGCACACACCAACTGGGCCCGGAAGTGGATTTTTATGTCATTTACTCATCTCTGTAAACCTTAGGCTACTAGTTCTCTATAAGTAGGACCTTTTACTATTGTATTGAGATATCGGGGTAGTTATCTTTGTTCTGATGCTATCTTAGATCATTGGGAGGCTGGCCATTCGGCCATGCCTAGACCTTGTTTTTATGTATTTTCAACGGTGGAGTTTCTACACACCATAGATTAAGGTGTGGAGCTCTGCTGCACCTCGAGTATTAATGCAATTACTATTGTTCTTCTATTCAATTCCGCTTGTTCTTGTTCTAAGATATCACTTGTTCTTCAACTTGATGAACGTGATGATCCGTGACACTCATCATCATTTTCACCTATGAACGTGTGACTGACAACCACCTCCGTTCTACCTTCGATTGGGTGAATATCTCTTGGATTCCTGATACACGATGCATGGTTGATCGCCTGACAACCGAGTGCTCGCCTGACAACCGAGCCA
>NC_029773.3:65832792-65833722 GCF_000817695.3 Arachis duranensis | reverse complement strand
AGTTTGGACAACTGACGGTTCATCTTGTTGCTTAGATTAGGTATTTTTTCTTCAGAGTTCTTGAGAATGAATTCTAGAGTTTCATGATGATCTGTTGAAATCTGGCTGGCTGCGAAGCCATGTCTAATTTCATTGGACCGAGGTTTCAACTTATCATCACAAGAGCTTGTTGATTTCTATCAATCTTGCTATTGGAGCAGTGATCTGCTAAGGCTTGGCTGGCCTTTGGCCATGTCTAGTGTTTTGGACCGAAGCTTTCTTTGAAAGCTTGGCTAGCTGTGAAGTCATGTCTAATTCCTGGACCGGAGTCTTAGACTAGCATTGCACTGATTCCTAGAATTCTCATTAAGAACTTTGATATCTTTTTCCACTTAATTTTCGAAAAGCACAAAAAAAATTTACAAAATCATAAAAAAAAACATATTCTATGTTTCTTGTTGAGACACTAGTCTCATATTAAGTTTGGTGTCAATTGCATGCATTCATTCATGTGTCTTAAGGATCTTCAAATAATTCTTGATGATTTCTTACTCTGATCTTTGAATTCTCTTGACTTGAGTGTTTATGTGTCTCATATGCATTCCCATTAGTGTCAGTAGTATACAAACTGCTAAGTTTGGTGTCCTGCATGCATTGATATTTGATTCTTGTTGCATTTTGATTTTTCCTTATTATTAAAAATCCAAAAATATTTTTAAATTGTGTCTTCTCAAGTCAATCATACAGAGAATTGAAGATTCAGAACATACAGCAGAGGAATTACACAGAAAAAGTCGGGCGTTCAAAACGCCTAGTGAAGAAGGACAGACTGGCGTTTAAACGCCAGCCAGGGTACCTGGATGGGCGTTCAACGCCCAAAAGGGTATAGTTTTGGGCGTTAAACGCCAGAATGTGCACCATTCTGGGCGTTTAACGCCAGGATGGCACAAG
>NC_029773.3:65829520-65830309 GCF_000817695.3 Arachis duranensis | reverse complement strand
TGTTGAACCCCCACAGTCAAACTCTAAGTTTGGTGTTGGGAGGCCACAACCAAACTTTAAGTTTGGTGTTGAACCCCCACATTCAAACCCTAAGTTTGGTGTTGGGAGGTTCCAACATGGCTCTGAGCATTTCTGAGGCTCCATGAGAGTCCTCTGTCAAGCTACTGACATTAAAGAAGCGCTTGTTGGGAGGCAACCCAATGTTATATTTTATCTATTTTCTTTTGTTATTTTATATTTTTTGTAGGTTGATGATCATGAGAAGTCACAAAATCAATGAAAAAAGCAAAAACAAAATGAAAAACAGAAAGAAAAATAGCACACCCTGGAGGAAGAGTGTGCTGGCGTTTAAACGCCAGTGAGGCTAGCTGTTGGGCGTTTAACGCCCAGTCTGGCACCATTCTGGGCGTTTAACGCCAGAAAGGGGCACCAGACTGGCGTTAAACGCCAAAAAAGGGCAAGAAGCTGGCGTTAAACGCCAGAAATGGGCACCAGCCCGGCGTTTAACGCCAGAATTGGCAAAAAAATGCAATTTTGCTTGCCATTTGGTGCAGGGATGACTTTTCCTTGACACATCAGGATCTGTGAACCCCACAGGATCCCCACCTACCCTACCACACTCTCTCTCTTCTTCACCCATTCACCAATCACCTCAACACCTCTTCCCCAAAAACCCTTCACCTATCAAATCCCATCTTTCTCTTCACCACTCACATCCATCCTTCACAAAACCCCACCTACCTCACCATTCAAATTCAAACCACTTTCCCACCCCAAACCCACCCTCAA
>NC_029773.3:65828032-65828849 GCF_000817695.3 Arachis duranensis | reverse complement strand
ATCCGGAGATCCGACATGAGATCCGAAGAAGAGGTTGGGAAGTTCTTACCAACCCCATTCAACAAGTCGGAATCTTAATGGTTCAAAAGTTCTATGCCAATGCATGGATCACCAAGAACCATGATCAAAGTATGAACCCGGATCCAAAGAATTATCTTACTATGGTTCGGGGGAAATACTTGGATTTTAGTCCGGAAAGTGTAAGGTTGGCATTCAATTTGCCCATGATGCAAGGAGATGAACATCCTTACACTAGAAGGGTCAACTTTGATCAAAGGTTAGACCAAGTCCTCATAGACATCTTTGAAGAGGGCGTTCAATGGAAGAGTGATTCAAGAGGGAAGCCGGTTCAACTGAGAAGGCATGACTTCAAGCCCGTGGCTAGGGGATGGTTGGAGTTTATCCAACGCTCAATCATTCCCACTAGCAACCGGTCCGAAGTTACTATAGACCGGGCTATCATGATTCATAGCATCATGATGAGAGAAGAAATAGAAGTTCATGAGGTTATATCTCAAGAACTTTATAAGGTGGCGGACAAGTCTTCTACCTTGGCAAGGTTAGCCTTCCCTCATCTCATTTGTCACCTCTGTTATTCGGTTGGAGTTGACATAGAGGGAGACATCCCTATTGATGAGGACAAGCCCATCACTAAGAAGAGGATGGAGCACATAAGAGACCCCACTCATTATGAGATCCCTGAGATACCTCAAGGGATGCACTTTCCTCCACAAAATTATTGGGAGCAACTAAACACCTCCCTAGGAGAATTGAGTTCCAACATGGGACAACTAAGGGTGGAGCACCAAGAACACTC
>NC_029773.3:65818499-65825685 GCF_000817695.3 Arachis duranensis | reverse complement strand
CAAGTGCACTGGGTTGTCCAAGTAATACCTTACGTGAGTAAGGGTCAATCCCACGGAGATTGTCGGCTTGAAGCAAGCTATGGTTATCTTGTAAATCTTAGTCAGGATATCAGAAATTATCAGGATTGATTGTAAAAAGCAAAAGAACATGAAATAAGTACTTGTTTTGCAGTGATAGAGAATAGGTTGAGGTTTTGGAGATGCTCCATCTTCTGAATCTCTGCTTTCCTACTGTCTTCTTCTTCAAACACACAAGGCTCCTTCCATGGCAAGCTGTATGCAAGGGTTTCACCGTTGTCAGTGGCTACCTCCCATCCTCTCAGTGGAAATGTTCAACGCACCCTGTCACGGCACGGCTATCCATCTGTCAGTTCTCAATCAGGCCGGAATAGAATCCAGTGATTCTTTTGCGTCTGTCACTAACGCTCCGCCACTACAAGAAAAATACCCATTCAGCCACACTTTTTTTAAGCTACATTTGAAAAGCGTAGCCTATTCATAGAATAGGCTACGCTTTTCTCCGTGTTGCCTCTTTATAAGAGAAAAGGATACAGAAATGCGGCATCATTTAAAAAGCGTAGCCTTAGGTATTATAGAAATCACTTATAAAGCGTAGCCGTAGATTGATATCTATAGATTCACTTTTCGTATCAAAGGAGACGCTTTTAAAGAGTAGCCTGTTTATTAAGTTTTGGGTGCGTTTTAAAAATGATGCCTAATGTATCTAGAACAAAAAACTTAACACTTAGTAAATTATTTTCTTCTTTTTCCTGAAAGCAAATTGATGATACTTAATAAAATTTTTATCCATTCCCTCCAAATCTCACTCACCTCCAAAGCACCTTCATCCACTTTCGTAAACCCTCGTCGCCCCTCATTCCCTCCAAAGTCACCATCGCGAAGTAGAAATCCTGCCTGCCTCCAAAGCTCACCTTTGCCACGCACCCTTTCACACACACACACCCAGATTCAGAATGAGTGAACCAGAGGGAGGAGAGGAGGAAGACAGAGATGAGAGCGCGAGTGAGAGACCAGAGAGTGAGAGGGGGTCACTACCGCAACACCGCTGCAGCCGCCGCCATCGCCGTCGTGGAGGAGGGAGTCCGGAGGAGAGAGAGAGAAAAAGATGATTCGCAGATGAGATGGAGAGAGAGGACGAAGACGCGACGCGAGAGAGAAGGAGGTTGTTCCGCCGTGCACTGTCGTCGCTCCTGGGGTCAATTGAAGCCGCCGCCGCTGCTAGGGCTTGCCGTGCTCCTGTCCTCACTTTCGGCTTCTACGATTACTTCCTGTTCGTACTCCCAACCCCTCTCTCTCTCCAACTTTCATTTCATTCTCATTTCAATTTCAATTTCAATGTCTCTGCAGGTATTTCATCGGTGCCGTTTTCGACACCAAGGGTGCGGATGCAATTCTATCTTTTGAAAAGTTCTGCTGCAATCTCCCCAGACCTCTTCTTTAGGTTCTGGTTTCTATTTGGATTAGTTTTCTCAATTCGATTTCGATCCATCTGCTAATTAATTGGGTTGATTAATACCAGATCATATATGATTAATGTGAATGAAGAACACTAGGTTAAGTTGAATTGATTTGAATCATGGATAAGAGCATGTTAGCTGGTTTGGAATCATTTGCTTTTGCTAACTTTTCCAATCCACTATGCTTTCTTTACTCTCTTGATTTATTACACTGATTTAATGTTCTCAATGTTCTGTAGATTCTATGAAATTTAGCATGAGTAGTTTTTGTGATTTATCCGAAATAGTAAAGTTGAGTAAAGAGTGAAAATTATAACTCTTACCATTGGAATCCATGATTCCATCATCAATGAGCTCTTGCATATTTTCTTGCAAGATAACTTTGCAGCCATGTTGTGCTAATTTATGAGACAAGTGCATTAGAGGGTTCACATGCCCTTGTGCTGGAATGGAATAACTGGAACATGTTTGAGCTTCATCTTTTCTGGTGTTTTTGATTCTGAGGTTTAGCATTACTCTTTCTTTTAGTTGCATTGTAGCTACTGATTTAAGCTATGTACCTACCTTATTTTAATTTAATTTTTTTGCACAAGACAGCTATAAAAAATGCTTGATTACAAGTAAAGCAAGTTGATTCCTTAGTGCCAAACAGAGTTGGAGTTTTGGTTCCAATTTTAGAGTTGTCTTCAGGGATTATTGAGTAACTTTTTAACTTTGAATTTGCTAGTATATTTCTTATAGGAAGGGCGTCTTTGGGAATTGGGAAGGGTATATTAAATTGTGACTAAAAGGAAACCTTTTTACTAGTATACTTTGTAGCAGGATTTATTGTAACTTTGAATCTCTCAATGATTTTTATTGTTGCTTTATGATGTGGAGGCTGCTGTGAGTTAAGAGATTGGAGTCATTCTCAGGTTTGATTTGTATTTATTTAATTTTCTATAGCAAATGTGATTTCATTTTAAGTAGGTGCTTCTCTATTAGCAACTTGTTTTTCCAATGATTGTTATGGTATTTAATTAAACTGATATAATCTGCAATGCAGTTTTTTGTACCTTTGACTATTGTATCAACATGTAAATAACCTCTCTACTGAATCTATTGCTCAGATATTCAGAAAAAAGAAGCCCAAGAAGTAAAACTCAAACTTGTTTACAATTTCAGAATTACTAAGGGAGGAATCTGTTGCTCAGATAACCTCTCTACTGAATCTGTTGCCCAGATAACCTCTCTTTATAAAGTTTCATGCATTGGAGGAATCATTGCATTTTTTCCTCCTTTTCTGCAACTTTTCTAATAAAACATCATGTGGCATTTTCAGGAAAATGAGATATAAATTCAAAATATGTATGATGAAGTTCTATGAAGGGTTAATGCAGATAATTAACTGAAGTGCTGAAGCCAATTTATATCCTGGTGCAATAACTTCGACAGTTAAATGCTGAAGCTTGGGTAGATATATTCTAATATTTTCTTTGATTAGTTTCTTTGCTTCTCAATAAGGACATTATTTTGTGTTATCAGCTTCAAATTACAGAGGCAGTTGGATACTTACTTTCTCCTTGCTCACATGTGCTCTGTCAAGCTTAAAGAATGGATGCTTGTCCTGTTTACTTCTATTAAGAAGTTCTAAGGTTTGCTTGGAGTCATTGACATGATTGCAACAGCAACGGAATAAATGGTAAAAATGTAATAGATGATGAAAAATAGAACCCTTAATCATTTTGGTAAAAATGTATTAGATAGACACTTTCATATGGTAATATTATGACATTTATGCAGCTAATTTTTTAACTGTCAGTACTCTGCTTCAATTTCTGTCGTGCTGTCTGACTCAATTAGCGCAAGCTGAATAGATCTTGTGTTTGTCTGTCTTCTTCCTTCTCTGTTTTCTTTTTTTTTGTTCTTTTTATTTTCTCATTGAGGAAGAACTTAATTTTCCAAAGAGTGAAGGATCTTTAGCTGGTAGCATTAACATTCTTTCCCCTGCTGGTTGCTGCATTGGATTGCTATTCTTTTTGCTTTTCCTCCAAATCTGACCCCGGTTTGTTCTAAATCTATGCTCTGTATTTATTTCTGTTACATGTATTGTTAAATTGCCTTGTTTAAACAACCATTAGAGTTCCTCAAGTTGAATCCTCTTGCTTTAATTCCTATTCTGGTGGATGGAGATTTTGTTCTTGCTGAATCCTTAGCCATTATTATGGTTGGTCCTCCAACTTATGATTTTAATTTCCCTGTTTCTCTTATATATTCTTATTTATATTCAATTATTCATGTTCTCTATGTATGTAGTATTTGGACGATAAGTATCCTCAATACCCTTTGCTGCCTCATGACGTTCCCAAAAGAGCACTCAATTTTCAGGTACACCTGCTGCATAATCTTAAGCTCTAGTCCTTTTTGTTACTCAGCTTTCTAATCATCTTATCCACTCTCCACAGGTTGCACATATTGTTTTGCAGAATAACGTCATTGAGAAAAAGGTTGGCCCTCATGAAAAACTTCCTTGGGCACAAAGTGTCATTAGAAAGGGCTTCACAGGTGACACTTCACTGAATACCATTAAGATATATTCTGGTTTGTTACTTCCAAACCAATTATTCATTTGAGTGGTTTTTTTCCTTGCCTTAATTAAATGTTGCATATTTTTCATTATTTTCAGCACTTGAAAAGCTACTGAAAGATCATGCAGGGAGATATGCCACTGAAGATGAAATTTTTCTGGTACTATTATTATAATATTTTTGTACTTAAATTTATGCAGCACTTAAATTTTTATACAAGCATGTTTACTCATCTTAATTGGATGTGGCAACCCTTTTTAATGAACAACTATTATTATAATATTAGTATTCCTTTGAAAGCATGTCTTTGGAATGTGAACTTGGATTTTTACCTTAGCAACTTGTAAGGCATCTTTCTAAGTATAATAATTGGATGATCAATTCTTCCTCACCCTGTTTGTCCATGTATTTTGCGATCTTGTTCTGTTTGATTGGCCTTTATGGTTAACAAAACCGAACCAATTACCGAACCTACGGTTACTAGGATCAATATGGTTGAGTCAGCATAAACACTCATTTTGACTAGGTAGCATTCACCATTCAACCAACCTATCCTATAAGGCTGTCTGTTACTCATGCTTGTGGCAGTTATCAATAAGATCATTGCAATCCCAAAGCTAAGCCTGCCAACCATCACATCATTCAAATTTTATTACTGCATTAGGGGCAAAGCTTTTTTGTTCTTCTATTGTGTACAATTGAATTTGTGCTATAGAGTTCCTATTCTTATTATGTAATTTGTATTAATGGAATTCAAAACAGTGCAAGGGCATTTGAGTTTTGAAATCCCTTTAATTCTTATTATTAGTCTTCAATATGTAGTGCAAGATCACTTGGAGGATTTTAATTGGTGTTGCCGTGGAAAATGTAATCCGACAGCCCATTCCAGAGGTAAGCATGGTATTTCTCAAAATTTGGAGGGCGAAAAAGTTTCTGATTAATGCACTAGTTTATGAAGTTTTATTCATTAATTTGTCTTCAATTTTTTAAGCCTTTTGCTTCAATTTACTTGTGTAACTTGATGTATTCTTGAATTGTGTTTTGGGTTCTGATTCGCCATAAATAGATTAAGCCAGGGGATTCATGTTTGGTCCGTCAATTGCATTGGGGATATTGGTACAAAATTGATATATCTGTCTCAATTCATTTTTAATTTTACAATTTAGGTTGATAATTCTCACTTTACTCTTTGAAGCAACGCCATTTTTCCCACTTGAAATTAAGCTGATTGGCATGATTTTGGGAATTTAGCATTCAGTTTTAATGAGAATAATAAAAAACTAACAAGCTGAGAAGAGAAAAAGTAAGTGATCAATCAAATAGATACTGTGGTATTGTATCTTATTTATCTGAAATAACAAATCTACTAAATCAAAGTGCTTACTACTTTTGATAGGTAACGAGCTATTAGAATGCTTTTAGTTTTGTTCAAGGTGAGTAACTATTATAGTTGTTTGGTAAATAATGCTGGGATTGGTTTGGGTAATAAGTATCCTATTGGCAGTAAAGTTCAAGCTGTTTGGAGTGAAGATAGGTAATGGTATATTCAGCAATTAATTTTTTTTCTTTGTCCATTTATTCAGCAATTAGTATGATGATCATATATATTTTAGTATTTCAATTCAGTTTGTGATCTTACTATTTTGATTTAGTTAATTTCTATTTACACTTATTTTGTGCACCTTTAGAAGAATTTTGTTGTTTAAACTTCTTAGAAGTGCAAGTATTTTTGCAGCAGCCCCGCTAGGAATGAACAAGGGAATGAACACTAATACAATTGTTAAGGCCAAGAGTTTTCTTGATGGTGATGAAGATCAGCATGAAAAAGATGTGTTTGAGAAGAATCTGAAGGCGCTTCAGAAGATTTTTTAATCATTATGCCAAGATTAGAAGATTGACGATTTTCTGTTTGTTAAGCTCTTGTCGGATATAGAGTGTAAACTTTGCATTTTAATTGATGTGATACAAGTTTTATGTAACTTAAATTATCTTAAGTTATCTCTCATTTAATTAAAAATGTAAAATTATATATGTAATAATATTATTAAATATTATGTTGTATAAAAAATTATTAGAATATTATATACATACAGAAAATAAAAAAGACAATGAGGGACCTAAGGCTACACTTTTATAGAGTAGCTATGGCTATATAGAAAATTAAAAAAAAATAATAAGGGACCTAAGGCTACGCTTATAAAAAGTAGCTATGGTATACAATGTGGCTACGCTTTACAAGTGATGTAGTAGCATTGAAAAGCGTAGCCTATTCTGGAAAAATGAAAGCTGAAAAGCGTAGCCTTTGGTCCTAGATAGCATCACTTGAAAAGCGTAGCCTATTCCCAAACGCCAAAAGCGTAGCCCTTGGTGCAGAAAAGCGTAGCCTTTGAGAATAGGCAACGGCCGAATAGGAATCACTCCAAAAAACGTAGCCGTAGCCCAAAAAGCGTAGCCGTAGCCTAAGGCATCATTTTTTTTCACTTTTGGCTACACTTTTCAAGTGTACTTGAATGGGTGTTTTTCTTGTAGTGCGCCTTCAGGAGTTTGAAGCTCGTCACAGTCATTCAATCATTGAATCCTACTCAGAATACCACAGACAAGGTTTAGACCTTCCGGATTCTCTTGAATGCCGCCATCAATTCTAGCTTATACCACGAAGATTCTGATTAAGGAATCCAAGAGATATCTACTCAATCTAAGGTAGAACGGAGGTGGTTGTCCGGCACGCGTTCATAGTTGAGAATATGATGAGTGTCACGGATCATCACATTCATCCGGTTTAAGAACAAGTAATATCTTGGAATGGAAGCAAGCGTAATTGAATGAAAAACAGTAGTGATTGCATTAATCCATCAAGACACAGCAGAGCTCCTCACCCCCAACCATGGGGTTTAGAGACTCATGCCATGGAAGGTACACAAAGAAACGTGTAAAGTGTCATCAGGTACAGATACAATGTCAAAAGATCCTATTAATAGTAAGCTAGTAACCTAGGGTATACAGAAATGAGTAAATGACGTAAAAATCCACTTCTGGGTCCACTTAGTGTGTGCTTGGGCTGAGCATTGAAGCTTTCATGTGTAGAGACTTTTTCTGGAGTTAAACGCCAGCTTTCATGCCAGTTTGGGCGTTTAACTCCAA
>NC_029773.3:65817611-65818429 GCF_000817695.3 Arachis duranensis | reverse complement strand
ATTTTAACTAAAAACTAATAAAAATATACTAAAAACTAACTAAATCATACCAAAAACATACTAAAAACAATGCCAAAAAGCATATAAATTATCCGCTCATCACAACACCAAACTTAAATTGTTGCTTGTCCCCAAGCAACTGAAAATCAAAATAGGATAAAAAGAAGAGAATATACTATAGACTCCAAAATATCAAGGAAACTTAGCTCCAATTAGATGAGCGGGACTAGTATCTTTTTGCCTCTGAACAGTTTTGGCATCTCACTCTATCCTTTGAAGTTCAGAATGATTAGCATCTATGGGAACTCAGAACTCAGATAGTGTTATTGATTCTCGTAGTTAAGTATAATTAAGTTCAGAATGATTAGCATCTATAGGAACTCAGAACTCAGATAGTGTTATTGATTCTCCTAGTTAAATATAATGATTCTTGAACATAGCTAGTGTATGAGTCTTGGCTGTAGCCCAAAGCACTCTGTTTTCCAGTATTACCACCGGATACATACATGCCACAGACACATAATTGGGTGAACCTTTTCAGATTGTGACCCAGCTTTGCTAGAGTCCCCAATTAGAGGTGTCCAGGGATCTTAAGCACACTCTTTTTGCCTTGGATCACAACTTTATTTCTTTCTTTTTCTTTCTCTCTCTCTTTTTTTTTGTATCCACTGCTTTTTCTTGCTTCAAGAATCAATTAAATGATTTTTTAGATCCTCAATAACAATTCTCTTTTTCCTTATCCTTTCAAGATTCAACAATTTTTAACATTCTCAAAACAACAAATTCAAGAGACATATGCACTGTTCAGGCATTCATTC
>NC_029773.3:65816806-65817515 GCF_000817695.3 Arachis duranensis | reverse complement strand
CCTGTACTTCTTGTTCTTTTGTGATTAAAGCATTTTTCATTTAAGAGAGGTGATGGATTCATAGGACATTCATAGCTTTAGGACATGAATTTTAAATTTTATTAATTATGAAATAAGAACAAGACTCAAAAATAGATATAAGATTAGACTAAAAAAAAAAGAAAACAAAAATTTAAACTAGGCTCCTTATAACAGAGGTTTTCACAGAGTTAGGACTCAACAACCTTGATTTTGAGAAGTGGATGTCCCTCAAATTGAGGGGAGAATTTCTGGCGTTTCAGCTCTTGGAGTTCACGCCCCTGCTTCTCTTGTTCCTTCAGCAATTTGCAGAGCATGCAGTTCTGATTCTGCTGTTCTTCCTTAAGTTACTCCATAGTCTCTTGCAACTTGGTGATAGATGCTTCTAGGCTGGCCCAGTAGCCAATTTCAGGGAATTTAGGGAGGAACTCCTGTGCCCTCCTTTTGATAGAGTTGTCTTGCATTTGTCCTTCCATTGACTTCTTGGTGATTGGATGTTCAATGGGTATGAATTTATCTACTCCCATCTTTACCCCAGCCTTTTTACAGAGCAAGGAGATCAAGCTTGGGTAAGCCAATTTGGCTTCAGTGGAATTTTTATTTGCAATTGTGTAGATCTCACAAGCAATCACATGATGAACCTCCACTTCTTTTCCAAGCATAATGCAATGAATCATCACTGCTCTCTTGA
>NC_029773.3:65815009-65815341 GCF_000817695.3 Arachis duranensis | reverse complement strand
ACATATCCATATGGTGACACTCCTGTAATCACATATGGACCCCTCCACCGGGATTTAAGTTTTCCTGGAAACAAGCGGAGCTTAGAGTTGAAGAGCAGAACTTTTTGTCCCGGCTCAAAGACTCTGGTTGACAACTTCTTGTCATGCCACTTCTTTGCCTTTTCCTTATAAATTTTTGCATTTTCAAAGGTATTGAGTCTGAACTCTTCTAGCTCATTTAACTGGAGCAATCTTTTTTCACCAGCTAACTGAGCATCCATGTTTAGGAATCTGGTTGCCCAGTAGGCTTTATGTTCCAGTTCCACGGGCAGATGACAGGCCTTCCCATACAC
>NC_029773.3:65811735-65813159 GCF_000817695.3 Arachis duranensis | reverse complement strand
GAAGGGCAAGTAAATGCTGTTTTCTCTTGGTCTTGAGGATCTACTGCAATTTGGTTGTAGCCTGAATAGCCATCCAAAAAGCAATAATAATCATGACCAGCTAGTCTTTCTAGCATTTGGTCTAGGAATGGTAAAGGAAAATGATCCTTTCTGGTGGCTGTATTGAGCCTTCTGTAGTCAATACACATACGCCACCCTGTGACTGTTCTTGTAGGAACCAGTTCATTTTTTTCATTATGAACCACTGTCATGCGACCCTTCCTAGGGACGACTTGGACATGGCTTACCCAGGGGCTATCAGAAATGGGATAAATAATCCCAACCTCTAGTAATTTAGTGACCTCCTTCTGCACCACCTCCTTCATGGCTAGATTAGCCGCCTCTGTGGTTGAACCATTGGCTTAGCGTCACCCTCTAATAGGATCTTGTGCATGCATTTGGCTGGGCTAATGCCCTTAAGATCACTAATGGACCACCCAAGAGCTGTCTTGTGTGTCCTTAGCACTTGAATCAGTGCTTCCTCTTCCTGTGAATTTAAAGCAGAGCTTATAATCACTGGAAAAGTGTCACCCTTTCCCAGAAATGCATACTTCAGGGATGGTGGTAGTGGTTTGAGTTCAGGTTTGAGAGGCTTATCCTCCTCCTGAGGAATTTTTGAAAATTCCTTTGTTTCCTCTGGTTCTTCTTGATCAGGTTGAGCATCCTTAAAGATGTCCTCAAGCTCTTATTCTAAACTTTCAGTCATATTGATCTCTTCCACCAAAGAGTCAATAATGTCAGCGCCCATGCAGTCATTTAGTGTGTCTGGATGCTGCATAGCTTTTACAGCATTCAACTTGAACTCATCCTCATTGACTCTCAGGGTTACTTCCCCTTTTTGTACATCAATGAGAGTTCGTCCAGTTGCTAGGAAGGGTCTTCCTAGAATGAGAGTTGCACTCTTGTGCTCCTCCATTTCCAGCACCACAAAGTCAGTTGGAAAGGCGAATGGCCCAACCTTGACAATCATATCCTCTATTATGCCTGATGGATATTTAATGGAGCCATAAGCAAGTTGGAGGCATATCCGGGTTGGTTTGACTTCTCTAGTCAACCCAAGCTTTCTGATAGTGGATGCAGGTATTAGATTGATGCTTGCTCCAAGATCACATAGGGCTGTCTTGGTGCAAGCCCCTTCTAATGTGCATGGTATCATAAAGCTTCCTGGATCATGAAGCTTTTCTGGTAAGCTTTTCAGAATGACTACACTGCATTCTTCAGTGAGAAACATTTTTTCAGTTTCTCTCCAATCCTTCTTATGACTAAAGATCGCTTTCATGAACTTAGCATAAGAAGGTATTTGCTCAAGTGCCTCTGCAAACGGAATCTTTATTTCAAGAGTCCTTAGATAGTCTGCAAAGCGGGCAAATTGCTTATCCTGTTCC
>NC_029773.3:65786428-65809503 GCF_000817695.3 Arachis duranensis | reverse complement strand
GAAAACAGTAGTAATTGCATTAATCCATCAAGACACAGCAGAGCTCCTCACCCCCAACCATGGGGTTTAGAGACTCATGTCGTGGAAGGTACACAAAGAAACGTGTAAAGTGTCATGAGGTACAGATACAATGTCAAAAGATCCTATTAATAGTGAACTAGTAGCCTAGGGTATACAGAAATGAGTAAATGACGTAAAAATCCACTTCTGGGTCCACTTAGTGTGTGCTTGGGCTGAGCATTGAAGCTTTCCTTTGTAGAGACTTTTTCTGGAGTTAAACGCCAGCTTTCATGCTAGTTTGGGCGTTTAACTCCAAGTTTTATGCCAGTTCCAGCGTTAAACGCTGGAAATTCTGAGGCTGATTTGCCACGCCAGTTTGGGCCATCAAATCTTGGGCAAAGTATGGACTATTATACATTGCTGGAAAGCCCAGGATGTCTACTTTCCAACGCCATTAAGAACGCGCCAATTGGGTTTTTGTAGCTCCAGAAACTCTACTTCGAGTCCAGGGAGGTCAGAATCCAACAGCATCTGCAATCCTTTTCAGTCTCTGAATCAGATTTTTGCTCAGGACCCTCAATTTCAGCCAGAAAATACCTGAAATCACAGAAAAACACACAAACTCATAGTAAAGTCCAGAAAAGTGAATTTTAACTAAAAACTAATAAAAATATACTAAAAACTAACTAGATCATACCAAAAACATACTAAAAATAATGCCAAAAAGCGTATAAATTATCCGCTCATCACTCTTCAAACAAAACCGGGAGTGGTCCAGATGTGATAATAGAAAGTGATCAGGGAACCCAAATCAAACTCTCCCTAAAATTTGAGTTCCCTGCGTCAAATAACCAGTCCAAATACGAAGCATTACTAGCCGGTTTGATGCTGGTTAAGGAGGTGGGAGTTGAAAAGCTTATCATCTTCGGCGATCCACAAGTAGTCACCTCACAAATAGAAGGAAGCTACCAAGCTAAAGATCCCACCATGAAAAAATACCTGGATAGATGACCTCCATAATCAACTACCTCAAATCGGAGACCCTCCCTACAGCTAAGAAGGAGGCAAAGAGACTAAGACGAGAAGCACAGTACTACACCATCATAAACGACACTCTATACAAAAGAGGGATCTCGACACCCCTATTAAAATGTGTGCCGACCTCCGACAGAAAAGAAATCTTGGAAGAAATACACAGTGACATATGTGACAACCATCTCGGAGCTCGAGCTCTCTTCAAAAAAGTACTCCGAGCCGGATTCTTCTAGCCGACTTTACAAAAAGAAGTAACAGAGTTCGTAAAGACATGTCCACCATGTCAGAAACATGCTAACTACCATATCATCCCACCAGAGGAACTCATTAGCGTAACATCACCTTGGCCGTTCGCAAAGTGGGTTCCCCACTCCATCACCATAGACAATGGCACCCAATTTACAGATGCAGGTTTCAGGAAGTTGGTAGCTGACTTGAAAATAAAGCACCAATTCACATCTGTAGAACACCCCCAGGATAATGGACAAGCAGAAGCTGCCAATAAAGTAATACTAGCCGGGTTAAAATGGAGACTACAGGACGCAAAAAGGAGCTTGGGCTGAAGAGCTCCCGCAAGTCCTATGGGAATATCGAACAACTCCACACTCCACGATGAGGGAATCACCCTTTCGACTAGCTTACGGAACGGAGGCAATAATCTCTGTGGAAATCCAAGAAGGATCCCCTAGAACGATCTTCTACAACGAAGAGGCCAACTCCCAACTTCAAAGGGAAGTGCTCGACCTACTTCCAGAAATCCGGGAAAGAGCTCAAATCAAGGAGGAGGCGTTAAAACACCCAATGGCCTCAAGATACAATCGAAAGGTAGTACAGTGAAGTTTTGCCAACAACGACCTCATCCTAATCCAAAATGACATCGAAACAAGTCGACCAGGAGAGGGGAAGCTAGCAGCTAACTGGAAAGGACCCTACCGAGTCACAAAGGTACTAGGAAAAGGCTACTACAGGGAGTCCAAACTCGAGGGGCGAGAGCTACCAAGGTCATGGCATGCCTGCAACCTAAAAAGGTATTATAGTTAGGATCTTAGGCCAAGGTGCACTTTTTTCCTGAAAAGGTTATTCAACGAGGCACCAAACCAAGATCTAAAAGGGTAAGCACCCACATGTATATATTTTTATGCCTATATGTCTATTTTCTACTTGAATAAAACCTTTCAGATTTTCTACAAAATCTCACTACTAAGACGCATTAATCTGAACACAAAAATTCATCGCCCGATTACAAAGCTACAAGTCAGCAAGGTGAAAACCAAATTCACCGCCCGATCACGATGAAAATCGAATTCATCGTCCGATTTCAACAAAGGTCAGCAAGGTGAAAACCAAATTCACCGCCCGACTTCGACAAGGTCGGCCAAGTGAGAACCAAACTCACCATCCGATTTCTACAAAATCGGCAAGATGAAAAAGCGATAAAAACAGATTAATGCAAAAAGTTATAAAAAGTAACCCACATAAAGGGATTACTAAAAATAACTTCGAACGGACCGATATGAAGAAGTCAGACCAATCAACACAAAAGATACAAAAGTTATAAAAGTAATCCATAGAAAGAGGCCTGACGAGGTTTGAGAAAAAATGGATTGCTAAAAAAAACTTAAGATGGACTGACATGAAGAAGTCAGACCAGACTGATCAAAGCGACAAAAAGTTATAAAAAGTAATCCATAGGAAGAGGCTTGGCCAGCCCTGACTAAAAATGGATTACTATAAATAACTTAGAAGGGATCGACATGAAGAATTCGGCCCAAGCCGATTAAAGCTACAAAGTTATAAAAGTAATCCATATAAAGAGACCCAGCGAGGTCCAACTAAAAATGGATTACTAAAAATAACTTGAGAAGGACCGACATGAAAGAAATCAGACTAAACAGATTAAAGCTACAGAGTTATAAAAAGTAAATCCATAAAAAGAGACCTGGCGAGGTCCAATTAAAAATGGATTACTAGAAATAACTCGAGAAGGTTTGACAAGAGAAGTCGACCAGCAGAAGGCGCGCGCTAGAAGGGTCACAGCTCGACCCAAAAAGCCACGACCTCATCCAAATCGGTTTACAAGTGTTCTATGAGAATACTAAAAACAATAGTCGAACAAAGCTAGCCTCAAAGGTCACTTCGACTAAAGCAGAATATAAAACAAACGCAAAGGCAATAAAAAAAGAGGTCGGACGGTGGTGCACGAAATTGTGATCTCAATGGCGCCAACGACTTGGTACGCACAATTGTAATCTCAACTCTTTTTCACAACTTCGCACAACTAACCAGCAAATGCATTGGGTCGTCCAAGTAATAAACCTCACTTGAGTAAGGGTCGATCCCACGGAGATTGTCGGCTTGAAGCAAGCTATGGTCATCTTCTAAATCTCAGTCAGGCAGATTCAAATGGTTATGGAGTTTTGATAGTTAAAAGGTAAATAAGAATAAAATAAAGATAGAGATACTTATGTAATTCATTGGTGGGAATTTCAGATAAGCGTATGGAGATGCGTTGTTCCTTCTGAATCTCTGCTTTCATATTGCCTTCATCCAATCCTTCATACTCCTTTCCATGGCAAGCTGTATGTTGGCTGTCACCATTGTCAATGGCTACTTCTCATTCTCTCAGTCAAAATGGTCCTTTACGGTTTCTGTACGGCTAATCAACTGTCGGATTGCTCGTCTCGGATGAAAAATACCGTGCACAGATATCGTATGGCTAATCAACTGTTGGCTCTCAATCGTGCAGGAATAGGATTTACTATCCTTTTGCGTCTATCACCATGCCCTACAGTCATGAGTTTGAAGCTGGTCACAGTCATCCCATCCCAGATCCTACTCGGAATACCACAGACAAGGCTTAGACTTTCCGGATCTCAAGAATGCTGCCAATTGATTCTAGCTTGTACCACGAAGATTCTAATCTCGGATTTAGATGCCCCATTGTCAGAGGGGAGTCGATGTGAATCATTGATTAGAAACCCAAGAGATATACATTCAAGCTTGTTTTCATGTAGAACGGAAGTGGTTGTCAATCACGCGTTCATAAGTGAGAATGGTGATGAGTGTCACATAATCATTACATTCATCATGTTCTTGTGTGCGAATGAATACCTCAGAATAAGAGTAAGCATGAATTGAATAGAAGAATAATAGTACTTTGCATTAATACTCGAGGAACAGCAGAGCTCCACACCTTAATCTATGGTGTGTAGAAACTCCACCGTTGAAAATACATAAGTGAAAATAGGGTAGGCATGGCCGTGAGCCCAGCCCCCAATGTCTAAGGACTAACAATGATCCAAGATGTTCCAAAAGGTCGTCCAGAGATATCTAATACATTAGTAAAAAATTCTATTTATACTAAACTAGTTACTAGGGTTACAGAAATAAGTAAATGATGCAGAAATCCACTTCCGGGCCCACTTGGTGTGTGCTTGGATTAAGCATTGAAGCTTTCACGTGTAGAGGTCTTCCTTGGAGTTAAACGCCACTTTGTAACTTGTTTCTGGCATTTGACTCTAGCTTGCAACTTGTTTCTGGCGTTTAACGCCAGAATAGGGCAGAAAGCTGACGTTGAATGCCAGTTTGCGTCGTCTAAACTCAGACAAAGTATAGACTTCTGTAGCTCCAAAAAATCCATTTCGAGTGCAGGGAGGTCAGAATTCAACAGCATCAGCAGTCCTTTTTCAGCCTCTGAATCAGATTTTTGCTCAGGTCCCTTAATTTCAGCCAGAAAATACCTGAAATCATAGAAAAACATACAAATTCATATTAAAGTCCAGAAATTTGAATTTTGCTTAAAAACTAATAATTATATACTAAAAACTAACTAAATCGTACTAAAAACTATCTAAAAACAATGGCAAAAAGCGTATAAATTATCCGCTCATCACAACACCAAACTTAAATTGTTGCTTGTCCCAAGCAACTGAAAACAAAATAGGATAAAAAAAGAGAATATACAATGAATCTCATAATATCAATGAAACTTAGTCCCAATTAGATGAGCGGGGCTAGTAGCTTTTTGCTTCTGAACAGTTTTGGCATCTCACTTTATCCTTTGAAATTCAGAATGATTGGCATCTATAGGAACTCAGAATTTTTGATAGTGTTATTGATTCTCCTAGTTCAGTATGTTGATTCTTGAACACAGCTACTTTAAGAGTCTTGGCCGTGGCCCTAAGCACTTTGTTTTCCAGTATTACCACCGGATACATAAATGCCACAGACACATAACTGGGTGAACCTTTTCCGATTGTGACTCAGCTTTGCTAAAGTCCCCAATTAGAGGTGTCTAGAGCTCTTAAGCACACTCTTTTTGCTTTGGATCACAACTTTAACCACTCAGTCTCAAGTTTTTCACTTGGACCTTTATGCCACAAGCACATGGTTAGGGACAGCTTGATTTAGCCGCTTAGGCCTGAATTTTATTTCCTTGGGCCCTCCTATCCATTAATGCTCAAAGCCTTGGATCCTTTTTACCCTTGCCTTTTGGTTTAAAGGGCTATTAGCTTTTTCTGCTTTTTTCTTTTTCTTTCTTTTAATTTTCTCTCTTTTTTTGCCACTTTCTTCTTCTTTTTTTCGCAAGCTTTCTTATTCACTGCTTTTTCTTACTTCAAGAATCAATTTCATGATTTTCAGATTATCAATAATATTTCTCTTTGTTCATCATTCTTTCAAGAGCCAACAATTTTAACATTCATAAACAACAAGATAAAAAATATGCACTGTTCAAGTATTCATTCAGAAAACAAAAAGTATTGCCACTGCATCAAAATAATTAAACTATTTCAAGATAAAATTTGAAATCCAAGTAATTAAGCACATTTTTTATTTAAGAGAGGTGAAGGATTCATGGAATTATTCATAGCTTTAAGACATAGACACTAGACATTAATGATCATGTAGTGAAGACACAAACATAGACAAAAATAAAGCTCAAAACTGAAAACAGAAAAATAAATAGACAAGGAGATTAAGGAATGAGTCCACCTTAGTGAGGATGACATCTTCCTCTTGAAGAACCAATGGTGCTCTTGAGCTCCTCTATGTCTCTTCCTTGCCTTTGTTGCTCCTCCCTCATAGCTCTTTGATCTTCTCTAATCTCATGGAGAATGATGGAGTGCTCTTGGTGCTCCACCCTTAGTTTGTCCATATTGTAACTCAAGCCTTCCAAAGAGGTGTTGAGTTGCTCCGAATAGTTGTGTGGAGGAAATTGCATCCCTTGGGGCATCTCAGGGATTTCTTGATGAGGATCTTCCTCATGCTCCTGTTGAGGTCCATGAGTGGGCTCTCTTGTTTGCTCCATCCTCTTTTTAGTGATGGATTTATCCTCTTCAATGAGGATGTCTCCTTCTATGTCAATCCCAGCCAAGTTGCATAGGTGACAAATGAGATGAGAAAAGGCAACCTTGCTAAGGTGGATGACTTGTCAGCCACCTTGTAGAGTTCTAGAGGTATGATCTCATGAACTTCCACTTTCTCCCCAATCATGATACTATGGATCATGATGGCCCGATCCACAGTCACTTCAGATCAGTTGCTAGTAGGATTGATGGAGCGTTGGATGAACTCCAATCATCCTCTAGCCACAGGCTTAAGGTCCGGTCTTTTCAATTGAATCGGATTGCCTCTTGAGTCTCTTTTTCATTAAGCTCCTTCCACACATATGTCCATGAGGACTTGGTCTAACCTTTGATCAAAGTTGACCCTTCTAGTGTAGGGCGTGCGTTTTCTTGCATCATTGGCAAGTGGAACGCCAACCTTACATTTTTCGGACTCAAATCTAAGTATTTTTCCTGAACCATTGTAAGCCAATTCTTTGGATTCGGGTTCATACTTTGATCATGGTTCCTAGTGATCCATGCATTGGCATAGAACTCTTGAACCATTAAGATTCCGACTTGTTGAATGGGGTTGGTAAGAACTTCCCAACCTCTTTTTCGAATTTCATGTCGGATCTCCGGATACTCATTTTTCTTGAGCATGAAAGGGACCTCAGAGATCACCTTCTTCTTGGCCACAACTTCATAGAAGTGGTCTTGATAGACCTTTGAGATGAATCTCTCCATCCCCTATGACTCAGAGGTGGAAGCTTTTGCCTTCCCTTTCCTCTTTCTAGAGGTTTTTCCAGCCTTAGGTGCCATAAATGGTTATAAAAAAACAAAAATCAATGCTTTTACCACACCAAAATTAAAAGGTTTTCTCGTCCTCAAGCAAAAGAAGAAAGAAAGAAGGGGAAGAAGAAGAAAATGGAGGAGATGGAGGGTTATAGGTGGTTCGGCCAAGAGGGAGAAATGTGTTTGTGTTGTGTGAATATGAAGGAGTAGTGAGGGGTTTATATAGGGGTGAGGGAAGGGTTAGGTTTCGGTCATTAGGGTTGGGTTTGGGAGGGAAAAGTGTTTTGAATTTGAAAGGTGAGGTAGGTGGGGTTTTTGGGGAAGAGGGATTGAGGTGATTGGTGAAGAGAATAGGATTTGATAGGTGAGTGGTGTTTTGGGTAGAATGTTATAGAGATGTGTAAAGGGGAGAGAAAAAGAGGTGGGGTAGGTGGGGATCTTGTGGGGTCCACAGATCTTGAGGGGTCAAGGATTTATCATCCCTCCTCCTATTAGGCGTGTAAATGCCCTTACAATGCAATCCTGGCATTTAACGCCAGACTGCTGCTTGTTTCTGGCGTTAAACACCAGCTTGTATTCCTTTCCTGGCATTAAACACCAGACTACAACCTGTTTCTGGCGTTTAACGCCAGCTTGTTGCTTCTTTTTGGCGTTTAACGCCAGTCTGGTGCTTCTTTTTGGCGTTTAATGCCCAGAATGGTGCCAGACTGGGCGTTAAATGTCCATTATGCTACCTTTACTAGCATTTAAACGCCAGTAAGTTTCTCCTCCAGGTTGTGTTATTTTTAATGCTATTTTTTATTTTTCTTTAATTTTTTGCAATTATTTTTGTGACTCCACATGATCATCAACCTAAAAAAAGAAAATAACATAGATAAATAAAATTGGGTTGTCTCCCAATAAGCGCTTCTTTAATGTCAATAGCTTGACAGTGAGCTCTCATGGAGCTTCACAGATGTCCAGTGCATTATTGGGGCCTCCCAACACCAAACTTAGAGTTTAATGTGGGGGTTCAACACCAAACTTAGAGTTTGGTTGTGGCCTCTCAACACCAAACTTAGAGTTTGACTGTAGGGGCTTTGTTTGACTCTGCATTAAGAGAAGCTTTCCTTGCTTCCTCTCCATGGTTACAGAGGGAGAACCTTGAGTTTTAAACACAAGGTAGTCCTCATTCAATTGAAGGATCAACTATCCTCTGTCCACATCAATCACAGCTTTTGCTGTGGCTAGGAAGGGTCTTCCAAGGATGATGGATTCATCCTCATCTTTCCCAGTGTCTAGGATTATGAAATCAGCAGGGATGTAAAGGCCTTTGACTTTTACTAGCACGTCCTCTACCTGTCCATAAGCCTTTTTCATGGATTTGTTTGCCATCTCTAATGAGAATTTGGTAGCCTGTACCTCAAAGATTCCCAGTTTCTCTATTACAGAGAGTGGCATTAGGTTTATGCTTGACCCCAGGTCACACAGAGCCTTCTCAAAGGTCATGGTGCCTATGGTACAAGGAATTAAGAATTTATCAGGATCCTATTTCTTTTGAGGTAATTACTGCCTAACCAAGTCATTTAGTTCATTAGTGAGCAAGTGGGGGTTCATCCACCCAAGTCTCATTACCAAATAACTTGGAATTCAGCTTCATGATTGCTCCAAGGTACTTAGTAACTTGCTCTTCAGTAATATTTTCATCCTCCTCAGAGGAAGAATATTCATCAGAGCTTATGAATGGCAGAAGTAGGTTCAATGGAATTTCTATGGTCTCTAGATGAGCCTCAGATTTCTTAGGTTCCTCAAATGGGAACTCCTTTTGTCCAGAGGACGTCCCATGAGGTCTTCCTCATTGGGATTCATGTCCTTACACTTTCTTTTTGGATTCTCTTTTGTATTGCTTGGAGAATACTAGGAGGAGTTTCAGTTACTCTTTTACTCAGTTGGCCCACTTGTGCCTCCAAATTTCTAATAGAGGACCTTGTTTCATTCATGAAACTTATAGTAGCCTTACATAGATCAGAGACTATGTTTGCTAAGCTAGAGGGGCTCTGCTCAGAATTCTCTGTCTGTTACTGAGAGGGTGATGGAAAAGGCTTGCTATTGCTAAACATGTTTCTTCCACCATTATTAAAGCCTTATTGAGGCTTTTGTTGATCCTTCCATGAGAAATTTAGATGATTTCTCCATGAGGGATTATAGGTGTTTCCATAGGCTTCACCCATGTAACTCACCTCTGCCATTGCAGGATTCTTAGGATCATAAGCTTCTTCTTCAGAAGATGCCTCTTTAATACTGTTGGATGCATTTTGCAATCCATTCAGACTCTGAGAAATCATATTGACTTGCTGAGTCAACATTTTGTTCTGAGCCAATATGGCATTTAGAGCATCAATTTCAAGAACTCCCTTCCTCTGAGGTGTCCCATTACTCACATGATTCCTTTCAGAGGTATACATGAACTGGTTATTTGCAACCATTTCAATGAGTTCCTGAGCTTCTGCAGGCGTTTTCTTCAGGTGAATAGATCCACATGCAGAATGGTCCAATGATATCTTAGATAACTCAGACAGACCATCATAGAATATATCCAGGATGGTCCATTCTGAGAGCATGTCAGAAGGACACTTTTTGGTCAGTTGCTTGTATCTTTCCCAAGCTTCATAGAGGGATTCACCTTCTTTCTGCTTGAAGGTTTGAACATCCACTCTAAGCTTTCTTAGCTTTTGAGGAGGAAAAAATTTGGCTAAGAAAGCCATAACCAGCTTATCCTAAGAGTTCAGGCTATCTTTAGGTTGAGAGTCCAACCATGTTCTAGCTCTGTCTCTACAGCAAAAGGGAAAAGCATAATCTTGTAGACCTCGGGATCAACTCCGTTGGTCTTAACAGTATCACAGATCTGCAAGAATTCAGTTAAGAACTGAAAAGTATCTTCTGATGGAAGTCCATAAAACTTACAATTTTCTTACATCAGAGAAACTAATTGAGGCTTTAGCTCAAAATTGTTTGCTCCAATGGCAGGGATTGAGATGCTTCTTCCATGGAAGTTGGAATTTGGTGCAGTAAAGTCACCAAGCATCTTCCTTGCACCTCCACCATTGTTATTGGCTTTGGCCATCTCTACTTCTTTTTCAAAAATTTCAGTAAAGTCCTCTTCAGAGTGTTGTGTTTTAGCTTCTCTTAGCTTCCTCTTCAAAGTCCTTTCAGGTTCCGAATCAACTTCAACAAGAATGTTCTTATCCTTGCTCCTGCTCATATGAAAAAGAAGAGAAATTCTCTATGTCACAGTATAGAGATTCCTTTATGTGAGTAGAAGAATAAGAATGAAAGAAGAAGAAGAAAAATTCGAACACAGAGAAGGGAGGGGTTCAAATTTTGAGAAGAGAAGTGTTAGTAAATAAATAAAATAAATAGAAAGAGATAGAGAGAAATTCAAAAATTAGAAGAAAAGAAAAGAAAAATATTTTTGTTTTTATTTTAAAATTTAGTTAGAATTCGAAAATTAAGAGAAGAAATAAAATTAAAATTAAAATTAAAATTTGAAACAATTAGTTAATTAAAAGAATTTTTGAAAAAGGGTGAAGAATTTTCAAAAATTAGAGAGAGAAAATTAGTTAGGTGATTTTGAAAAAGATAAGAATTTTAAGATCAAACAAAAAGTTAAGTGGTTAATTGAAAAAAAATTTGAAAATCAATTTTGAAAAGATCAGAAGTTAGAAAAGATTTTGAAATTGATTTTGAAAAAGATATGATATGAAAAAGATATGTTTGAAAAGATATGATTGAAAATATATGATTAAAAAGATATGATTGACATTTATTTTGAAAAAGATTAGAAAAAGAAATTTAGAAAGATTTGATTTTGAAAATTGAAGTTGATTACTTAATTAACAAGAAACTAAAAGATATGATTCTAGAATTTAAAGATTGAACCTTTCTCAACAAGAAAGTAACAAACTTCAAATTTTTGAATCAATCACATTAATTGTTAGTAAAGTATTCGAAAATTATGAAATAAAATTAAGAAAAAGATTTTGAAAATCAATTTTTAAAATTTTCGAAAATAATAAGAAAAATGAAAAAGATTTGATTTTTGAAAAAGATTTTGAAAAGATAGGATTTTTAAAATTGAAATCTTGACTTGACTAATAAGAAACAACTTATTTTAAAAATTTTTGACTAAGTCAACCCAAAGATTTCGAAATTTATGAGAGAAATAAGGGAAAGATATTTTTTGATATTTGAATTTTTATGAGGAAAGAGAAAAACCACAAAAGACTCAAAATATGAAAATTTTGGATCAAAACCAATGATGCATGCAAGAACACTTTGAATGTCAAGATGAACACCAAGAACACTTGGAAGATCATGATGAACATCAAGAATTTATTTTTGAAAGATTTTTAAGAAAAGAAAAACATGCAAGACATGAAACTTAGAAATTTTTAATGGTTAGACACTAACAAAACAAGAATGCATATGAAAAACAAGAAAAGATACAAAAACAAGAAAATATGAAGATCAAACAAGAAGACTTGTCAAGAACAACTTGAAGATCATGAAGAATGCAATGCATGAATTTTTTGAAAAATGCACAAATTTTAAAAAAATGCAATTGACACCAAACTTAAAATTTGACACTAGACTCAAACAAGAAACACAAAATTTTTTTTTTTGTTTTTGTAATTTTTTTTGGATTTTTTGAAAATTATTTTTTTGAAAAAGAACGAAAAAAAAGAAGAAAAATTTTGAAATATTTTTGAAAATTTTTTGAAAATAAAATAGAAGTTGAAACAAGAAGAAAATTACCTAATCTGAGCAACAAGATGAACCGTCAGTTGTCCAAACTCGAACAATCCCCCGCAACGGCGCCAAAAACTTGGTGCACGAAATTGTGATCTCAATGGCGCCAACAACTTGGTACGTACAATTGTAATCTCAACTCTTTTTCACAACTTCGCACAACTAACCAGCAAGTGCACTGGGTCATCCAAGTAATAAACCTTACGTGAGTAAGGGTCGATCCTACGGAGATTGTCGGCTTGAAGCAAGCTATGGTCATCTTGTAAATCTCAGTCAGGCAGATTCAAATGGTTATGGAGTTTTGATAATTAAAAGGTAAATAAGCATAAAATAAAGATAGAGATACTTATGTAATTCATTAGTGGGAATTCAGATAAGCGTATTGACGAAAGGATTTTCTATCGGTAAAGAATTTCACAAATAAGTTCGCGTTGTAAGTATAGTTTCTAAACCAACAAAAAATCCTTTCGTATAAAAGTTTTGTTTGTCACTTAAGCAAACCCAATAAAAATAAATAACCGAAGTATTCAAACCTCGGGTCGTCTTCTCAAGGAATTGCAGGGAAGATGATTTATTATTGGTTATGGAAAAAGATATATTTTATTTTGGGTTTTTGAAAGGTTGAATGAGAAAAATAGATTGCAGGAAATTAAATCAATAGCAAAGAAAAGCTCTTGGCAAAGTATGAAAATTGGAAGTCCTATCCTAGTTATCCTTATCAATGGTGATGAGAATTATATATTTGCTCCCACTAAGTCAACCTCTAACTATAAAGGTAAGTCAAGTGGCTAAATCAATTTAACACCTAAAGTCCTAGTCAACTCCTGAGGAAAGACTAGAGTTATAGGAATCTAAATCAATTAGCAAAGATATCAATTATCAATCACGATGAGTTTGACAAATCAAGAGTTACCAATTAATTAACTAAAGCCAAGGATGTAGAAGGCTAAATAAAAATCATATATCTGAAAATACCTCAAATTGCATTAGTTAAGAAAATCCTAACATGAAAAGTTCATAAGCCAATTTGGCAAACTAAAATAAAATAATAGAATGAATAAAAGTTTAAGAAAAATTGGAGTAAAGGAACATTGAACCTGTGATGAAGAAGAAATAAATCCTAATCCTAATAGAAATCCTAATCCTAAATCCTAAGAGAGAGGAGAGAGCCTCTCTCTCTTTAAAACTACATCTAAATTATGAAAAGTGAAAAATGAATTGTCTCCCTTCATTCCTCCACTTTGTAGCCTTTAATATGTGTTTTCTGGGCTTGAAACTGGGCCGGAAATAGCCCAGAAATCGCTGGGACCAAATTCAAACACGTGCAGGTCGCTGGAATTTCTGCAGAACGACGTGTTCACATGATTCAAGCGTGCGTGTCGTTTTTCTGTACGACCACTATGGTCAATTATATATCAAATCGAAGCCCCAGACGTTAGCTTTCCAACGCAACTAAAACCGCATCATTTGGATCTCTATAGCTCAAGTTATGGTCATTTTAGTGCGAGAGGGTCAGGCTGACAGCTTTGCAGTTCCTTCAATTTCTTGTATTCTTTCTACTTTTGCATGCTTCCTTTCCATCCTCTAAGCCATTCCTGTCCTGTAAACTCTAAAATCACTTAACACACATATCAAGGCATCGAATGATAATAAGAGAGATTTAAACATAGCAAATTTAAAGTCCAAAGAATAATGTTTTCAATCGTAGCACAATATCCGGAAGGAAAACATAAACTCATGCAATTAGTATGAATAAGTGTATGAAAGATTGATAAAATCCACTCAATTAAGCACAAGATAAACCATAAAATAGGGGTTTATCAACCTTCCCACACTTAATCATTAGCATGTCCTCATGCTAAGCTCAAGAGAAGCTATAAAAGAGTGAAGGGGAATGATAGAGAGTATGCAATGCAACCTACCTATGTGAATACAACTACATGTAAAATGTTTCTACCTACTTGGTTAAAAGTAAATAATTTCTCCAAGACAAATATGAATCAAATTCTACTAATTCAAATTACACAATAAAAGACAAGTAAACTTGTAAGAAGATAGCTCATGAAAGCAGGGAACATAGAATCAAGCATTGAACCTTCACTGGTAGTGTTTGTGCACTCTAATATCTCTAGTGTCTAGGGTAATTCACTCTACTCTTCTCTAGTCATGCTTTCTAAACTTTGTTCTTCATCTAACCAATCAACAAATATTTAGTATACCAATGCAAACATCATGAGGTCTTTTCAAGATTGTAATGGGGCTGAGGTAAAGGTAAGGATGTATATATAAGGCTAAGTGAGCTAACAAAGTGGATCCTTAATTAGTCTAAGATCTCACTTGACATACACATACTTTATATAATTTAAAATGCTTTACCTAGCTACCCAAATTTTTCCACTTTTGTATTACATGCTCATGTATCAAACTTATTTTTGAATTTTGTCCCATGTGCATTGATTCTTTTTATTTTGCATTTGGGGTAATATTTTTTTTGTATCCTCTTATTTAATTTAAATTTTTTTATCAATGCACATGGTAATTTAATTATTTTGGTTTCACATGAGCATGCTTCCCAAATTTTTAAATAACTTATTCAATTTAATTCCCTACTTTTTTCTATCATCCCATATTCCCATAAAATTCCCCACACTTAAATTATACACAATATCTATCTTAAGCTAACCAAGGATTCAACTTGGGATTTTTATTTTGTTTTTCTGCTTAAGGCTAGTAATGTGGTTATGAAATAGAAGGGGGTTAAAAGGCTCAAGGGGGCTAACAAATATGGCATAAAAGGTAGGTTTATTTGGGATAAGTGAGCAAAAATACAAATAATGGCCTTAATCATATGAAAGCATGTAAATATACTAAACAATGAACATATAGACTGGAACAAAATCTAGATTGCAGTTATAGATAAGGAAACACACAAGAATCAAAATTTATGGTTAAATAATGTAACCATGTAAATAAGCTCAAAATCTCACAGGTTGTGTGTTCTTTTGCTCAAAAACCATGTTCTAAATACAACTTCCAAACAAGTTTAACACAAATTTTTCAATTTAAATTAGTGAAATACTATAAAAATGTCTTGAAAAAGAAAATATTACTTCATCAAAGTAGTAACTAAATGCATAAAATCAAACAAACATGAAAATGAAACAATTAACAAATTAACATTGGTGTTGAAAAAAAAAAGAAATAACTAACCGACAGAGATCGGTATCGACCTCCCCACACTTAAAAATTGCACCGTCCTCGGTGCGTGCTAAGATGTACAGGTGGATGGGTGGCTCCGCAGCTAGTGCTCTTTTTGTTCATTTCCTTGCCGGTGGTTTGGGAGTAGCTTTCTCTTTACCTTTCTTGGTGGCCATCCTAAAAGGTAAAGAGTAAGGACGTTAAAACTTCAAGGGTTAGAGTAAGGAAGAGAACGGGAAAGGTGGTAATCAATGCACAGTAAAGAAGAATGACGTTAACACATGGTCATGACTACATGTGAAAAGTCATCAATGGAAATATAGCAAGTGCATGTGAGGACAGTTAAATGCAAGGTATTTATTGGCATGCCGGCAAAGGCATGAGTAGCATAGATCAAGCATTCAATGTCCAAGTTAGATTACCAAGTCTTTCAAATTAACAATATGTTTGTAATAACAATTATATTTAATTAATAAAATATAAAAAGGGTTTTGTGAAAAGCAAGCATTTAGAGTAGTAGAATAAAAGAAATCTAAAAACAGTGCACAATGCCATACGGGCATTTTCACAAACACATAGCATGCATGGGAAATAAGTGATGAAAAGTATTAAATTGAACATGCAGGAAACCCTATAAAAAGTAATATATAATTGTCAAACAATTCCTAATAATCCACAAGAAAAATATAGAAAATAATGACCCAAATAAATTTCTAACACCAATAAAAATAATGCAATGAATGAAAGTATGCAAATAAATTAAATGAAAAAGAATGGAAGTGAAGAGGAATGAGAAGTTAAAGAGATGAAGAAGAAGAAAGTAAGAAAAGGAAGAAGAAAGAAGAAAAGATAGAAGAGATTAGGATTAGAAAAGAAAAGATAAGATAATTGGCGCTGATCTGGATAAGTTGTGCGGCACAGGTGATGTGGACACGTGGGTCACGCGTTCGCGTGGTTAGCGCGTTTTTGAAGTGACGCGTTTGCGTGGGGCACGCATTTGCGTGATGGGGTTTGTGCTTCCAGCACCATTCTAGCCCCACTCTTTACGTCGATTTTACAGGGCCACGCGTTCACGTGGGTGACGCAGACGCGTGGGAGGCATTTTTCCACATGACGCGGACGCGTCGGCGACGTGGTCGCGTTACGCCTCCAGCCACGCTTTCGCGTGACTATCTGTTCGATTTTCTTTTCTTTCCAATGCACTTGTGACGCGGATGCGTCGCGTGCGTTTTTTTTTTTAAATAATGCAGTATGCAGAATGCAATGATAATATAAATGTTATGCATGATTCCAAGTCCAATCAAAATTCAAAGACAAACAAAACAGACTAGAATTAAAACTGAAAAGGGAACGATCATACCATGGTGGGTTGTCTCCCACCCAGCACTTTTAGTTAAAGTCCTTAAGTTGGACATTCTGGTGAGCTTCTTGTCATGGCGGCTTGTGCTTGAACTCATCTTGAAACTTCCACCAATGCTTGGTCTTCCAGCAAGCTCTATCCATACTAAGTAAATTCCTCAAGCTTTGATGGAGTTCTTCACAAGCTTTGAGCTCCCAAAATTGATCCTCATATATTCCCGGATCCCAAATCTTATTTCTACACCCGTCTTCAAGTTGATCATCATTGTTCCGGCCGGGTGGCAAGCAATTTGAATTCTCACTGAAGCAGCCAAACAACATCTTAGACCCATTCAATTGAGCTCTGCACCAACACTTGTACTCCAGTGCGGAATGTGGAACCTTAATGATCCTTGCCTGACAGCTCTTACCACTAACTATCTTCCTCTTACTCTTGATGCCACAATGAGCTCTAAGTTGACCATCCGTCTCCAGTAGCCCATATTCAAGTGGAAAAGTAAAGGATAAGGATAGGAATTTTGCCCACTTGAACGTTGTGTTAGACGGTATGGCCTTGGGAGAGGTGTTTCTAATGAATTTACAAGCTCCACTCCCTTGTGCTCTTCTCTGACAACTTTCACCTCTTTGCAAGCTTCTTCAATATCAACCTCTTCCTCTTGGCAGCTTTCTTCCAATTTAATCTCTTCTTCATTGCTCACCAAGGGCATGGGAGGTTGTGCCTCTTCTTCTTGAATCTCCATCTCTTGATCAACCTCTTCCAAGTCTTCAACTATGATATGCTTTGGAGGTTGTACACCTTCTTCAACATCAGTTTCAAACATCTTGGAAGGAGGATCTATAACTGGACTTTCCCATGGAGGTTCAGCATCTCCCAAGTCTACAATCACTTTTTCCTTTTCAATAATTGCTTCTTTGTCCAGTTGTTTAAGTATAAAATCGTACTCCTCCTTGATGATTTCTTTTATGTGACAACTCCCTTCAACTACTCCTTCATCTGCAAAGGTCTCTTCTACCTTCACTTTTAGTGCCTCCTCTAGCTCCTTATGAAGTATGGATTTGCGAATATGATCCATTCTCTCTTGTTCCATGTCAATAGCATCATTGGGATCATGTTGCTCTTGGATTGATGGATGTGGGTGCTTTTCCATGGATGGTGGTGAGGGGACGGAGAGATCATTCTGTGGTTGAAAAGGAAGTGCACTGGAGCTTGAGAGTTGAGTATTCGAGGTAGAAGATTGGTCCATGCAGGATATAAGATTTTGGAGTTTAGAGGTGAGACCCTTGAGAGAGGTAAGTATGTTCTCTATGGAAGTTTGGGGTGGATAGGAGGGTTCATCTTAATAATGATAAGGAGATAGTATATGTTGAGGTGGTGGTTCATGAGAGTAATTGTGTTGGAATAGGGGTGGTTCTGTGTATGGTTCATTTGGCTCATAAGGTGGTTGGTATGGTGGATACGGGTTAGGGTCATATGGAGGTGAATGGTGGAAAGGGGTTTGTGAGTATGGTGGTCCAAAGTCATGTTGAGGAGGGATTTCATAGGCATATGGTGGTGGTTGTTGATAATTAAAAGAGCACTCACCATAGCCATTGCTTTGATATGCATCACAGAACGGTTGTTGATAGTCCATTGGAGGTGGTTGTTGCCATGAGGGTTGATCAAATCCTTGTGGCTCCTCCTATCTTTGATTGTCCCAACCTTGATGCATGTTCTCATTGTAATCTCCTCTTCCTGCAACATAATTGTAACCAGACTCATAGCCAAAGGGGTGAGAGTTCATAATAGTAGGCAAAAATAAAAACAAAAACTAACAAAAAGAACATATTTTGAAAAAGATATGATTTTTGAAAAAAAAAAGATAAGAAAATATCTTGAAAAAGATATGATTTTTGAAAAAAAAAATTGATTTTTGAAATTTAAAACTAAGATAAGATAAGATAAAAATTTTAAAATAAAAATCTGAAAACTTTTTTTTTTGAAAAATATTTACAATAACCAATAATAAGGCACACGTTTGCAATTCCCCGGTAGCGGCGCCATTTTGACGAACGGATTTTCTATCGGTAAAGAAATTCACAAATAAGTTCGCGTTATAAGTATAGTTTCTAAACCAACAGAGAATCCTTTCGTACAAAAGTTTTGTTTGTCACTTAAGCAAACCCAATAAAAATAAATAACCGAAGTATTCAAACCTCGGGTCGTTTTCTCAAGGAATTGCAGGGAAGTATGATTTATTATTGGTTATGGAAAAAGATATATTTTATTTTGGGTTTTTGAAAGGTTGAATGAGAAAAATAGATTGCAGGGAATTAAATCGATAGCAAAGAAAAGCTCTTGGCAAAGTATGAAAACTGGAAGTCCTATCCTAGTTATCCTTATCAATGGTGATGAGAATTATATTTTTGCTCCTACTAAGTCAACCTCTAACTATGAAGGTAAGTCAAGTGGCTAAATCAATTTAACACCTAAAGTCCTAGTCAACTCCTGAGGAAAGACTAGAGTTATAGGAATCTAAATCAATCAGCAAAGATATCAATTATCAATCACGATGAGTTTGACAAATCAAGAGTTACCAATTAATCAACTAAAGCCAAGGATGTAGAAAGCTAAATAGAAATCATATATCTGAAAATACCTCCAATTGCATTAGTTAAGAAAATCCTAACATGAAAAGTTCATAAGCCAATTTGGCAAACTAAAATAAAATAATAGAATGAATAAGAGTTTAAGAAAAATTGGAGTAAAGGAACATTGAACCTGTGATGAAGAAGAAATAAATCCTAATCCTAATAGAAATCCTAATCCTAAATCCTAAGAGAGAGGAGAGAGCCTCTCTCTCTTTAAAACTACATCTAAATTATGAAAAGTGAAAAATGAATCGTCTCCCTTCATTCCTCCACTTTGTAGCATTTAATATGTGTTTTCTGGGCTTGAAACTGGGCCGGAAATAGCCCAGAAATCGCTGGGACCAAATTCAAACACGTGCAGGTCGCTGGAATTTCTGTAGAACGACGCGTCCGCGTGATTCATGCGTGCGCCTCGTTTTGCTATATGGCCATTATAGAGAATTATATATCAAATCGAAGCCCCAGACATTAGCTTTCCAATGCAACTGAAACCGCATCATTTGAATCTATGTAGCTTAAGTTATGGTCGTTTTAGTGCGAGAGAGTCAGGCTGACAGCTTTGCAGTTCCTTCAATTTCTTGTATTCTTTCTACTTTTGCATGCTTCCTTTCCATCATCTAAGCCATTCCTGCCCTGTAAACTCTGAAATCACTTAACACACATATCAAGGCATTGAATGGTAATAAGAGAAATTTAAACATAGCAAATTTAAAGTCCAAAGAAGCATGTTTTCAATCATAGCACAAAATCCGGAAGGAAAACGTAAAATCATGCAATTAGTATGAATAAGTGTATGAAAGATTGATAAAATCCACTCAATTAAGCACAAGATAAACCATACAATAGGGGTTTATCACGTATGGAGATGCGTTGTTCCTTCTGAATCTTTGCTTTCCTATTGCCTTCATCCAATCCTTCATACTCCTTTCCATGGCAAGCTGTATGTTGGGTGTCACCGTTGTCAATGGCTACTTTCCGTCCTCCCAGTGAAAATGGTCTTCTACAGTTTCTGTACAGCTAATCAACTGTCGGATTGCTCGTCTCGGATGAAAAATACCATGCATAGATATCGTATGGCTAATCAGCTATTGGTTCTCGATCGTGCAGGAATAGGATTTACTATCCTTTTGCGTCTGTCACCATGCCCTACCGTCGCGAGTTTGAAGCTCGTCACAGTCATCCCATCCCAGATCCTACTCGGAATACCACAGACAAGGTTTTAACTTTCCGAATCTTAAGAATGCTGCCAATTGATTCTAGCTTGTACCACGAAGATTCTAATCTCGGATTCAGATGCCCCATTGTCAGAGGGGAGTCGATGTGAATCATTGATTAGAAACCCAAGAGATATACATTCAAGCTTGTTTTCATGTAGAACGGAAGTGGTTGTCAATCACGCATTCATAAGTGAGAATGGTGATGAGTGTCACATAATCATTACATTCATCATGTTCTTTTGTGCGAATGAATACCTCAGAATAAGAGTAAGCATGAATTGAATAGAAGAATAATAGTACTTTGCATTAATACTCGAGGAACAGCAGAGCTCCACACCTTAATCTATGGTGTGTAGAAACTCCACCGTTGAAAATACATAAGTGAAAATAGGGTAGGCATGGCCGTGAGCCCAGCCCCCAATGTATAAGGACTAACAATGATCCAAGATGTTCCAAAAGGTCGTCCAGAGATATCTAATACATTAGTAAAAAGTTCTATTTATACTAAACTAGTTACTAGGGTTACAGAAATAAGTAAATGATGCAGAAATCTACTTTCGGGCCCACTTGGTGTGTGCTTGAGCTAAGCATTGAAGCTTTCACGTGTAGAGGTCTTCCTTGGAGTTAAACGCAAGTTTGTAACTTGTTTCTGGCATTTGACTCTAGCTTGCAACTTGTTTCTGGTGTTTAAGGCCAGAATAGGGCAGAAAGCTGACGTTGAATGCCAGTTTGCATCGTCTAAACTCAGACAAAGTATGGACTTCTGTAGCTCCAAAAAATCCATTTCGAGTGCAGGGAGGTCAGAAATCATCAGCATCAGCAGTCCTTTTTCAGCCTCTGAATCAGATTTTTGCTCAGGTCCTTTAATTTCAGCCAGAAAATACCTGAAATCATAGAAAAACACACAAACTCATAGTAAAGTCCAGAAATGTGAATTTTGCTTAAAAACTAATAATTATATACTAAAAACTAACTAAATCGTACTAAAAACTATCTAAAAACAATGGCAAAAAGCATATAAATTATCCTCTCATCACAACACCAAACTTAAATTGTTGCTTGTCCCAAGCAACTGAAAACAAAATAGGATAAAAAAAGAGAATATACAATGAATCTCACAATATCAATGAAACTTAGTCCCAATTAGATGAGCGGGGCTAGTAGCTTTTTGCTTCTGAACAGTTTTGGCATCTCACTTTATCCTTTGAAATTCAGAATGATTGGCATCTATAGGAACTCAGAATTTTTGATAGTGTTATTGATTCTCCTAGTTCAGTATGTTGATTCTTGAACACAGCTACTTTATGAGTCTTGGCCGTGGCCCTAAGCACTTATGCCACAGACACATAACTGGGTGAACCTTTTCAAATTGTGACTCAGCTTTGCTAAAGTCCCCAATTAGAGGTGTCCAGAGCTCTTAAGCACACTCTTTTTGCTTTGGACACGACTTTAACCACTCAGTCTCAAGCTATTCACTTGGACCTTTATGCCACAAGCACATGGTTAGGGACAGCTTGATTTAGCCGCTTAGGCCTGGATTTTATTTCCTTGGGCCCTTCTATCCATTAATGCTCAAAGCCTTGGATCCTTTTTACCCTTGTGATGAGCGGATAATTTATATGCTTTTTGGCATTGTTTTTAGTATGTTTTTAGTATATTTTAGTTAGTTTTTAGTATATTTTTATTAGTTTTTATTTAAAATTCACTTTTCTGGACTTTACTATGAGTTTGTGTGCTTTTCTGTGATTTCAGGTATTTTCTGGCTGAAATTGAGGGTCCTGAGCAAAAATCTGATTCAGAGACTGAAAAGGACTGCAGATGCTGTTGGATTCTGACCTCCCTGCACTCGAAGTGGATTTTCTAGAGCTACAGAAACCCAATTGGCGCGCGCTCAACGGCGTTGGAAAGTAGACATCTTGGGCTTTCCAGCAATGTATAATAGTCCATACTTTGCCCGAGATTTGATGGCCTAAACAGGAATTCCAAGTCAGCTTTAGAATTCCCGGCGTTAAACGCCGGAACTGGCACAAAAGTGGGAGTTAAACGCCCAAACTGGCACAAAAGCTGGCGTTTAACTCCCAGAAAAAGTCTCTACACATGAAAGGTTTATTGTTCAGCCCAAGCACACACCAAGTGGACCCCGGAAGTGGATTTTTACGTCATTTACTCATTCTTGTAAACCCCAGGTCACTAGTTCACCATAAATAGGACTTTTTGCTATTGTATCTGTACCTCATGACACAATACACGTTTCATATTGTGTCTTCTACGGCATGAGTCTCTAAACCCCCTGGTTGGGGGTGAGGAGCTCTGCTGTGTCTTGATGGATTAATGCAATTACTACTGTTTCTCATTCAATCATGCTTGCTCCCATTCCAAGATAATACTTGTTCTTAACCCGGATGAATGTGATGATCCGTGACAATCATCATCATTCTCAACTATGAACGTGTGCCTGACAACCACCTCCATTCTACCTTAGATTAAGTAGTTATCTCTTGGATTCTTTAACCGGAAGGATTGCAAAGTGTGATTGCAATTTCGTGCACCAAGTTTTTGGCGCCGTTGCCGGGGATTGTTCGAGTTTGGACAACTGACTGCTTATCTTGTTGCTTAGATTAGGACTGTTTTATTTTCGTCGGTTTAGAGTCTTTTAGTTGAGTCTAGTTTCATATTTTAAGTTTGGTGTCAATTGCATGCTTTTGTTTTTCTTCTAATTTTCGAATTTGCA
>NC_029773.3:65785121-65786253 GCF_000817695.3 Arachis duranensis | reverse complement strand
TTTTGTTGTTTTTCTCTTTCCTCATTTCAAAAATCAAATCTTTTTCATAAAAATTTTTCAATCATATCTTTTTAATTGATATTCTCAAAATCTTTTTAATTAACTAATTGATTCAGTTTTCAAATTTGCTTTGATCTTATTTTCTTTTAATTTTCGAATTTTTGTTTTATTTTATTTTTTCGGTTAATTCAAAAAAAATAATAAAAAAATATATTTTTTATCTACTTGCAATCCATATCATTTCCCTTTATCCATCATGGACCTAAGTGGAATTGAACAGTCCAGAAGGACTCTGGGGTCTTATGCTAAGTGGGATTGATCAGTCCAGAAGGACTCTGGGGTCATATGCTAACCCCATTACAGCTGCATATGGGAGTAGCATCTGTACACCTCCCATCAAAGCAAGCAGCTTTGAGCTAAATCCTCAACTTATTATCATAGTGCAGCAAAATTGCCAGTATTTCGGTCTTCCACAGGAAGAGCCTACTGAGTTTCTGGCACAGTTCTTACAAATTGCTGACACAGTATGTGATAAAGAGGTGGATCAGGATGTCTACAGACTAATACTGTTTCCATTTGCTGTAAAAGATCAGGCTAAGAGGTGGTTGAATAACCAACCTACAGCAAGCATAAAGACATGGAAACAGTTATCAGACAAATTCCTGAATCACTTTTACCCTCCAAAGAGGATGACACAGCTAAGGCTGGACATCCAAGGCTTTAAACAAGAGGATAATGAATCCCTTTATAATGCCTGGGAGAGGTATAGAGGTATGCTAAGAAAATGCCCCTCTGAAATGTTTTCAGAATGGGTACAGTTAGACATCTTCTACTATGGGCTTACAGAAAAAGCTCAGATGTCTTTAGACCACTCAGCTGGTGGATCTATACACATGAGGAAGACAATTGAAGAGGCTCAAGAGCTTATAGACACTGTTGCTAGAAATCAACATTTATACTCTAGCAATGAGTTCTCTACAAAAGAAGAAGTCATGGCAGTAGCCACTGATCCCAATCCTCAAGAACAGATGATTGAGCATAATCAACAAATGCTCCTGATGACAAAACAGTTAGCAGAATTTAAAGAAATGCTCATTGAAACTAAAGTTGCTAACAAGAACATAGAACTGCA
>NC_029773.3:65779327-65783523 GCF_000817695.3 Arachis duranensis | reverse complement strand
ATGTGTATTGACTACAGAAGGCTCAATACAGCCACCAGAAAGGATCATTTTCCTTTACCATTCATAGACCAAATGCTGGAAAGACTAGCTGGTCATGATTATTACTACTTTTTGGATGGCTATTCAGGTTACAACCAAATTGCAGTAGATCCTCAAGACCAAGAGAAAACAGCATTTACTTGCCCTTCTGGCGTGTTTGCCTACAGGAGGATGCCTTTTGGTCTGTGTAATTCTTCTGCAACCTTTCAGAGATGCATGTTATCCATCTTCTCTGATATGGTGGAGAAATTCCTGGAAGTCTTCATGGATGACTTCTCAGTATATGGAGACTCATTCAGCTCCTGTCTTAACCACCTAGCACTTGTCCTGAAAAGATGCCAAGAGACTAACTTGGTTTTAAACTGGGAAAAATGTCACTTTATGGTGACTGAAGGAATTGTCCTTGGACACAAAATTTCAAGCAGGGGAATAGAGGTGGATAAGGCAAAGGTAGAGATAATTGAGAAATTACCACCACCTGCCAATGTTAAGGCAATCAGAAGCTTTCTGGGGCATGCAGGATTCTACAGAAGGTTTATAAAGGATTTTTCGAAAATTGCAAAACCTTTGAGTAACCTGCTAGCTGCTGACACACCATTTGTGTTTGACACACAGTGTCTGCATGCATTTGAGACCCTGAAAGCTAAGCTGGTCACAGCACCAGTCATCTTTGCACCCGATTGGACATTGCCATTTGAACTAATGTGTGATGCCAGTGACCATGCCATTGGTGCAGTGTTGGGACAGAGGCATAACAAGCTTCTGGGTGTTGCTTCTGCAAGAGTTTGATATAGAAATAAGAGACAGAAAAGGGACAGAGAACCAGGTGGCTGATCATCTGTCCCGAATAGAACCAGTAGTTGGGGCGTCCCTCCCTTCTACTGAGATCTCTGAGACTTTCCCAGATGAGCAACTCTTTGCCATTCAGGAAGCTCCATGGTTTGCAGATATTGCAAACTATAAATCTGTGAGGTTCATACCCCATAAGTACAGCAGAGTGCAAAGAAAGAAATTAATTTCAGATGCCAAGTACTACCTATGGGATGAGCCATATCTCTTTAAGAGATGTGCTGACGGAATGATCCGCAGATGTGTACCCAGAGAAGAAGCACAGAGGATCCTATGGCACTGCCATGGATCACAGTATGGAGGACATTTTGGAAGTGAGCGAATAGCCACTAAAGTCCTCCAATGTGGCTTCTACTGGCCTACTCTCTATAAAGATGCCCGAGAGTTTGTGCGTAACTGTGATAGTTGCCAAAGAGCTGATAACTTGCCTCACGGATATGCCATGCCTCAACAAGGGATATTAGAGATAGAATTGTTTGATGTATGGGGAATTGACTTCATGGGTCCATTCCCACCATCATACTCAAACACTTACATTCTGGTAGCAGTGGACTATGTATCTAAGTGGGTAGAAGCAATTGCTACACCCACTAATGATACCAAAACCGTGCTGAAATTCCTCCAGAAACACATCTTCAGCAGCTTTGGTGTTCCCAGAGTACTAATCAGTGACGGGGGCACTCATTTCTGCAATAGATAGCTATACTCTGCTATGGTCAGATATGGAATTAGTCACAAAGTGGCAACTCCGTATCATCCACAAACAAATGGGCAAGCTGAAGTCTCTAACAGAGAGTTAAAAAGAATCCTAGAACGGACTGTGATAGCCCAAAGAAAGGATTGGGCAAAGATTTTGGATGATGCTCTGTGGGCATACAGAACAGCATTCAAGACTTCTATAGGAACCTCTCCATACCAACTGGTGTATGGGAAGGCCTGTCATCTGCCCGTAGAACTGGAACATAAAGCCTACTGGGCAACCAGGTTCCTAAACATGGATGCTCAATTAGCTGGTGAAAAAAGATTGCTCCAGCTAAATGAGTTAGAGGAATTCAGACTCAATGCCTTTGAAAATGCAAAAATTTATAAGGAAAAGGCAAAGAAGTGGCATGACAAGAAGTTGTCATCCAGAGTCTTTGAGCCAGGACAAAAAGTTCTGCTCTTCAACTCTAGGCTCAGATTGTTTCCAGAAAAACTTAAGTTTCGGTGGAGGGGTCCGTATGTGATTACAGGAGTGTCACCATATGGATATGTTGAGCTTCAGGATACTGATTCTGACAAAAAGTTCATTGTTAATGGACAGAGGATCCAGCATTATCTTGAAAGCAATTTTGAGCAAGAATGCTCAAAACTGAGACTTGAGTGATCCTCAGTAAAGGTCCAGCTAAAGACAATAAAGAAGCGCTTGCTGGGAGGCAACCCAGTCATTAGCAGGTTATATATTTTGTTTCTACAGAGGCAAGTATCAAAATGAAGGAATTCACAGAGTTACAGAAGGATTTGGTGCAAAAAGCAGAGAAACAGAGCTTACTGGCGAAAAAATGCCAGTAAGGGGCATTTTGGGCGTTAAACGCCAGAATGGGCACCATTCTGGGCGTTTAACGCCAGTAAAGGTGCCATTTTGGGCGTTAAATGCCAGAATGGGTACTATTCTGGGCGTTTAATGCCAGGTGTGCAGCATCCTGGGCATTTAGCAAAACGCCCAGTGATAAAGGGAATCCTGGCGTTTAACGCCAGCCAGGGCACCTGGCTGGGCGTTAAACGCCCACATTGGCTAACAAATGGGCGTTAAACCCCAGAATGGATACCATTCTGGGCGTTTAACGCCAGAAAGGTGGGGGACCAAGATTTTGCTTTCCAATCAATTTTTTTCAAACTTTCCTTTTTTGACCCATACTTTTCTACATAAACACATTTCAACCTTTCATCATTCACCCTCTACATAAACACATCTCAACCTTTCATCATTCACTTTCAAATCTTCAAAAAATCAAAATCCTTCTTCAAATCCCTCTCAAATCAATCCCAAATCTTATTCAAAAACTCACCAATCTCTCAAAATCTCTTCACATCTTCTCAAATCTCCTTCCAATTTTTCGAAATCTCTTCTTCCCCCCCTTATATATAGACGTTTGGCCTCACCATTCCCCCACACCATTCGAATTTGCTCTTCTCCTCTCTCTCCTCCTTCCTTTCTTTTGCTTGAGGACAAGCAAACCTCTAAGTTTGGTGTGCCTTTCCGTGATCACTAAGCCAAGATTCATCAAGATCATGGCTCCTAAGGGAAAACAAACCAATTTAAGAAGAAAGAAAGAGAATAATCCAAAGAATCTTTGGAATCAAGAGAAGTTCTTAACCAAAGAACATGAAGACCATTATCACAAAATAATGGGTCTGAGGTCAGTGATCCCGGAAGTTAAATTTGATCTGAAAGAAGATGAATATCCGGGGATCCAAGAGCAAATTCGAAACAGAGGATGGTAAATTCTAACCAATCCTGAGATAAAGGTTGGAAGAAATATGGTTCAGGAATTCTACTCAAATCTGTGGCTAACAGATAAGCAGAGAATGACTGGAACTGCCTACCATACCTACAGAACCATGGTCAGAGGGAAAGTTATGTACTTCCATTTGGACAAAATAAGAGAAACCTTCAAATTACCTCAACTGCAAGATGACCCTGAATCCTTTAATAGGAGAATGGTGAGAGCAGATAAAGGGTTGGATCAAGTTCTAGAGGACATATGCCTCCTTGGAACTAAGTGGATAACCAATTCAAAGGGTGTCCCAAACCAACTCAAGAGGGGAGACCTCAAACCAATTGCAAGAGGTTGGCTAGACTTTATTGGGCGTTCCATACTGCCCACTAGCAACCGTTCTGAGGTCACTATCAAGAGAGCAGTGATGATTCATTGCATTATGCTTGGAAAAGAAGTGGAGGTTCATCATGTGATTGCTTGTGAGATCTACACAATTGCAAATAAGAATTCCACTGAAGCCAAATTGGCTTACCCAAGCTTGATCTCCTTGCTCTGTAAAGAGGCAGGGGTAAAGATGGGAGTAGATGAATTCATACCCATTGAACATCCAATCACCAAGAAGTCAATGGAAGGACAAGTGCAAGACAACTCTATCAAAAGGAGGGCGCAGGAGTTCCTCCCTGAATTTCCTAAAATTAGCTACTGGGCCAGCCTAGAAGCATCTATCACCAAGTTGTAAGAAACTATGGAGCAACTTAAGGAAGAACAGCAGAATCAGAACTGCATGCTTTGCAAATGGCTGAAGGAACAAGAGAAGCAGGGGCGTGA
>NC_029773.3:65777890-65779137 GCF_000817695.3 Arachis duranensis | reverse complement strand
TAGTCTCATCTTATATCTATTTTTGAGTCTTGTTCTTAATTCATAATTAATAAAATTTAAAATTCATGTCTTAAAGCTATGAATGTCCTATGAGTCCATCACCTCTCTTAAATGAAAAGTGCTTTAATCACAAAAGAACAAGAAGTACAGGATTTCGAATTTATCTTTGAAACTAGTTGAATTAGTTTGATGTGGTGACAATACTCTTTGTTTTCCGAATGAATGATTGAACAATGCATATGTCTTTTGAATTTGTTGTTTTGAGAATGTTAAAATTGTTGGCTCTTGAAAGAGTGAGGGAAAAAGAGAACTGTTATTGAGGATCTGAAAAATCATCAAATTGATTCTTGAAGCAAGAAAAAGCAGTGATTCAAAAAAAATGAAAAAAAAGAAAGAAAAGAAAGAAATAAAGTTGTGATCCAAGGCAAAAAAGAGTGTGCTTAAGAACCCTGGACACCTCTAATTGGGGACTCTAGCAAATCTGGGTCACAATCTGAAAAGGTTCACCCAAGTATGTGTTTGTGGCATGTATGTATCCGGTGGTAATACTGGAAGACAAAGTGCTTTGGGCCACAGCCAAGACTCATACACTAGCTATGTTCAAGAATCATTATACTTAACTAGGAGAATCAATAACACTATCTGAGTTCTGAGTTCCTATAGATGCTAATCATTCTGAACTTCAAAGGATAGAGTGAGATGCCAAAACTGTTCGGAAGCAAAAAGCTACTAGTCCCGCTCATCTAATTGGAGCTAAGTTTCCTTGATATTTTGGAGTCTGTAGTATATTCTCTTCTTTTTATCCTACTTTGATTTTCAGTTGCTTGGGGACAAGCAACAATTTAAGTTTGGTGTTGTGATGAGCGAATAATTTATACGCTTTTTGGCATTGTTTTTAGTGTGTTTTTAGTATATTTTAGTTAGTTTTTAGTATATTTTTATTAGTTTTTAGTTAAAATTCACTTTTCTGGACTTGACTATGAGTTTGTATGTTTTTCTATGATTTCAGGTATTTTCTGGCTGAAATTGAGGGTCCTGAGCAAAAATCTGATTCAGAGACTGAAAAGGACTGCAGATGCTGTTGGATTCTGACCTCCCTGCACTCGAAATGGATTTTCTGGAGCTACAGAAACCCAATTGGCGCGCGCTCAACGGCGATGAAAAGTAGACATCTAGGGCTTTCCAGCAATGTATAATAGTCCATACTTTGCCCGAGATTTGATGGCCCAAACCGGCGTTCAAAGTCA
>NC_029773.3:65766463-65777690 GCF_000817695.3 Arachis duranensis | reverse complement strand
GAATCTTCGTGGTATAAGCTAGAACTGATGGCGGCATTCAAGAGAATCCGGAAGGTCTAAACCTTGTCTGTGGTATTCTGAGTAGGATTCAATGATTGAATGACTGTGATGAGCTTCAAACTCCTGAGGGCGGGGCGTTAGTGACAGACGCAAAAGAATCACTGGATTCTATTCCGGCCTGATTGAGAACCGACAGATGGATAGCCGTGCCGTGACAGGGTGCGTTGAACATTTCCACTGAGAGGATGGGAGGTAGCCACTGACAACGGTGAAACCCTTGCATACAGCTTGCCATGGAAGGAGCCTTGCGTGCTTGAAGAAGAAGACAGTAGGAAAACAGAGATTCAGAAGATGGAGCATCTCCAAAACCTCAACATGTTCCCCATTACTGCAGAACAAGTACTTATTTTATGTTCTTTTACTTTTCACAATCAACCTTGATAATTATTGATATCCTGACTAAGATTTACAAGATAACCATAGTTTGCTTCAAGCCGACAATCTCCGTGGGATCGACCCTTACTCACGTAAGGTATTACTTGGACGACCCAGTGCACTTGCTGGTTAGTTGTGCGGGATTGCAAAGTGTGATTGCAATTTCGTGCACCACCTTGCCTTTTGGTTTAAAGGGCTATTAGCTTTTTCTGCTTTTTTCTTTTTCTTTCTTTTAATTTTCTCTCTTTTTTTGCCACTTTCTTCTTCTTTTTTTCGCAAGCTTTCTAATTCACTACTTTTTCTTACTTCAAGAATCAATTTCATGATTTTCAGATTATCAATAACATTTCTCTTTGTTCATCATTCTTTCAAGAGCCAACAATTTTAACATTCATAAACAACAAGATAAAAAATATGCACTGTTCAAGTATTCATTCAAAAAACAAAAAGTATTGCCACTACATCAAAATAATTAAACTAATTTCAAGATAAAATTTGAAATCCAAGTAATTAAGCACATTTTTTATTTAAGAGAGGTGAAGGATTCATGGAATTATTCATAGCTTTAAGACATAGACACTAGACACTAATGATCATGTAGTGAAGACACAAACATAGACAAAAATAAAGCTCAAAACCGAAAACAGAAAAATAAATAGACAAGGAGATTAAGGAATGAGTCCACCTTAGTGAGGATGGTGTCTTCCTCTTGAAGAACCAATGGTGCTCTTGAGCTCCTCTATGTCTCTTCCTTGCCTTTGTTGCTCCTCCCTCATAGCTCTTTGATCTTCTCTAATCTCATGGAGAATGATGGAGTGCTCTTGGTGCTCCACCCTTAGTTTGTCCATATTGTAACTCAAGCCTTCCAAAGAGGTGTTGAGTTGCTCCGAATAGTTGTGTGGAGGAAATTGCATCCCTTGGGGCATCTCAGGGATTTCTTGATGAGGATCTTCCTCATGCTCCTGTTGAGGTCCATGAGTGGGCTCTCTTGTTTGCTCCATCCTCTTTTTAGTGATGGGTTTGTCCTCTTCAATGAGGACGTCTCCTTCTATGTCAATCCCAGCCAAGTTGCATAGGTGACAAATGAGATGAGAAAAGGCTAACCTTGCCAAGGTGGATGACTTGTCAGCCACCTTGTAGAGTTCTAGAGGTATGATCTCTTGAACTTCCACTTCCTCCCCAACCATGATACTATGGATCATGATGGCCCGATTCACAGTCACTTCAGATCAGTTGCTAGTAGGATTGATGGAGCGTTGGATGAACTCCAATCATCCTCTAGCCACAAGCTTAAGGTCCGGTCTTTTCAATTGAATCGGATTGCCTCTTGAGTCTCTTTTTCATTAAGCTCCTTCCACACATATGTCCATGAGGACTTGGTCTAACCTTTGATCAAAGTTGACCCTTCTAGTGTAGGGCGTGCGTTTTCTTGCATCATTGGCAAGTGGAACGCCAACTTTACATTTTTCGGACTCAAATCTAAGTATTTTCCCTGAACCATTGTAAGCCAATTCTTTGGATTCGGGTTCATACTTTGATCATGGTTCCTAGTGATCCATGCATTGGCATAGAACTCTTGAACCATTAAGATTCCGACTTGTTGAATGGGGTTGGTAAGAACTTCCCAACCTCTTTTTCGAATTTCATGTCGGATCTCCGGATACTCATTTTTCTTGAGCATGAAAGGGACCTCAGAGATCACCTTCTTCTTGGCCACAACTTCATAGAAGTGGTCTTGATGGACCTTTGAGATGAATCTCTCCATCTCCTATGACTCAGAGGTGGAAGCTTTTGCCTCTCTTTTCCTCTTTCTAGAGGTTTTTTCGGCCTTAGGTGCCATAAATGGTTATAGAAAAACAAAAATCAATGCTTTTACCACACCAAAATTAAAAGGTTTTCTCGTCCTCAAGCAAAAGAAGAAAGAAAGAAGGGGAAGAAGAAGAAAATGGAAAAGATGGAGGGTTATAGGTGGTTCGGCCAAGAGGGAGAAATGTGTTTGTGTTGTGTGAATATGAAGGAGTAGTAAGGGGTTTATATAGGGGTGAGGGAAGGGTTAGGTTTCAGTCATTAGGGTTGGGTTTGGGAGGGAAAAGTGTTTTGAATTGGAAAGGTGAGGTAGGTGGGGTTTTTGGGGAAGAGGGATTGAGGTGATTGGTGAAGAGAATAGGATTTGATAGGTGAGTGGTGTTTTGGGTAGAGTGTTATAGAGATGTGTAAGGGGGAGAGAGAAAGAGGTGGGGTAGGTGGAGATCTTGTGGGGTCCACAGATCTTGAGGGGTCAAGGATTTATCATCCCTCCTCCTATTAGGCGTGTAAACGCCCTTACAATGCAATCCTGGCATTTAACGCCAGGCTGCTGCTTGTTTCTGGCGTTAAACACCAGCTTGTATTCCTTTCTTGGCATTAAACACCAGGCTACAACCTGTTTCTGGCATTTAACGCCAGCTTGTTGCTTCTTTCTGGCATTTAACACTAGTCTAGTGCTTCTTTCTGGCGTTTTATGGCCAGAATGATGCCAGACTGGGCGTTAAACGTCCATTTTGCTACCTTTACTGGCGTTTAAACGCCAGTAAATTTCTCTTCCAGGTTGTGCTATTTTTAATGCTATTTTTTATTTTTCTTTAATTTTTTTGCAATTGTTTTTGTGACTCCACATGATCATCAACCTAAAAAAAGAAAATAACATAGATAAATAAAATTAGGTTGTCTCGTAATAAGCGCTTCTTTAATGTCAATAGCTTGACAGTGACCTCTCATGGAGCTTTACAGATGTTCAGAGCATTATTAGGGCCTCCCAACACCAAACTTAGAGTTTAATGTGGGGGTTCAACACCAAACTTAGAGTTTGGTTGTGGCCTCTCAACACCAAACTTAGAGTTTGACTGTAGGGACTTTGTTTGACTCTGCATTAAGAGAAGCTTTCTTTGCTTCCTCTCCATGGTTACAGAGGGAGAACCTTGATTTTTAAACACAAGGTAGTCCTCATTAAATTGAAGGATCAACTCTCCTCTGTCCACATCAATCACAGCTTTTGCTGTGGCTGGGAAGGGTCTTCCAAGGATGATGGATTCATCCTCATCTTTCCCAGTGTCTAGGATTATGAAATCAGCAGGGATGTAAAGGCCTTTGACCTTTACTAGCACGTCCTCTACCTGTCCATAAGCCTTTTTCATGGATTTGTTTGCCATCTCTAATGAGAATTTGGCAGCCTGTACCTCAAAGATTCCCAGTTTCTCTATTACAGAGAGTGGCATTAAGTTTATGGCTGACCCCAAGTCACACAGAGCCTTCTCAAAGGTCATGGTGCCTATGGTACAAGGAATTAAGAATTTACCAGGATCCTATTTCTTTTGAGGTAATTACTGCCTAACCAAGTCATTCAGTTCATTAGTGACCAAGTGGTGGTTCATCCACCCAAGTCTCATTACCAAATAACTTGGAATTCAGCTTCATGATTGCTCCAAGGTACTTAGTAACTTGCTCTTCAGTAATATTTTCATCCTCCTCAGAGGAAGAATATTCATCAGAGCTCATGAATGGCAGAAGTAGGTTCAATAGAATCTCTATGGTCTCTAGATGAGTCTCAGATTCCTTAGGTTCCTCAAATGGGAACTCCTTTTGTCCAGAGGAAGTCCCATGAGGTCTTCCTCATTGGGATTCACGTCCTTACACTTTCTTTTTGGATTTTCTTCTGTATTGCTTGGAGAATACTAGGAGGAGTTTCAGTGACTCTTTTACTCAGTTGGCCCACTTGTGCCTCCAAATTTCTAATAGAGGACCTTGTTTCATTAATGAAACTTATAGTGGCCTTAAATAGATCAGAGACTATGTTTGCTAAGCTAGAGGGGCTCTGCTCAGAATTCTCTGTCTGTTACTGAGAGGGTGATGGAAAAGGCTTGCTATTGATAAACATGTTTCTTCCACCATTATTAAAGCCTTATTGAGGCTTTTGTTAATCCTTCCATGAGAAATTTAGATGATTTCTCCATGAGGGATTATAGGTGTTTCCATAGGCTTCACCCATGTAACTCACCTCTGCCATTGCAGGATTCTCAGGATCATAAGCTTCTTCTTCATAAGATGCCTCTTTAGTACTGTTGGATGCATTTTGCAATCCATTCAGACTCTGAGAAATCATATTGACTTGCTGAGTCAACATTTTGTTCTGAGCCAATATGGCATTTAGAGCATCAATTTCAAGAACTCCCTTCCTCTGAGGTGTCCCATTACTCACATGATTCCTTTCAGAGTATATATGAACTGGTTATTTGCAACCATTTCAATGAGTTCCTAAGCTTCTGCAGGCATTTTCTTCAGGTGAATAGATCCACATGCAGAATGGTCCAATGATATCTTAGATAACTCAGACAGACCATCATAGAATATATCTAGGATGGTCCATTCTGAGAGCATGTCAGAAGGACACTTTTTGGTCAGTTGCTTGTATCTTTCTCATGCTTCATAGAAGGATTCACCTTCTTTCTGCTTGAAGGTTTGAACATCCACTCTAAGCTTGCTTAGCTTTTGAGGAGGAAAAAATTTGGCTAAGAAAGCCGTAACCAGCTTATCCCAAGAGTTCAGGCTATCTTTAGGTTAAGAGTCCAACCATGTTCTAGCTCTGTTTCTACAGCAAAAGGGAAAAGCATAATCTTGTAGACCTCGGGATCAACTCCGTTGGTCTTAACAGTATCACAGATCTGCAAGAATTCAGTTAAGAACTGAAAAGTATCTTCTGATGGAAGTCCATAAAACTTACAATTTTGTTACATCAGAGAAACTAATTGAGGCTTTAGCTCAAAATTGTTTGCTCCAATGGCAGGGATTGAGATGATTCTTCCATGGAAGTTGGAATTTGGTGCAGTAAAGTCACCAAGCATCATCCTTGCACCTCTACCATTGTTATTGGGTTTGGCCATCTCTACTTCTTTTTTGAAAATTTCAGTAAAGTCCTCTTCAGAGTCCTTTCAGGTTCTGGATCAACTTCAACAAGAATGTTCTTATCCTTGCTCCTGCTCATGTGAAAAAGAAGAGAAATCCTCTATGTCATAGTATAGAGATTCCTTTATGTGAGTAGAAGAATAAGAATGAAAGAAGAAGAAGAAAAATTCGAACACAGAGAAGGGAGGGGTTCAAATTTTGAGAAGAGAAGTGTTAGTAAATAAATAAAATACATAGAAAGAGATAGAGGGAAATTCGAAAATCAGAAGAAAAGAAAAGAAAAATATTTTTGTTTTTATTTTAAAATTTAGTTAGAATTCAAAAATTAAGAGAAGAAATAAAATTAAAATTAAAATTAAAATTTGAAACAATTAGTTAATTAAAAGAATTTTTGAAAAAGGGTGAAGAATTTTCAAAAATTAGAGAGAGAAAGTTAGTTAGGTGATTTTGAAAAAGATAAGAATTTTAAGATCAAACAAAAAGTTAAGTGGTTAATTAAAAAAAATTTGAAAATCAATTTTGAAAAGATCAGAAGTTAGAAAAGATTTTGAAATTGATTTTCAAAAAGATATGATATGAAAAAGATATGTTTGAAAAGATATGATTAAAAAGATATGATTGACATTTATTTTGAAAAAGATTTGAAAAAGAAATTTAGAAAGATTTGATTTTGAAAATTAAAGTTGATTACTTGACTAACAAGAAACTAAAAGATATGATTCTAGAATTTAAAGATTGAACCTTTCTCAACAAGAAAGTAACAAACTTCAAATTTTTTAATCAATCACATTAATTGTTAGCAAAGTATTCGAAAATTATGAAATAAAATTAAGAAAAAGATTTTGAAAATCAATTTTTAAAATTTTCGAAAATAATAAGAAAAATGAAAAAGATTTGATTTTTGAAAAAGATTTTGAAAAGATAGGATTTTTAAAATTGAAATCTTGACTTGACTAATAAGAAACAACTTATTTTAAAAATTTTTTACTAAGTCAACCCAAAGATTTCGAAATTTCTGAAAGAAATAAGGGAAAGATACTTTTTGATATTTGAATTTTTATGAGGAAAGAGAAAAACCACAAAAGACTCAAAATATGAAAATTTTGGATCAAAACCAATGATGCATGCAAGAACACTTTGAATGTCAAGATGAACACCAAGAACACTTTGAAGATCATGATGAACATCAAGAACTTATTTTTGAAAGGTTTTTAAGAAAAAAAAACATGCAAGACATGAAACTTAGAAATTTTTAATGGTTAGACACTAACAAAACAAGAATGCATATGAAAAATAAGAAAAGATACAAAAACAAGAAAATATGAAGATCAAACAAGAAGACTTGTCAAAAACAACTTGAAGATCATGAAGAATGCAATGCATGAATTTTTTGAAAAATGCACAAATTTAAAAAAAATGCAATTGACACCAAACTTAAAATTTGACACTAGACTCAAACAAGAAACACAAAATTTTTTGTTTTTATGATTTTATAATTTTTTTTTTTGGATTTTTTGAAAATTATTTTTTTGAAAAAGAACGAAAAAAAAAAGAAGAAAAATTTTGAAATATTTTTGAAAACTTTTTGAAAATAAAATAGAAGTTGAAACAAGAAGAAAATTACCTAATCTGAGCAATAAGATGAACAAAAGTAATAGAATAATAGAATGAATAAAAGTTTAAGAAAAATTGGAGTAAAGGAACATTGAACCTGTGATGAAGAAGAAATAAATCCTAATCCTAATAGAAATCCTAATCCTAAATCCTAAGAGAGAGGAGAGAGCCTCTCTCTCTCTTTAAAACTACATCTAAATTATGAAAAGTGAAAAATGAATCGTCTCCCATCATTCTTCCACTTTGTAGCATTTAATATGTGTTTTCTGGGCTTGAAACTGGGCCGGAAATAGCCCAGAAATCGCTGGGACCAAATTCAAACACGTGCAGGTCGCTGGAATTTCTGCAGAACGACGCGTCCGCATGATTCACGCGTGCGCATCATTTTTCTGTACGACCACTATGATGAATTATATATCAAATCGAAGCCCCGGACGTTAGCTTTCCAACGCAACTAAAACCGCATCATTTGAACCTCTGTAACTTAAGTTACGGTCATTTTAGTGCGAGAGGGTCAGGCTGACAGCTTTGCAGTTCCTTCAATTTCTTGTATTCTTTCTACTTTTGCATGCTTCCTTTCCATCCTCTAAGCCATTCCTGTCCTGTAAACTCTGAAATCACTTAACACACATATCAAGGTATCGAATGATAATAAGAGAGATTTAAACATAGCAAATTTAAAGTCCAAAGAAGAATGTTTTCAATCGTAACACAAAATCCGGAAGGAAAACATAAACTCATGCAATTAGTATGAATAAGTGTATGAAAGATTGATAAAATTCACTCAATTAAGCACAAGATAAACCATAAAATAGGGGTTTATCAACCTTCCCACACTTAATCATTAGCATGTCGTCATGCTAAGCTCAAGAGAAGCTATAAAAGAGTGAAGGGGAATGATAGAGAGTATGCAATGCAACCTACCTATGCGAATGCAACTACATGTAAAATGTTTCTACCTACTTGGTTAAAAGTAAATAAGTTCTCCAAGACAAATATGAATCAAATTCTACTAATTCAAATTACACAATAAAAGACAAGTAAACTTGTAAGAAGATAGCTCATGAAAGCAGGGAACATAGAATCAAGCATTGAACCTTCACTGGTAGTGTTTGTACACTCTAATATCTCTAATGTCTAGGGTAATTCACTCTACTCTTCTCTAGTCATGCTTTCTAAACTTTGTTATTCATCAAACCAATCAACAAATATTTAGTATACCAATGCAAACATCATGAGGTCTTTTCAAGATTGTAATGGGGCTGAGGTAAAGGTAAGGATGTATATATAAGGCTAAGTGAGCTAACAAAGTGAATCCTTGATTAGTCTAAGATCTCACTTAACATACACATACTTTATATAATTTAAAATGCTTTACCTAGCTACCCAAATTTTTCCACTTTTGTATTACATGTTCATGTATCAAACTTATTTTTGAATTTTGTCCCATGTGCATTGATTCTTTTTATTTTGTATTTGGGGTAATATTTTTTTTGTATCCCCTTATTTAATTTAAATTTTTTTTATCAATTCACATGGTAATTTAATTATTTTGGTTTCACATGAGCATGCTTCCCAAATTTTTAAATAACTTGTTCAATTTAATTTCCTACTTTTTTCTATCATCCCATATTCCCATAAAATTTCCCATACTTAAATTATACACAATATCTATCTTAAGCTAACCAAGGATTCAACTTGGGATTTTTATTTTGTTTTTCTGCTTAAGGCTAGTAATGTGGTTATGAAATAGAAGGGGGTTAAAAGGCTCAAGGGGGCTAACAAATATGGCATAAAAGGTAGGTTTATTTGGGATAAGTGAGAAAAAATACAAATAATAGCCTCAATCATATGAAAGCATGTAAATATACTAAACAATGAACATATAGACTGGAACAAAATCTAGATTGCAGTTATAGATAAGGAAACACACAAGAATCAAAATTTATGGTTAAATAATGTAACCATGTAAATAAGCTCAAAATCTCACAGGTTGTGTGTTCTTTGGCTCAAAAACCATGTTCTAAATACAACTTCCAAACAAGTTTAACACAAATTTTTCAATTTAAATTAGTGAAATACTATAAAAATGTCTTGAAAAAGAAAATATTACTTCGTCCAAGTAGTAACTAAATGCATAAAATCAAACAAACATGCAAATGCAACAATTAACAAATTAACATTGGTGTTGAAAAAAAAAAGAAGTAACTAACCGACAGAGATCGGTATCGACCTCCCCACACTTAAAAATTGCACCGTCCTCGGTGCATGCTAAGATGTACAGGTGGATGGGTGGCTCCACAGCTAGTGCTCTTTTTGTTCCTTTCCTTGCCAGTGGTTTGGGAGTAGCTTTCTCTTTACCTTTCTTGGTGGCCATCCTAAAAGGTAAAGAGTAAGGACGTTAAAACTTCAAGGGTTAGAGTAAGGAAGAGAACGGGAAAGGTGGTAATCAATGCACAGTAAAGAAGAATGACGTTAACACATGGTCATGACAACATGTGAAAAGTCATCAATGAAAATATAGCAAGTGCATGTGAGGACAGTTAAATGCAAGGTATTTATTGGCATACTGGCAAAGGCATGAGTAGCATAGATCAAGCATTCAATGTCCAAGTTAGATTACCAAGTCTTTCAAATTAACAATATGTTTGTAATAACAATTATATTTAATTAATAAAATATAAAAAGAGTTTTTTGAAAAGCAAGCATTTAGAGTAGTAGAATAAAAGAAATCTAAAAATAGTGCACAATGCCATACGGGCATTTTCACAAACACAAAGCATGCATGGGAAATAAGTGGTGAAAAGTATTAAATTGAACATGCAGGAAACCCTATAAAAAGTAATATATAATTGTCAAACAATTCCTAATAATCCACAAGAAAAATACAGAAAATAATGACCCAAATAAATTTCTAACACCAATAAAAATAATGCAATGAATTAAAGTATGCAAATAAATTAAATGAAATAGAATGGAAGTGAAGAGGAATGAGAAGTTAAAGAGATGAAGAAGAAGAAAGTAAGAAAAGGAAGAAGAAAGAAGAAAAGATAGAAGAAATTCGGATTAGAAAAGAAAAGATAAGATAATTGGCGCTGATCTGGATAAGTTGTGCGGCACAGGTGACGCGGACGCGTGGGTCACGCGTTCGCGTGGTTAGCGCGTTTTTGAAGTGACGCGTTTGCATAGGGCACGCATTTGCGTGATGGGGTTTGTGCTTCCAGCACCATTCCAGCCCCACTCTTTACGTCAATTTTACAGGGCCACGCGTTCGCGTGGGTGACGCAGACGCGTGGGAGGCATTTTTCCACATGACGCGGATGCGTCAACGACGCGGTCGCGTTACGCCTCCAGCCACGCTTTCGCGTGACTATCTGTTCAATTTTCTTTTCTTTCCAATGCACTTGTGACGCGGACGCGTCATTGACGCTTACACGTCGCGTGCGTTTTTTTTTTAAATAATGCAGTATGCAGAATGCAATGATAATATGAATGTTATGCATGATTCCAAGTCCAATCAAAATTTTGATTCTAGGTTCAAAAAGACAAACAAAACAGACTAGAATTAAAACTGAAAAGGGAACGATCATACCATGGTGGGTTGTCTCCCACCCAGTTAAAGTCCTTAAGTTGGACATTCTGGTGAGCTTCTTGTCATGGCGGCTTGTGCTTGAACTCATCTTGAAACTTCCACCAATGCTTGGTCTTCCAATAAGCTCTATCCATACTAAGTAAATTCCTCAACCTTTGATGGAGTTCTTCACAAGCTTTGAGCTCCCAAAATTGATCCTCATATATTCCCGGATCCCAAATCTTATTTCTACACCTGTCTTCAAGTTGATCATCATTGTTCCAGCCGGGTGGCAAGCAATTTGAATTCTCACTGAGGTGGCCAAACAACATCCTAGACCCATTCAATTGAGCTCTGCACCAACACTTGCATTTAAACTTTGAGCTTTCAGCCATAATGAACCTAGGATTGTGTTGCCCACCACTAACCATCTTTCTCTTACTCTTAATGCCACAAAGAGCTCTAAGTTAACCATCCGTCTCCAGTAGCCCATATTCAAGTGGGAAGGTAAAGCTAAGGGATATGAATTTTACCCACTTGAATGTTGTGAAGGATGATGGCAACGTAGGGGGAGGGGTTTCTAATGAACTTGCAAGCTCCACTCCTTTGTGTTCTTCTTTGACAACTACCACCTCTTTGCAAGCTTCTTCAATTTCAACCTCTTCCTCT
>NC_029773.3:65756214-65765907 GCF_000817695.3 Arachis duranensis | reverse complement strand
AACAGAATCTTCGTGGTATAAGCTAGATGGATGGCGGCATTTATGAGGATCCGGAAAGTCTAACCTTGTCTGTGGTATTCCGAGTAGGATTCCGTTAATGAATGACTGTGACGTGCTTCAAACTTGTAACCTGCTGGGCGTTAGTGACAGACGCAAAAGAATCAAGGGATTCTATTCCAGTAGGAGCGGGAACCAACCGGTGATTAGCCGTACTGTGACAGAGTGCGTGAGCATTAGTTTTCACTGCGAGGATGGGATGTAGCCATCAGCCATGGGTGATGCCTCCAGACGATTAGCCGTGCGACTGACAACCGCATAGGATCATTTTCCCGAGAGGATTGAAAGTAGCCACAGTTGATGGTGAACCCCTATACAAAGCTTGCCATGGAAAGGAGTAAGAAGGATTGAGTAGAAGCAGTAGGAGAGCAGGCGTCCTTGGGCTCTACAGCATCTCCATCCGCTTATCTGAAATTCCCATCAATGAATCTGCATAAGTCTTCTATCCTTTTATTATTCCTTTTTATTATTTATTCCAATAATCACAATTCCCCTTTTTGCTGCCTAACTGAGATTTGCAAGGTGACCATAGCTTGCTTCATACCAACAATCTCTGTGGAGTCGACCCTTACTCACGTAAGGTTTATTACTTGGACGACCCAGTACACTTGCTGGTTAGTTGAACGGAGTTGTGAATTCAACCAGTGCCATAATAATGATTTCATACAAAGACAAACAACTTAAAGAATAGTGATCACAATTTCGTCCACCAGCATCCAAACAACATCTTAGACCCATTCAATTGAGCTCTGCACCAACACTTGTACTCCAGTGCGGAATGCGGAACCTTAATGAACCTTGCCTGACAGCTCTTACCACCAACCATCTTCCTCTTACTCTTAATGCCACAATGAGCTCTAAGTTGACCATCCGTCTCCAGTAGCCCATATTCAAGTGGAAAAGTAAAGGATAAGGATAGGAATTTTGCCCACTTGAACGTTGTGTTGGACGGTATGGCCTTGGGAGAGGTGTTTCTAATGAATTTACAAGCTCCACTCCCTTGTGCTCTTCTCTGACAACTTCCACCTCTTTGCAAACTTCTTCAATATCAACCTCTTCCTCTTGGTAGCTTTCTTCCAATTTAATCTCTTCTTCATTGCTCACCAAGGGCATGGGAGGTTGTGCCTCTTCTTCTTGAATCTCCATCTCTTGATCAACCTCTTCCAAGTCTTCAACTATGATATGCTTTGGAGGTTGTACACCTTCTTCAACATCAATTTCAAACGTCTTGGAAGGAGGATCTATAACTGGACTTTCCCATGGAGGTTCAGCATCTCCCAAGTCTGCAATCACTTTTTCCTTTTCAATAATTGCTTCTTTGTCCAGTTGTTTAAGTATAAAATTGTACTCCTCCTTGATGATTTCTTTTATGTGACAACTCCCTTCAACTACTCCTTCATCTGCAAAGGTCTCTTCTACCTTCACTTTTAGTGCCTCCTCTAGCTCCTTATGAAGTATGAATTCGCGAAGATGATCCCTTCTCTCTTGTTCCATGTCAATAGCATCATTGGGATCATGTTGCTCTTGGATTGATGGATGTGGGTGTTCTTTCATGGATGGTGGTGAGGGGACAGAGAGATCATTCTGTGGTTGAAAAGGAAGTACACTGGAGCTTGAGGGTTGAGTATTCGAGGTAGAAGATTGGTCCATGCAGGATATAAGATTTTGGAGTTTAGAGGTGAGACCCTTGAGAGAGGTAAGTGTGTTCTCCATGGAAGTTTGGGGTGGATAAGAGCGTTCATCTTAATAATGATAAGGAGATAGTGTACGTTGAGGTGGTGGTTCATGAGAGTAATTGTGTTGGAATAGGGGTGGTTCTGTGTATGGTTCATCTGGCTCATAAGGTGGTTGGTATAGTGGATACGGGTTAGGGTCATATGGAGGTGAATGGTGGAAAGGAGTTTGTGAGTATGGTGGTCCAAAGTCATGTTGAGGAGGGAGTTCATAGGCATATGGTGGTGGTTGTTGATAATCAAAAGAGCGCTCACCATAGCCATTGCCTTGATATGCATCACAGAACGGTTGTTGATAGTCCATTGGAGGTGGTTGTTGCCATGAGGGTTGATCAAATCCTTGTGGCTCCTCCCATCTTTGATTGTCCTAACCTTGATGCATGTTCTCATTGTAATCTCCTCTTCCTGCAACATAATTGTAACCAGACACAGAGCCAAAGAGGTGAGAGTTCATAGTAGTAGGAAAAAATAAAAACAAAAACTAACAAAAAGAAAATATTTTGAAAAAGATATGATTTTTTTTGAAAAAGGATAAGATAAGATTTTGAAAAAGATATGATTTTTGAAAAAAAAATTGATTTTTGAAATTTAAAACTAAGATAAGATAAGATAAAAATTTTAAAATAAAAATTTGAAAATTTCTTTTTTGAAAAATATTTACAATAACCAATAATAAGGCACACGTTTGCAATTCCCCGGCAACGGTGCCATTTTGACGAACAGATTTTCTATCGGTAAAGAATTTCACAAATAAGTTCGCGTTATAAGTATAATTTCTAAATCAACAGAGAATCCTTTCGTACAAAAGTTTTGTTTGTCACTTAAGCAAACCCAATAAAAATAAATAACCGAAGTATTCAAACCTCGGGTCGTCTTCTCAAGGAATTGCAGGGAAGTATGATTTATTATTGGTTATGGAAAAAGATATATTTTATTTTGGGTTTTTGAAAGGTTGAATGAGAAAAATAGATTGCAGGAAATTAAATCAATAGCAAAGAAAAGCTCTTGGCAAAGTATGAAAACTGGAAGTCCTATCCTAGTTATCCTTATCAATGGTGATGAGAATTATATTTTTGCTCCCACTAAGTCAACCTCTAACTATGAAGGTAAGTCAAGTGGCTAAATCAATTTAACACCTAAAGTCCTAGTCAACTCCTGAGGAAAGACTAGAGTTATAGGAATCTAAATCAATCAGCAAAGATATCAATTATCAATCACGATGAGTTTGACAAATCAAGAGTTACCAATTAATCAACTAAAGCCAAGGATGTAGAAAGCTAAATAGAAATCATATATCTGAAAATACCTCCAATTGCATTAGTTAAGAAAATCCTAACATGAAAAGTTCATAAGCCAATTTGGCAAACTAAAATAAAATAATAGAATGAATAAAAGTTTAAGAAAAATTGGAGTAAAGGAACATTGAACCTGTGATGAAGAAGAAATAAATCCTAATCCTAATAGAAATCCTAATCCTAAATCCTAAGAGAGAGGAGAGAGCCTCTCTCTCTTTAAAACTACATCTAAATTATGAAAAGTGAAAAATGAATCGTCTCCCTTCATTCCTCCACTTTGTAGCCTTTAATAAGTGTTTTCTGGGCTTGAAACTGGACCGGAAATAGCCCAGAAATCGCTGGGACCAAATTCAAACACGTGCAGGTCGCTGGAATTTCTGCAGAACGACGCGTCCGCGTGATTCATGCGTGCGCGTCATTTTGCTGTATGGCCACTATGGCAAATTATATATCAAATCGAAGCCCCGGACGTTAGCTTTCCAATGCAACTAGAACCGCATCATTTGGACCTATGTAGCTTAAGTTATGGTCGTTTTAGTGTGAGAGAGTCAGGCTGACAGCTTTGCAGTTCCTTCAATTTCTTGTATTCCTTCTACTTTTGCATGCTTCCTTTCCATCATCTAAGTCATTCCTGCCCTGTAAACTCTGAAATCACTTAACACACATATCAAAGAATTGAATGGTAATTAGAGAGATTTAAACATAGCAAATTTAAAGTCCAAAGAAGCATGTTTTCAATCATAGCACAAAATCCGGAAGGAAAACGTAAACTCATGCCATTAGTATGAATAAGTGTATGAAAGATTGATAAAATCCACTCAATTAAGCACAAGATAAACCATAAAATAGAGGTTTATCACGTATGGAGATGCGTTGTTCCTTCTGAATCTCTGCTTTCCTATTGCCTTCATCCAATCCTTCATAATCCTTTCCATGGCAAGCTGTATGTTGGGTGTCACCGTTGTCAATGGCTACTTCCCGTCCTCTCAGTGAAAATGGTCCTCTACGACAACAAGATGAACCGTCAGTTGTCCAAACTCAAACAATCCCCAGCAACAGCACCAAAAACTTGGTGCACGAAATTGTGATCATCAATGGCGCCATCAACATAGTACGCTCAATTGCAATCTCAACTCTTTATCACAACTTCGCACAACTAACCAGCAAGTGCACTGGGTCGTCCAAGTAATAAACCTTACGCGAGTAAGGGTCGATCCCACGGAGATTGTTGGTATGAAGCAAGCTGTGGTCATCTTGTAAATCTCAGTCAGGCAGATTCAAATGGTTATGGATGATTTATGAATAAAGCATAAAATAAAGATAGATATACTTATGTAATTCATTGCTGAGAATTTCAGGTAAGCGTATGGAGATGCTTTGTCCCTTCCGTCTCTCTGCTTTTCTACTGTCTTCATCCAATCCTTCTTACTCCTTTCCATGGCAAGCTGTATGTTGGGCATCACTGTTGTCAATGGCTACAGTCCCGTCCTCTCAGTGAAAATGCTCAACGCGCTCTGTCACAGCACGGCTATTCAGCTGTCGGTTCTCGATCATGTCGGAATAGAATCCATTGATTCTTTTGCGTCTGTCACTATGCCCAACAATCGCGAGTTTGAAGCTCGTCACAGTCATTCAATCCTTGAATCCTACTCAGAATACCACAGACAAGGTTTAGACCTTCTGGATTCTCTTGAATGCCGCCATCAATTCTAGCTTATACCACGAAGATTCCGATTAAGGAATCCAATAGATATCCACTCAATCTAAGGTAGAACAGAGGTGGTTATCAAGAACACGTTCATAGGTGAGAATGATGATGAGTGTCACGGATCATCACATTCATCAAGTTGAGGAGCAAGTGATATCTTAGAACAAGAATAAATTGAATTGAATAGAAGAACAATAGTAATTGCATTAATACTCGAGGTACAGCAGAGCTCCACACCTTAATCTATGGTGTGTAGAAACTCCACCGTTGAAAATACATAAGAACAAGGTCTAGGCATGGCCAAGATGCCAGCCTCCCAAAGAGGGTTCAATCATAAAAACATGATCAAAAGATGAAAATACAATAGCAAAAGGTCCTATTTATAGAGAACTAGTAGCTTAGGGTTTACAAATATGAGTAAATGACATAAAAATCCACTTCCGGGCCCACTTGGTGTGTGCCTGGGCTGAGCATTGAAGCATTTTCGTGTAGAGACTTTTCTTGGAGTTAAACGCCAACTTTTGTGCTAGTTTGGGCGTTTAACTCCCATTCTTGTGCCAGTTCCGGCGTTAAACGCTAGAATTCTTGAGCTGATTTGGAACGCCGGTTTGGACCATCAAATCTCGGGCAAAGTATGGACTATTATACATTTCTGGAAAGCCCAGGATGTCTACTTTCCAACACAGTTGAGAGCACGCCAATTGGGCTTCTGTAGCTCCATAAAATCCACTTCGAGTGCAGGAAGGTCAGAATCCAACAGCATCTGTAGTCCTTTTTAGCCTCTGAATCAGATTTTTACTCAGGTCCCTCAATTTCAGCCAGAAAATACCTGAAATCACAGAAAAACACACAAACTCATAGTAAAGTCCAGAAAAGTAAATTTTAACTAAAAACTAATAAAACTATAGTAAAAACTAACTAAAACATACTAAAAACATACTAAAAACAATGCCAAAAAGCGTATAAATTATCCGCTGATCACTTACCTTTGTCACTAACGCTCCAAACGCCCCTCCTTCCCATGTTAGAGTTCTCGTTAATTAGATTAACATGGCCACTAACGTGGTAATGATTGCCATCTCCAATGTTAGTGACAAAGGTGAGTGTCACTAACGTTGGCTTATCATGCTTAGCTCCACGTTATCTCTCACGTTAGTGGTCTTAACGTGACCACTAACGTGGGCAGTCTTCTTGGGTTGGTCCAACGTTAGTGACAAAGGTGAGTGTCACTAACGTTGGTGATTGGTTCTTCATCCCACGTTAGAGTTCGCGTTAATTGGATTAACGTGACTCTTAACGTGGCTTCATTGTGCCTTTGTGGAACGTTAGTGACAATCATTTTTACCACTAACATTGGAGCTCCTCTTCCTCCTCTACGTTAGCTACCACGTTAATGTAATTAACGTGGAAACTAACATGGGCTATGATGGCTTCGAGGGCATTATTGGCGATCACTTTTTCCATTAACGCTACAAGCTTGTTCCCATTCCACGTTAGTGGTCACGTTAATTAGATTAACGTGGCTACTAACGTGGCTCCTTCTTGCTTTCTTTGTCCTGAAATCAAGCAATTAAGGTGCATCAAAGCTCTGTTCCAAGTCATGAGATTATGCATCATCAATTATATCATACAATTCCTGCCTAATCCTTATGAAATCATGTAAAGTTCACAATAATTGCTTGAATCAAGGTGTAAGTGTGTTTTCATCCAAAACTTGCTTATTTACTAAGAAAATGCATGAAACTACCCTAAAACAGTAAAGAAAAGGTCAGTGAAACTGGCCAAGATGCCCTGGCATCAAAACACCAAACTCAAAGCTTGCTTGTCCCTAAGCAAGTACTGAAACACAGGAAAGATGAATGAAAGAGCAAGATAACCAATTCATTGATATAGAAGTCAAATTCCTGGTTTATGGGGTTTCATGCATAGCAACTTAGGTTCATTCCTTCACTGGTTTTCAGGCCTTTATCATGCCCTTGAACACTTGCTTGATTGCATCCCTTGAGAATTCTTATTATTGATCCTCCCTTCCTTACCAGGGTTTATTGCATTCTTCTTAGGCTAAGTGCTCTGTAAGAGGGCGACTCTTTATGATAAGCTTTCAGCCAACACTCCCAAACCAGTTGGTTCAAGGTGCTAGGTGTTAAGACACCCCTAAGGACTTACTCCCTCAAGCCTCTTTCCCCCATACATACACACCACAGGCACATGGTTTGTTGTTTTTCTTCCTTGAGACCTTGGTGTCCAGCACTTCTTTGGGTTACTAAGTGCTCTGTAGCAAAGGTTACTCTTGATAGTGGACTTTCAGCTGATAATCCCGGATTAGTTAAACCAAGTTACCAAGTGATAAGGCACCCCTAAGAGCTTATTCATCCAAGCATATCCCTTGCATAGGAACATCACAGACACATGCCTCAATATTCAACCCTTGGTGCCTAGCCTTATTTCTTATTGCTTTTCTTTCCTTTTCAACTCTTATTGCTCTTTCTCTTTTCTTATTAAGATCTTTTTTTTTTGTTAGTCTCATAGGATGTGTTCCAAGGATGTGGTTTAGAGCATATAGTTGCCTATATACCTTGTAGATGAACCAACTTAGCTGATCAATGACCATACCACAAACTTAAGAATTTACTTCACAAGATAACTCCACTCTTGTTTTTTATAACATCTTCTTTTTTATTGACTTAAGGGAACAAGCATACATATAAGCAAGATGAAAATGAAAGCTAGGTCCTAGACCAATACACTTATATGTAACTAGGGAGAGAACAAGAAGAATATGGATATCCCTAAGAACAATATTCACTCATACTTTCAATTAGAGCACTATAACTGAGAGATAGTTCAATACAACCTCCTGATGTCTTCCTTAGATGATGATGTATGGTTCCTTTCTGAGATTGATTGACTTCCTGTAAAACCATTGGAAGTTGCTTATTTCCCCAAGCACTTAGAAAGTAGTTAGCATGCATGTATGCTTGTGAATTTTTGAACTTAATTTGGTGTGTGAACACCAAACTTGGCTCTTTGCCTAATGCAATAAATTAAATACAATGCAGAAACCTCATGTGCTTTTATTCAGAATGCATTAAAAATTAAACATTCGTCAAGTAGTTTCTCTATTTGTTAGAGCATATGCTTTATCAATGAAGGGTTACAACGCACTCTTCAGGGCGAGTCTTTTGGTGGAACACCAAACTTAGAGTTTCATATTCACCCTTGGAAGGTTTTGGTGTGCAACACCAAACTTAGCTCCTCACAATACGAAGAATTCTACTTGAGTCCTTTATTGAGACAATAACGAAAAGAGACTACCTTAGGTTGGGTTGCCTCCCAACAGAGTGCTTTTTTAGCGTCGCTAGCTCGACGGTAGTTTCTCTAGTTGAGATTATACTTCTGTTTGGGGTCTTCCCCCATGCTACCCAAGTAGTGCTTGAGTCTTTTCCCATTCACAGTGAATGTCCTCTTTGAGCTTTCTTCCATGATTTCTATGTATCCATAAGGTGAGACTTTTGTGAATAGAAAGGGCCCGGACCATCTTGATTTGAGTTTCCCAGGAAAAAGTTTCAGTTTGGAGTTGTAGAGAAGCACATGTCCTTCTTCGAAACTTCTTGGTGCTAGGTTGAGATCATGTCTCCTTTTTGCTTTTTTCTTATAAATCTTGGTGTTTTCATAGGCTTGAGACCTAAATTCTTCCAGTTCTTACAGCTGCAAGATCCTCTTTTCACCAGCAGCAGTACTGTCCAGGTTTAGTATCTTGAGAGCCCAAAAGGCTTTGTGCTCCAGTTCTAATGGTAAGTGACAAGCCTTTCCGTACACCAGTTGATATGGGGACATCCCAATTGGTGTTTTGAAGGCTGTCCTGTATGCCTAAAGAGCATCATCTAATTTCTTTGCCCAGTCCTTTCTTGATGCCCCCACAGTCTTTTCCAAGATCCTTTTTAACTCTCTTTTGGATATCTTGGTTTGCCTACTTGTTTGGGGATGATAAGGTGTGGCAACCTTATGCTTCACCCCATACCTTAGGAGTAGGGTCTTCAATGGTCTATTGCAAAAATGACTCCCTCCGTCACTGATGAGGGCTCGTGGGACAACCCGACCTCTTCTCAAAGAGCTCGGCCAAGTCACAGGAAAGCCTAAAAAAAGGGCCCAAATAGAGGAACACGTCCCAAATCCAAGGGCAGTCCAAGCCCGTAGAGATAAAAGCGGTTCCCTTGAAGATAAGAGGACCCCAATCAAAGATAAGATAAGATAACTAACTTATCTCATCTAAAGAGGTCACTCTACACCATTATAAATACACTGGAGCACCCAGGTATAACTCATACTCTGATTTTACTCAATACCTGCTTAATACCCTTGCTAACTTAAGCATCGGAGTCCCTTGCAGGTACCCCCCACCCTCCGGGGACGAAGGATCAGCATCATCACCAAGTCGGACATAACACCCCCGACCAGCACAGAAGATCTCGTCCGAGATCGACCTACAGTTTCAGGTAACCCTCGGAACTCGTACAAACTCTCGGGAGTCTCTATAGAGAGTGGGTGGTGGACGAAATTGTGATCCTCAAAGTTGGTCTCTTTGTATTTGTATGAAATGAAAAATACCCCAAAGAGATCATGGTGTGATAAATTGGGATCTTAATAATCCCTGGTGTGATCATAACTCCGTTCAACTTAACCAGCAAGTGTACTGGGTCATCCAAGTAATACCTTACGTGAGTAAGGGTCGATCCCACAGAGATTGTTGGTATGAAGCAAGCTATGGTCACCTTGTAAATCTCAGTTAGGCAGATTAAATTGGTTTATGGGTTTTTGAAAATAGAAATAAGAAAATAAATAATAAAAGGGATAGAGTACTCATGCAGATTCATTGGTGGGAATTTCAGATAAGCGAATG
>NC_029773.3:65752831-65753686 GCF_000817695.3 Arachis duranensis | reverse complement strand
ATAATTAAATTAAATTCAAGGATAAATTCGAAATTCATGTACTTCTTGTTCTTTTGAATTAAAACATTTTTCATTTAAGAGAGGTGAAAGACTAATGGGTTTTATTCATAGCTTTAAGGCATGGTTACATACTAATGATCATGAAATAAAGACACAAAACATAAATAAACATAATACTAAAAACCGAAAACAGAAAAGGATAAAGAACAAGGAATGAATCCACCTCTTAGTGGCGTCTTCTTCTTGAAGGACCAACAATGTCCTTAAGCTCTTCTATGTCAAGGTTGATGTGAATGGTGAATGGGGTAATTGGGAAGAGGAGTTGAGGTGATTGGTGAAGGTTTTCGGGAAGTGTGATATGGGGAAGAGTGAAAATGAGATTTGGATTAGGATTAAAAGAGAAGGTGGGAATATGGTAGGTGGGGATCCTGTGGGGTCCACAGATCCTGAGGTGGGGATCCTGTGAGGTCCACAGGTCCTGAGGTGAAAAGAAATACCATTCCTTCACCCTATAGGCGTGTAAATTGCCTTCATGCACCATTCTGGCGTTCAAACGCCCATTGGTGCATGTTCTGGGCGTTAAACGCCCATGTGATGCTTGTTCTGGGCGTTAAACGCCAGTTTCAAGCTTGTTTCTGGCGTTCAGCGCCAGATTGTCCTCTGCGTGCGCATCCTGGCGTTAAACGCCAGGATGTAGCTTGTTTTGGGCGTTCAGCGCCAGGAAGATGCTCTGTTCTGGCGCTGAACGCTGGCCAGATGCATCTTCTGGGCACTGAACGCCGGCCCGTGCGTCCTCCAGGGTGAAAAATTTTTTTTTTCTGTTTTTGACTCTGTTTTTAATTTTTTTGATTTTTT
>NC_029773.3:65742398-65742980 GCF_000817695.3 Arachis duranensis | reverse complement strand
GCAGAAGGAAATTTAATGGAATCTCTATGGTCTCTGTATGAGCCTCATATTCCTTTGGATCCTTAATAGGAAACTCCTTCTTGCTTGAAGGACGTCCCAGGAGGTCTTCCTCACTAGGATTTTCGTCCTCCTCCTCCCCTATGCATTCGTCCACTTTGATTAAATCAATGGCCTTGCACTCTCCTTTTGGATTTTCTTCTGTATTGCTTGGGAGAGTACTGGGAGGAGTTTAGTGATCAGGTCAATGTTGTATAGTTGTCCACACCAAACTTAGAGTTTGGATGTGGGATCTTAACACCAAACTTAGAGTTTGACTGTGGCCTCACAACACCAAACTTAGAGTTTGACTGTGTGGGATCTTCTTGACTCTGAACTGAGAGAAGCTCTTCATGCTTACTCTCTTTTGTCACAGAGGGATGGTGGTGGACGAAATTGTGATCACTATTCTTTAAGTTGTATGAAATCATTATTGTGGCACCAGTTGTTATCACAACTCCGTTCAACTAACCAGCAAGTGTACTGGGTCGTCCAAGTAATAAACCTTACGTGAGTAAGGGTCGATCCCACAGAGATTGCTGGTAT
>NC_029773.3:65739741-65740998 GCF_000817695.3 Arachis duranensis | reverse complement strand
TCAACTCCATTCGTCTTTACAGTTTCACAGATCTGCAAGAACTCAGTTAAGAACTGATAAGGATCTTCAGATGGAAGTCCAAAAAACTTGCAGTTTTGTTGCATTAATGCAACTAGTTGAGGCTTAAGCTCAAAGTTAGTGGCTCCAATGGCAGGAATGGAGATGCTTCTTCCATCAAACTTGGATGTTGGCTTTGTGAAGTCACCAAGCATTCTCCTTGCATTATTATTATTATTATTTTCGGCTGCCATCTCCTTCTCTTGTTCGAAAATTTCTGAAAGATTGTTTCTGGATTGTTGTAATTTAGCTTCTCTTAATTTTCTCTTCAGAGTCCTTTCAGGTTCTGGATCAACTTCAACAAGAGTGCCTTTTTCCCTGTTCCTGCTCATATGAAAGAGAAGAGAACAAGAAAAGAAGAAGGAATCCTCTATGTCACAGTATAGAGATTCCCTTATGTTAGTAGAAGAAGAAAGGGGTAGAAGAATCCAAATACAAGGGATATAAGAAGTTCGGATTCTTAGATGAAGAGAGGTGAAGAGAAGTGTTAGTAATTAATTAATTAAATAGAAGAAGAGAGAAGAGGGAGAGGATTTTCGAAAATAATTTTTGAAAATAGGTTAGTGATTTTCGAAAATCAAAGACAAAATATAATTAAAATTAAAATTTAAAACAAAGAGAATTTTTGAAAAAGAGAGGGAGAATTTTCGAAAATTAGAGAGGGAGAAGTAGTTAGGTGGTTTTGAAAAAGATAAGAAACAAACAAAAAGTTAGTTAGTTGATTGAAAAAGATTTGAAATCAAATTTTGAAAAAGATTAGAGGATAAGAAGTTAGATAAGATATTTTGAAATCAAATTTTGAAAAAGATAAAATTTTTGAAAAAGATAAGATAAAGGATAAAAAGATAAGATAAAAATTTTAATAAAAAGATATTTTGAAAAAGATTTAATTTTTAAAATTACTTAACTAACAAGAAACTACAAGATAAGATTCTAGAACTTAAAGATTGAACCTTTCTTAACAAGAAAGTAACAAACTTCAAATTTTTGAACCAATCACATTAATTGTTAGCTAATTTTCGAAAATATGATATAAAAGATAAGAAAAAGATTTTGAAAATATTTTGAAAAAGATTTTTAAATTTTCGAAATTTATAAAAAAATGAAAAAGATACGATTTTTGAAAAAGATTTTTGAAAAGATAAGATTTTTAAAATTGAAATTTTGACTTGACTTGTAAGAAACAACTAATTTTAAAAA
>NC_029773.3:65673915-65738421 GCF_000817695.3 Arachis duranensis | reverse complement strand
TTCATTAATACTTGAGGTACAGCAGAGCTCCACACCCTTTATCTATGGTGTGCAGAAACTCCACCGTTGAAAATACATAAGCAAAGGATTCAGGCATGGCCGAATGGCCAGCCCTCTCCATGATAAAGTGATCGAATGATAAAAGACTTAAAGTGGTCAAAAGATGTCTAATACAATAGATAAATGTCCTATATATACTAGACTAGCTTCTAGGGTTTACATGAGTAAGTAATTGATGCATAAATCCACTTCCGGGGCCCACTTGGTATGTATGGGCTGATCTTGATCAATCCACGAGCTGAGGCTTCTCTTAGAGTTGAACTCCGAGTTATGACGTGTTTTGGGCGTTCAACTCCGGATCATGACGTTTTTCTGGCGTTTAACTCCAGACAGCAGCTTGTACTTGGCGTTCAACGCCAAGTTACGTTGTCATTCTTCGAATAAAGTATGGACTATTATATATTGCTGGAAAGCCCTGAATGTCTACTTTCCAACGCCGTTGAGAGCGCGCCAATTGGAGTTCTGTAGCTCCAGAAAATCCATTTCAAGTACAGGGATGTCAGATTCCAACAACATCAGCAGTCCTTTTGTCAGCCTTCTTCAGAGTTTTGCTCAAATCCCTCAATTTCAGTCAGAATTTACCTGAAATCACAGAAAAACACACAAACTCATAGTAAAGTCCAGAAATGTGAATTTATCATAAAAACTAGTGAAAACATCCCTAAAAGTAGCTCAAACTTACTAAAAACTATATAAAAACAATGCCAAAAAGCGTATAAATTATCCGCTCATCAGTGGGCCAATAGAAGCTACATTGGAGGACCCTTGTGGCTAGTCGCTCACCTCCAAAATGTCCTCCATACTATGATCCATGGCAGTGCCATAGGATCTTCCACCTCTCTTCTCTAGGTACACATCTACGGATTATTCCATCTGCACACCTCTTAAAGAGATATAGTTCATCCCACAAGTAGTACTTTGCATCAGAAACCAATTTTTTGTTTACTGCCTATTGTACTCTTTGGGTATAAACCTCACAGCTTTATAGTTTGCAATATCCGCAAACCATGGTGCTTCCTGAATGGCAAACAATTGCTCATCCGCAAAGTTTCAGAGATCTCACTAGGAGGGAGGGATGCTCCTGCTACTGGTTCTATCCGGGACAGATGGTCAGCTACTTGGTTCTCTGTCCCTTTTCTGTCTCTTATTTCTATATCAAACTCTTGCAGAAGTAACACCCATCTTATGAGTTTGGGTTTTGAATCCTGTTTTGTGAGGAGATATTTTAGAGCAGCATGGTCAGTGTACACAATCACTTTTGATCCTACTAAATAAGATCTGAACTTGTCAATGGCATAAACCACTGCAAGCAACTCTTTTTTTGTGGTTGTGTAATTCTTCTGCGCGTCATTCAAAATACGGCTAGCATAATAAATGACATGCAGAAGCTTGTCATGCCTCTGCCCCAATACTGCACTAATGGCATGGTCACTGGCATCACACATTAGTTCGAATGGCAGTGTCCAGTCTGGTGCAGAGATAACTGGTGTTGTGACCAGCTTAGCTTTCAGAAGGTCAAATGCCTGTAGACACTCTGTGTCAAAGATAAATGGCATATTAGCAGCTAACAGATTGTTCAGAGGTTTTGCAATTTTTGAAAAATCCTTTATAAACCTCCTATTGAATCCTGCATGCCCTAGAAAGCTTCTGATTGCCTTAATATTGGTAGGTGGTGATAATTTTTCAATTACCTCTATCTTAGCTTGATCCACCTCTATTCTCTTATTCGAAATTTTGTGCCCAAGGACAATTCTTTCAGTCACCATAAAGTGACATTTCTCCCAATTTAAAACCAGGTTAGTCTCTTGGCACCTTTTCAGAACAAGTGCTAGATGATCAAGACAGGAGCTGAATGAGTCTCCAAATACTGAGAAGTCATCCATGAAGACTTCCAGAAATTTCTCTACCATATCAGAGAAGATAGAGAGCATGCACCTCTGAAAGGTTGCAGGTGCATTGCACAGACGAAATGGCATCCTTCTGTATGCAAATACTCCAGATAGACATGTGAATGTTGTTTTCTCTTGGTCTTGAGGATCCACTGCAATTTGGTTGTAACCTGAGTAGGCATCCAAAAAGCAGTAGTATTCATGACCTGCTAGTCTCTCTAGCATTTGGTCTATGAATGGTAAAGGAAAATGATCCTTTCTGGTGGCTGTGTTGAGCCTTCTGTAGTCAATACACATACGCCACCCTGTAACTGTTCTTGTAGGAACCAGTTCACTCTTTTCATTATGAACCACTGTCATGCCTCCCTTTTTGGGGACAACTTAGACAGGGCTCGCCCAGGGGCTATCAGAAATAGGATAAATAATCCCAGCCTCTAGTAATTTAGTGACCTCTTTCTGCACCACATCCTTCATGGCTGGATTCAACCGCCTCTGTGGTTGAACCACTAGCTTGGCATCATCCTCCAATAGGATCTTGTGCATGCATCTGGCTGGGATAATGCCCTTAAGATTACTTATGGACCACCCAAGAGATGTCTTGTGTGTCCTTAGCACCTGAATTAGTGTTTCCTCTTTCTGTAGCTCTAAAGTAGAGCTTATAATCACTGAAAAAGTGTCATCTTCTCCCAGAAATGCATATTTTAGGGATGGTGGTAGTGGTTTGAGCTCAGGTTTAGAAGGCTTCTCCTCTTTATGAGGAGTTATCAGAGGTTCTTCTGTTTTCTCTGGTTCCTCCAGATCAGGCTGAACATCTTTAAAAATTTTCTCTAGCTCTGATTTGAGACTCTCAGTCATATTGACCTCTTCTACCAGGGAGTCAATAATGTTAATGCTCATGCAGTCTTTTGATGTGTCTGGATGCTGCATAGCTTTGACAGCATTCAACTTAAACTCATCCTCATTGACTCTCAAGGTTACCTCCCTTTTTTGGACGTCAATGAGAGTTTGTCCAGTTGCTAGGAAAGGTCTTCTTAGAATGAGAGTTGCACTCTTGTGCTCCTCTATTTCCAGCACTAGAAAGTCAGTAGGAAATGCAAATGGCCTAACCTTGACAATCATGTCCTCAATTACGCCTGATGGAGTTTTAATGGAGCCATCAGCAAGTTGGAGACATATTTGGGTTGGTTTGACTTCTTCAGTCAAACCAAGCTTTCTGATAGTGGATGCAGGTATTAGGTTGATACTTGCCCCAAGGTCACATAAAGCTGTCTTGGTACAAGCACCCTCTAATTTGCATGGTATCATAAAGCTTCCGGGATCTTTAAGCTTTTCTGGTAAGCTTTTTAAAATGAATGCACTGTATTCTTCAGTGAAGAAAACTTTTTCATTTTCTCTCCAATCCTTCTTATGACTTAAGATCTCTTTCATGAACTTAGCATAAGAGGGTATTTGCTCAAGTGCCTCTGCAAACAGAATCTTTATTTCAAGAGTCCTGAGATAGTCTGCAAAGTGGGAAAATTGTTTATCCTATTTCGCTTGGCGGAGTTTCTGAGGATAAGGCATCTTGGCTTTATATTCTTCAACTTTAGTTGCTGCAGGTTTATTTCCTACAGAGGTGGTTGGAGATGCTTGCTTAAGGGGGTTGTTATCAGCACCTGCAGGTGTCTAATCCCTTATTGGCATTTGAACGCCAGGATTGGGGGCTGGATGGGCGTTTAACGCCAATTTTTCACCCTTTTCTGGCGTTTGGACTCCAGAATTAGCCATCCACTGGGCGTTTAACACCAATTTTGCACCCTTTTCTGGCGTTTGAACGCCAGAATCATTCTTCTCTGGGCTCTTATTGTCCTCAGAGGGATTTTGGGCAGTGGCTTGGTCATCCTCTATCAGTTGTTCCTTTCTTGGCTTCCTACTGCTTTGATTTGAGGCATTCAATGTCTTTTCACTCCTCAAATAAACAGTTTGGCACTATTCTGTTATTTGTTTAGATAATTGTTGTCTTATCTGATCCAATTGTGCTTCCAAATTCTTGTTAGCATTTTGAGTGTCTTGTAGCATCTCTTTAAATTTTGCTAACTATTTTGTTAGAGCAAGTAATTGCTGATTGAGTTCAGCAACTTGTTCTGGAGGACTAAGTTCAGTGGATACTGCTTTAGCCTCTTCTTTCATGGATGACTCACTACTTAAGTACAGATGCTGATTTCTAGCAACTATATCAATGAGCTCTTGAGCCTCCTCAATTATTTTTCTCATGTGTATAGATCCTCCAGCTGAGTGGTCTAGAGATATCTGGGCTTTTTCTATAAGATCGTAGTAGAAGATGTCTAATTGTACCCATTCTGAAAATATTTTAGAGGGGAATTTCCTTAGCATCTCTCTGTACCTCTCCCAGGCATCATAAAGAGATTCATTATCCTCTTGTTTAAAGCCTTGGATGTCCAGTCTTAGCTGTGTCATCCTTTTTGGAGGGAAATATTGATTCAGGTATTTGTCTGATAACTGTTTTCATGTTCTTATGCTTACTGTGGGTTGGTTATTTAACCACCTCTTAGGTTGATCTTTTACAGCAAATGAAAATAGTAGTAATCTGTAGACATCCTGATCTACTTTCTTATCAACTACTGTGTCAGCAATTTGTAAGAACTGTGCCAGAAACTCAGTAGGTTCTTCCTGTGGAAGACCAGAATACTGGCAATTTTGTTGTACCATGATAATGAGCTGGGGGTTTAGCTCAAAGTTACTGGCTTTGATGGAGGGTATACAGATACTACCCCCATATGAAGCAGTAGTGGGGTTAGCATATAACCCCAGAGTCCTTCTAGACTGTTCATTTCCACTTAAGTCCATGATGGAAAAAGAGAGATGATGAGACTTGTAAATAAAAATTTTATTCTTTGTTTTTTTATATATACTGAAAATAAAGTAAAATAAAATAGGATAATTAAAAAAATTGAATATAAGTTCAAAAAATGAAGAGAGAGAAAGTGGTTAGGAAGTTTTGAAAAAGATATTTTGAAAATTAATACTTGCAAGATAATAAATAAAAGAAAAGATTTGAAAAAGATATCATTTAAAATTTTAAAGATTGAAACTTTCTTAACAAGAAAATACCAAACTTAAAAATTTTCAATCAAACTAATAAAATGGGACAAGTGATTCGAAAATTTAAAAAAAGGAAAAGGATTTTGAAAAATTTTATAAAAGATTTTTGAAAAATATAAAAAAAATTTGAAAAAGAATTTATTTTGAAAAAGATAAGAAATTTTTAAAGTTGAAATCTTGACTTGACTAACAAGAAACCACCAAATTTTAAAAAATTTTGACTAAGTCAATCTAATGAGTTCGAAAATGATGAGTAAATAAAGGAAGAGATATATTTTTTTAATTTAATGAGAAAAGAGAAAAATAATAAAATGACACCAAACTTAGAATTTTATATCAAAACAGAGAAAACAAATAAGAAAACTTTGAATGTCAAGATGAACACCAAGGAAAAATTTTGAAAATTTTTAAGGAAAGAAGGACACAAAGGTCACCAAACTTAAAAATTTTTATACTTTGGACACTAATAATTCGAAAATGTACAAGAAAAGCAAGGAAAGACACAAAACAAGAAAAACTGAAGATCAAACAAGGAACACGAAAGTTCGAAAATATGAAGAATAAGAAGAGCATATAATTCGAAAAAAAATGAATGAAAATAAAAACATGCAATTGACACCAAACTTAAAACATGAAACTAGACTCAAACAGAAGACTCTAAACCAACAAAAATAAATTATTCCTAATCTAAGCAACAAGATGAACTGTCAGTTGTCCAAACTCGAACAATTCCCGGCCACGGCGCCAAAAACTTGGTGCACGGAATTGTGATTCACACTTTTCACAACTCCGCACAACTAACCAGCAAGTACACTGGGTCGTCCAAGTAATACCTTACGTGAGTAAGGGTCGATCCCACGGAGATTGCCGGCTTGAAGCAAGCTATGGTTATCCTGTAACTCTTAGTCAGGAGATTAGTGATAAAAAGAGTTTTATTTGTAAAAAGTAAAAGAACGTGAAATAAATGATACTTTTTATTCAGTAGTGGGGAACAGGTTGAAGTTTCGGAGATGCTCTGCCCTCTTAATTTCTGCTTTCCTACTGTCTTCTTCTCCAAACACGCATGGCTCCTTCTATGGCAAACTATGTGTTGGTGGATCACCGTTGTCAATGGATACCATTCGTCCTCTCAGTGAAAATGGTCCAGCTACGGGTCCCGTAGGGCTAATCATCTGTCGGTTCTCACTTGTGTTACAATAGGATACATTTATCATTTTGCACACTGTCACTGCGCCCAACATTCGCGAGTTTGAAGCTTGTCACAATCATCCTTTCCCAGATCCTACTCGAAATACCACAGACAAGGTTTAGACTTTCTGGATCTGAGGAATGCTGCCAATTGTTTCCAGCCTTTACCATGAAGGTTTTGATCTCACGTATTTGAATGCTCTATTGTCAGGAGAAGCAGTCGAACTCGTGGATCAGGAGCCCAAGTGATACGCACTCAAGTTGTCGCCCAATAACTACGTTGAGCTCAAATAAAACGGAAGTGGTTGTCAAGCACACGTTCATAAATTTGAGAATGATGATGAGTGTCACGAATCATCACATTCATCACATTGAGGTACGAGTGAGTATCTTAGAATAGAAGCATACGTATTTGGATGGAAAATAGTGGTAATTGCAATAATCCATTGAAACACAGCAGAGCTCCTCACCCACACGTATGGGGTTTAGAGACTTATACCGTAGAAGATACAATATGAAATGTGAAAAATGTCATAAGTCCCTAAATGAATCTCTAAAAGTAATTTTTATACTAAACTAGTAACCTAGGTTTACAAAAAATGAGTAACTAAGTGCAGATAGTGCAGAAATCCACTTTCGGGGTCCACTTGGTGAGTGTTTGGGCTAAGCTTTGAAGCTTTCACGTGCATAGGCCATTCTTGGAGTTAAACGCCAGCTTTGGTGCCAATTTGGGCATTTAACTCCAGTTTTGGTGCCAGTTCTGGCGTTTGAGAGCACGCCAATTGGGCTTCTGTAGCTCCAGAAAATCCATTTCGAGTGTAGAAGGGTCAGAATCCAATAGCATCTGCAGTCCTTTTTCAGCCTCTGAATAAGATTTTTACTCAGGTCCCTCAATTTCATCCAGAAATGTGATTTTTGAATAAAAATTAACAAAAACACAACAAAAAGTGAATAAAATATGCTAAAAACTATATGAAAACACTACCAAAAAACGTATAAAATATCCGCTCATCAATGCCAAGCTAGGTAGTGCCCGAGCTCATCTTTTGGGAAAAGCATCCTTTTGTATTGACTTGGGGTTTTGCCTTTATCTATTATTGTAACTGTTTTCCTGGCTTCCTTTTCAGAAATGGTGAAATCTTCAGATAATATGAAGTATTTTCGAAAGGCCAAGAAGGCGGTGGCTGCCCAGAATCTGTCAAACAAGACGTTGGGGGAGGGTTCTTCGGACCAATTGCTTCCCAAGAAGCCACAAGCTAAGTCCCAGGGTCCGAGGAAGATCATTTCGACACTACGAGTTTGGACAGTTCCCTCTGACCCTCTTCAAACGACTTCGGTTGCTGCTTCCTCCCATACTGCTGGTCCCCCTCCAAAAAAGCAAAAGACTGTAGGGACTTACAGCCTGGATGACAAAGAGTTTGATGGTGTGGCCTTTGCCACGAAGTTGATTGCTCCTCACGGCCAGGTTTTGACTGACAACGTGTCAATCCTTCACCATCTTGACTTCATAACAAGCAATAGTATTCGGATGGCCAACCTTGGTGCGGCCTTCTCCCGAGTTGTCCAGGAGTCCCCAATTCGTGCGGCCAAGGCATTTATGGAGGATGCCAAGTCTGAGTTTGACAGAATTAAGGCTTTGAAAGACGAGCTAGATGCTAGGATGGCTAAATTGGAGCTTGATGTTGAGAAGGAGAAGGAGCATGCTACTGTGGCAGAGGTAGCTGCTAACCTGGCAAAGGAGACTGCCAAAAAGTATAAGGAGAGCTATACTCGGACCTACGGCGAGTTGCTGGAAACTAATGAGAGGCTTTAATTTGCCCAAGATGATTATGCCAAGCTTCAGGGACATATGGTGAACAGTATGATCGACATGTATGAGATCCTTAAGGCTCAGGTCCGAGTTCTTGCTCCCGAGGCCGATCTCTCCTTATTCAGTATGGATAATGTGGTGGAGGATGGCAATATTGTGCCTGCCCCAGATGATGATGATGAGGGTCCTCCCCTTGTGCCACCGGCCAAGGCTTCTGCAGCTTCAGCCTCTTCAAATCCTTCTGCCGAGGTGGTCCCTCCTAGGCCCGAGCCTGACGTGGAGATTTTAAACGGGCCAAATGGAGTTGTCACTGCCACCTCGATCTCGACCGTACTTCCTCCTCCTCCTAAGGATGTTGCTACTGGGGCAAACTTGGATCCCCTATAACTTGTTGTGTCTTTGTTTTGCTTGTTTATTGGTATAGTCCGACTTGTGGACTTTGGACTCGTTTAGTTTTTTGTAAGTCTCTATGGCTGACTTTTGACATTTGGTTGCTTCTTAGCAACTTTTATTTTAAAAAACAAACACTTTAAACTCCTGGGCTGCCCTTTAGGCAGCCTTTGAGTCTTTAATGCTTTAATTTGAAGGATGCCTTTTACTGCTACGTTAGTTAAACCTTTAATGTTTGGAGGTGTTCTTTCATTACTTTTTACCCTTGCAATCCTTGTGGATTTTATAGAGGTTTGGTACTTCCCAGTCCGACCTCCTTTGAGTGGTAATGTGGGTTTTCTACCCTTGCCTTTTGGATCATGCCTTGCTTTGAGTTTGTGTTGTCAACCCTCTACTTTGGCGAAGTTATCCTTGCGGCTTGGCGTCCGAGCTTTTAGTAACTTGTCCGATAACTTTTTAGTGTTCTTTACATAGAACATTTTTGGTTTCGAACAACTTTTGTAGCCCTGTTTTCAGATCGTGCCTTCTTTGAGTGGAGTTATACCCCCTTTTAGCTAAGCACTTTTGAGCTTTAAGTTGTTTTTCAACCTTTTTGGCTTTTTACTTGTTCTTTTCTTGAGGTTGTACTTGTTTCTTTGGGTTGCGCTTCTTCTTAGCTGACGTCGACATGTATGGCTTTGTTACCCGAGCTCTTAATCATATTCCAACAACCTTTTTAGGTAGTGTTTCGAGGGAAACCTTTTCTTTATAGTTTGCTTGGACGACTTTTTAGATCCGTTTCGAGATCGTGCTCTTGCTTTACGTAAAATCCTTTTCAAGACTTTATACCCTTTTAGCTGAGCACCTCGGGCCTTGGTTTTTTAACCTTTATTTGGCCTTTGCAGGCTATTTTTTTCCCTTTTCTAGTGATCCTTTCATTGGTCCGACTTCTCTGCTGGTCCTTCTTAAGTTATTTTTAGTAATCCTATTTTTAGTTAGACCTCGTCAGGTCACTTTTTATGGGTTATTTTTTATAACTTCTTACATTAACTTGCTTCTATCGCTTCATGATGAGCGGATAATTTATACGCTTTTTGGCATTGTTTTTAGGTAGTTTTTAGTAGGATCTAGCTACTTTTAGGGATGTTTTCATTAGTTTTTATGCTAAATTCACATTTCTGGACTTTACTATGAGTTTGTGTGTTTTTCTCTGATTTCAGATATTTTCTGGCTAGAATTGAGGGACCTGAGCAAAACTCTGATAAAAGGCTGACAAAGAACTGCTGATGTTGTTGGATTCTGACCTCCCTGCACTCAAAGGGATCGATCAAATCAATACTTTTTTATAGTCTTGACAGAAGGGCTAATGTTATCGTAATAGATTACCCAGCACGAGGTTGAACTAGATCTCGCACAGCAAGGAACGAAGTCAAATCCGCTTTCCGGGCCGGGATCGATAGATAAGTGGAAGTCATAAAAAAGAGATCTTTCTCTTCGCACCTAAGATCAAGAGGAAGCTCATTGACTATTGGGATAACTTGAATATGACTATGTTAAGGTTTCAGATAACTGCCTCCCATTAGTGATTTCATACCAGTTGAAGGACCCACGAGCCTTCTCATTGAATCCAAGAAACTACTTGCCCCCTCAAATCCTACCCTTCCCGCCGTACTAGCAACCCGGTCCGCTTCGAGATCAGTTTAATCAGCGGCTAAGTCCGCTTAAGTACTAACTTCTGCTCGGTGGTATTGAATAATTTTCCATAGTAGTTTAGAGAATACATTAGCGTGCATCTAACTGACACAACAGATTGGGAACTAGTTGCACTTAGTTGGGGACCAATGAATACAAGCACTAGCTACCCGATATACAATGTTAATGAATATCAGTTCCATTTTTTACAGTAGTTGATTGGACGAAAAACAGATAATACCGGAATTTGGATTCATGGGGATTCAGGCAGTGGTCATTCTAATTGGTTTGGTGTGTTGCACAACATAATTCAATTAGAGAATTTCTGTCGCACTACGTGCAAAGTGTGCGTGTTTAAATGTGAATAGTATGATCTAAGTTTGTGACAAGAAACACGAAAGCACAAGGACTACGATATCACTGAAGTTAATGTAACCAAGAAATATAGCCACTACGATCTTTTTATTCTACCTCAAAATGCACGACATGTATACTATTTACCTTATCCGAGTTCATGCAAGTCTAGTTGGTTGGTTGTGGTTAAGACTAAGCCAAGAGGCCGCATCGAGTCTTATGGGATAGAGGGTTAGGAACCTTACCAGATTGATGACCCAACTCCTTCGAAAATGGTGGTTAATACCAGTGATCCAATCACTCTTAGGTCAGCTATTATGGATGATGGTATTATTGACTTTGGAATAGATGACGACGCACTGCCACCAGAGGATGATGATCTTCAAGAAGAAGACAGGGTCGATGGCGATGAAGAAGAGGAAGACGAGTTCAATGATCAGGAAATTACTTTGGAAGAGGAGGATGGTGAACCAGAGGAAGAAGATGATAAATCTAAAAAGCATTGCTTCAGATATTTCAATTACCATCATTTCGTATTTTTAATTTGTATATTTGATATTTCACATTAGATTTAAAGTATTGTTTCAATTATTAATTATCATGGTACATTATAGATGGACGGAAAAAGATCATTAAAAAACATTTACCGTCGGAATTACCATCGTAATATACTAATGTAACAGCTCAACCAAATTTCCAAGAACAAATTAAGGAAAAATATTTCCATCGGCATTACTAAAGGATTAATTCGCCGGTAAGACAGCGCAAAGGCATATGCTTTGGCACCAACGTTACCGCCAGAAAATTTTTGACAGTAATTTGTTACAGATTTTGTTTTCTTGATAACCATATTCCGTCGCAAAATCTGACACAAATTACCATCGGACGAATAAAATCCGACAATAATTTGTTACTGGCGAGGTTTTATCCGACAGTAAAAAGTGCATCGTCAGATTTTATTCATTTTTCTGACAGTACATTCGACGGTACTCAACGTTTTTCTTGTAGTGGTCATTAGTAATTTATATTTTATCAAATTATTATCTCATATGATCTTTTGAGGTAAATTTGGTTGATGACTATATACCAGTTCAGTGGGAGTTAGTATATTTTTGCCGGACTTGTGTGTTAGTAACATTCCTCTTTTATATTAGGAATTCGAATACATTGAGATAATTCTACAAGTACATTCAGATTATCAGAAAAAGAATTATGTTGTAAGACCTTAAAAGGATTTGATATATAGGATTGCAAGGTTATAATCCCCTCAACTCTACGAGAGACAAATACATTCTTATTAAGTATCTCAAGAATGTTATAAAATTTAAAGTGCACGGGTTTTTTTATGTTTTAACAGTAGTTTGATAGATACTAAATTTATACACTTACGATTATTTTGTATATTATTAGTATTTATGGCAGATATTTAAATGAGTTAAATAATGGATCACCAAATAGTAGTCAAACAAGTTTATTATAGCAAAACATTACATGTTCATATATATAAAGTCAAAAAATAAAGTTAGAGATCATTTATTATTTTTTTAGATATCAAAGCAATTTTGATCCATTACATGTATATTTGTATGCTCATTAGAAGAGTTCTTTTTTTTGCACTCAATTTGAAAGAACTCTTTTAAAATGTGTTGAGAAGAAACTTATTACTCTTTTCACTAAAGTACTTGAATATAAAATATTTTTTGAAGACATCCAATTTGGCGACTATAAAATACTTGTTACAAATTGTGAAAATAGATTTAAAAGACCATTTGAGTTATTTTGTGACGATGTGTCAGTAGTTTAATATTTTAAATTGTTAAATAAAAGAGTTCAAAGTGTTTAAATATCTATTGAACATATTAGCACAAATTCCACAAATGCATGCATATTTGTTTAGTAAGAATAAACACCCAATGTCTTTCATGTGAATCTTATTCAAGTGGGTGTCATATCATTTTACGATATGTTATTTAAGTGGAAATATATATTTCTCATTTGGATCCTCATATAGTTTAGACAAATTTATGATATAGATATTTCTACAGAAATAAAATATTTAATTTTATTTTTACTTTGACTTATGATTTCATAAAATTTATTAAAATTGGAATAATTAAATAGACATGTATGAGATCATTTTCACATGTAACTTTTAAATTACTCATCCAAATTTAATCTATGTTATTAAGTTTATTAGTATAATGTCATCATGGTTCAGTTGCGACTCTAATATATTTATGAGTAATACATATACTTGATCATAATCACATTAACTACTTCATATTATATGACTTATATAAGTGATCTTATTTATTGTTATAAATACTAAATGGAATAAATTATTATTATTATTATTATTTTGATTTGAATTTAAATGTTTTACAACAAAATATTCTATTTTACTTAGGTCTTCAAGGTTTAATGAAAATTACTAGCTAAATATAAATAGAGTTTCAGAATTTTAGTTAGTTCTAATATACCAAAATCACTTTGTAATTCTTATTCTATTAGAGAGTTGTTACTCAAGTTAGAATAAAACTTTCTTAGATTTTAATTCAATTATACTATGTATACATAATACATAGATAATTCCGTTAGTAACCGAAAAAGCTAAAAACTTTTAATATGGAAGTAAGATGAGTAATATACTTTAATATGGTAATTTTTGGTATTTTTTTAAATTGTGGGAGTACACAACTTGGACCCTCCGATTTGTATTTAAAAAGTGGAAAAAAATTCAGAGTACATAAATCGGACCATGCGAGTTGTTTGATTTTAAAATTTTACTTAAGAAATCGTATGGTTCGACTTGTGGTTGGACAAATATGAATTTCAGAAGTTAGAAAACGGACCTTCGAATTATTTGTTGTCAATTTTTTTCATGAAATGGAATATCTAAAGCAACTCAGACCCTCCGAATTATTCCATTAACACCATATGGTCGTAAAGTACCTATATTCCTCATATCCGAGTTCACTGTTACTTCCATATTCAAATTAAAAGGTGAACCGAAAATGTAGTGAAGACAATTTTTTTTGACTTATTTAGCATTAATTTTAAATAGGCAATTGCTATGGTCTCTAAAGAATAATACTTAACTTATTTAAAAAAAGGTTAAAAATTAATATTTAATTAAAAAAATTATAACAATAAATCATTTTTAAATATTTAAGATGACATATTATTTTTCTGTTAAGAAATAGGTATAAATGGGCACTAGACGAGACAGAGTAGCTAGCAACGTTGCTTTCAGAGTGCTTCAAATGGCGGAGAAGAACCAATCCCACAAAGAGAATCAAAGACCAGAAACACACAGAAGACAGTTCAATTAGAGTGAGAAAGAAAGAGAGACATACCCAGAACCACATTGACCGCCATTAAAAGCGCTTCCCCCTTTTTTCAAGTCTTAGCATCAGTTACAAGTTACAAATAATCATATACTCCCAAACACGCCATAGTCCCTCATGCTTCCCTTTTAGCACTACAAGGCTTCAAAAAAATCTCAAAACCCAAACAACAACGCTAGGTTCTCGAGTTTCCCACCATTATCAACAATAGACCCGGTTCGGGTTTTTCAGTTCCTTACGGTTCATTTCGGTTTGTTTCTCTTTCTCAGTTCATGGAGCACGCCGCACTAGACTCCATCCAATTCAACGAGCAAATCCAGGGGCTAATGGCTCCGGCGCCGGAATCCACCAACTCCTTCACGGCGCTCCTCGAGCTACCTCCGCCGCAGGCCGTCAAGCTACTCCACTCGCCGGATAAGGCTCCCACCGGTTCCGAAAAACCGCCCTGCCACGCCAGCATCCTGAAACCCTACCCCTCCATCATGAGCATCATCGACGGAACCCGCAAGCTCACGTTCCCTTCCAACACCGCCCTAATCGAGCGCGCTGCGAGGTTCTCCGTGTTCGCCGGAGAGGGACCGCTGGCTCCACCGGTGGCGGAGGTAAAAAACGAGCCGCCGGAAACCGATTCCAACCCGAGCTCGACTCAGTGCGATCCTGCGGTTGAGAACAAGGGCGCGAAGAGGAAGGAGCGAGAGAAGAAGGTAGTTCCGAAAACGCTCTAATCGATAAAACCGTTCCGATAAATTAGGGTTTCTGATTTTTTGAGCTAATTTAGGGGGCGAATTCGGTGGTTATGTGATAAAAACGCAGGTTAAGGCGAGGTCGAAGAAGAGCAAGAGTGTCGCTGCCGCCGAAAGTTCCGGCGACGGCGAGAAGCTTCCGTACGTTCACGTTCGCGTTCGTCGAGGTCAAGCCACTGATAGCCATAGCTTAGCAGAGAGGGTAAACGTAATCTGTTTCTTTAATTATAGTCATTAAATTAAATTTTGCCTTAGCAAAAAGGTTTAGTAATGATAGTTTTTTATTTTAAAAATTAATTACTTGTACTTTTACTTTTGCAAGTTATATTTATTAATTTTATATTTATTTATAATTTTTATTTAAATTAATTGATTTGGTTTCAGGCAAGGAGAGAGAAGATAAATGCTCGGATGAAACTTTTGCAAGAGCTGGTCCCCGGTTGCAACAAGGTCGGTCCATTCCCCCTTTTACTCTTTAACCACTCTAGTTGTTGCAATAAATAAATACTAGAAGTATTAATTAATAATTAATTTGAACTTTTTATTTTGGGTTTTCTGTTTTATGATTATGTTATGATTTTCTGTCTAATTTGTCTCCGAAAAAGTGCAATTGTCTCTGGTTACGGGGTTTAAGAAAGGAAAGCACGAATCGGATTTTGTTCGTTGTCACCTTTTAGCCTCAAGAAAAAGAAAGTGTATGCTTTTACCTCAAAAATAAATAAAAAATAAAAATGAAGCTACGCCGGCAAGTTCCACCAAGTCAGATATACGGGTGTCTTTTTTGAAAGTGGTCGTCTTTCCCAACAACGTCGTCGTCTCAACTTCTTGCACGCTTCTTCTTTAACGATATCGTCATCGTGGTTGTTGTCTTCTTTTTCTTTTATTTTTTTTATTTAATTTCTTTTTTTTTCTTTAGTCGCTTTTGTTATCATGATAGTCATCTTTCTTTACAAAAATTTTAATTAACGTTTTGATGTATAATACAAAAATTTTAATACATAACATAAATTTTTAAAAGATTATATATTTAAAATATTAATATTTAACTAATAAAATATACACATAACATAAATATATAATACAAAAAATTTGGTATATAATACAAAAATTTTTAGTGTATTTTAATATACAGTACAAAAACTTTTAAAAATTATATGTCCAAAATATTAATATCTAATAAATTTTTGTGTTTTCTAATAAAAATTTTTATAGTAAAAAAAAGTAGAAAAAAAGAAAAACGATGAGGCATGTGTATGTTTTTTTTGTTGAACTTAGTTAGGAAAAGACTTGTACATGGCAACGGAAAAAAAACCGCTCATTACTATTATTTACTAATGGCATTTGCGTATTTTAACCCTTCTTTATCCTATTTGCGTATTTACTAGTGGCCTTTTCTTTCATTATTGGATTAAATTAATTATAACTTACAACTTAGAGTTTCTGAAGGTTAAATTTGTCGTTCCAACTTGATCTTCTGTTTTAGGCTTTAGCCTTTTAGCATGTTTGGAATGAAGAAACGAAGTCACTCTTACCCAAGCTATTTTAATAATTAATTTTACCATACAGAAGCAAATTTTACTATATAGTCCAAATAATACATAGGATGTATAAATTGTTTATGTAAATTTTTTAACATAAACGTTTAAAATTGTTTGACTCAACCTGTCAACCACCTATTATATCAAGAGTCATACAAACATAGTTGATTATGTAAATAAATAATCATCAAGATTTTAATTTTTAAAATTTCCAAGCATACCTTTATGATATATCCAGTTAATGTTGCATGGAGTTGGAGGTAACTAATAGCAAAAATTTCTCCATCGTCCATTTGGTTTCGTCCCAGTAATTTATTTCTTACTTTGGATTTTAGACGTTAATTGTGAAAGAACCTGTTCTTAACCTAGACAAAATTTCACATCAAGACAAGGATGTTACCCTAAAATTGAAGTATCGTGACTTTTTATTTTTCTACAAATTAAATTTCTTTTTTAGGAAAGGACAAAAGATATACGCTACATGAGGTGTAACAGGACAGTTGGGGTAATCCTCATTGGTTTCTTTCCTCAACCTTCTGGCTTATAGAAGAGACAGGAGGGTCGCGGTGTGGGGGCGAGAAGAGAGGTTTCTAGCTGGATTTCTGGCTTCAAGTGAGAGACACATAGTTGGGTGTGTTGAAAGTTTGGGACTCTAAGGGTGTGTTTGGAAATGCTTAACTTAAACTTATTTCAATAATTTTTATTTGTATAATCGATTTTTAAAATAATTGATTATGTGATAATCAATTTATGTTTGAATTATAATCTTTTTTAAAATATTTCTTTCTCTTATAAGCTGTTTTTTAGCTTAAATTTTAGTTTTGATTATAATATGTTTAAAAGATTTTACCCAAACATGATTATTTTCTTGCAAAAGACTCTTTTTTTGGTGAAAATAAGTCTTACGTTGATGGTTTCCAAACACACCCTATGATATGTATCCATGGGTCCCCTAAAGGGAAGTTTAAATGTTAAACCAGCTTGTGATGGTGATGGTTCCATCATCTCACCGGGTTTGGTATCCATCAATCATTTAGGTGATTAAGAAAGAATGCATGCCTTTGGTAGTGCATCTACCCAACGGAGGGACCTAACTGGCTTTTAACATTGTACTTGATCAAAATCAGTTCCACCTAAAATTAATAGATACCTCTATCTACAAAATTTAAGTTTGTACTATGGGTTGTTGTGATAATGATATTTTCAAGTAGGGCCTTGAATTATCCTATCTTGCAAGTCTGTATTGGGACACTGGATAATTTATCAGATGGCAACATTGATGTATTGGGGTTGCAAAATATAATTTTAACATTAGAATCATGGTTAATTCCTCCCCAAGATTTTGCACTCTTAATGATTTTCGCCCATCATTACACGTGTCTCTTCTTTTCATTTGTTTCTGTATCTTTAGACCTTATAATCAGGATTTAGTTTGAATGTAGCTTATCTGAATCATGATGCAGAAAACAGATCATTCTGCTTTTTGCAGCAATGAGAAAAACTAGTGTGTATTAACCAAAATATATAAATCTAGTTGCTGAATGTTTCTCAACATTTGAAAAGAATCTAATTGGGACACTTAAATACAATTCTCCCTTTGTATTACTAATTCATGTGCTACTTTTTATCACGTTTGCATCAAGACTATAATGTTTTATTCTCTCTTTGATCCATTAAGTTGAACTTAGCTGAGATGACAAAGTTTGCTTAACAGATATCAGGCACAGCATTGGTTCTGGATGAAATCATCAACCATGTCCAATCTCTACAGCGACAAGTGGAGGTCAGATTCTAATGTAGGAAATTGTTTTGGCACAAAATGAGAATTGAGAAGTGGCTGTTAGCAATCTGGTTCTTAGTCTAACTGGATAATGCAACAATCTTTGTCAATGTTTGATCTACCAAGTGAACTGTAAACGTAAACATATATAAAATTATTGCGAAGAACTGTGGATCTTTCTATTGGAACACTCTGCAGTTTTATTGAGTTATCCCCATCAAACTTTTTCTCATTCTGATTTACTTATGATCTCGTTTCAGTTTTTATCAATGAAACTAGCAGCAGTTAACCCAAGAATTCATTTCAACCTTGACAGCATAATGCCTAATGAAGTAAGTATTTATGAAATGATTTTATTTTCCCCATTTTCTATTCTGCTGAAAAAGAATTTATGTATGTTTCTTTGTGGAGTAATCTGAACTATCCTAACATGGCTTACTTTGGGCTCCAGAAGGGAGATTCCATCTATTATTCCTTGAAAAAATATTTAAGTATTATTTCTCAGTAAAACACAAATGCTTGCACTCAATTATCTAGATCCATTATAGTCGCTAAGTGAAATTTCTCTGGGGAATTTTTACCAAAAGACCATTGCATTTGCTCCTCCATTCCATAAATTGATGGAAAATATCATTGAAAATAATGCTTGAATGTGTTCAGCTGGAGTTGGCATAGGTTTTGTCATTTTTTAGATGAAGCAACCGGTCCACTTCGGCCAATTCAGATTTTATTTACTTTCCAACTGCTGATAAAATTTTGTTTGCCAACTTAAAGGGGGCATCTCTAATGGACAGTAGCATTCCTAACATGGTTTCACCCCTCATGTGGCCGGAAATCCCAAACAATGGAAATAGAGAACAATATCAGCAACCATGGCAATTTGATGCATTCCAGCAACCAGTTTGGGGAAGGGAAGAAGAAAACACCAATTTCATGACTCCCGAAAACTCAATGTTGAGTTATGATTCATCAGCTAATTCAGGTAGATACGGGTTAAGCTTCTATTTCACCGGCATCTTCTGAAACAGCACATTAAATTTTTCTCCAATTTAAACTCATCGCTTTTCCTACCAAAATACTACATTGGTTTCCTTAATAGGGATTGCAGCTGTCTTTGCATTAATGAAGATCACAAACAAATCTGGGAGGGGATGCTAATGAATAAGATAGCGCATTCAAGCAGTTATCGAACAAACTAGAAAACTCTTAAATTTATTCAAATTAATACATTTGCATCGCTTAGACAAGTACATGGCTGTTATTAAATGTGTCATGAGAGCATGGGAATTCTAAATCTGATTTTCTTTATATTTATTTTTTGTTAAATTACCTTTGAATTTAACAACTAGATTGTGATACAGTACCTCTGCAATCGAATCAGTTGAAGATGGAGCTCTGAAGGGAGTACAGAAGTGGTGTGACTAGTAGCAAATAGCCTAGTATTGTATATATCAATATAGTATTAGCAGTTAGCAGTGATTTGAGGAGCCTCATCATTTGCAGAGTTTCCTTGTCTTCTATTTTGTCAGTCAGTTGGAAACTTGGAATTTCTTCGGCCAGCAAGGAAGAAGAATTGGTATGCTATTTTTATATAAAATATTGGTGTTACTACTTACTATGTATACCTACAGTGGGCATTCAATCAATGAGGTGATTGAGTCTGAGTGATTCAAATTGTAAGATCATTTCCTTGAACGCCACTGTAACTTAACTATCATTGAAGTTTGTTGCTTTGTCCTTTAAGTGCTCCGAAGAGGGTTTGTTCTTTTGTGAAGATTTTTTCATGAACAAGTTACTCCAATTCTATTGTGATCCGTTGTTCCCAACAATGGTGTAGCACCAACTTGCTAGGTTTTATTTTGATTCTGCACCGATTTTGCATTGTCATATGGAAGACTATATAATATTTAATTATGAAACTATTGATGATTCATTCAAAATGCGATGGATCATTCGGAAACACAGCACTTAGGCAATGATCTAAAATTATCAAATGTCCCATTAAAACGCCGTATCAAAACAGAGAAGGAAAAGTTGAAAAAATGCAGCGGGAAAGACCGTAGCAAATCTGAGTTGTACCAGAAATCTAAAGGCTATATTTTCTGTTTCTCTTGTTTTTATTCCGTAAATAGGAAAAACTTCAAAAACTAAGCCATAAATAAAAATTGTTTTTTCATGAAGTTGAATTTTATCTATTTATAATATATTAATAGAGAATTCAAGGTAGTCCCAAAATTATTTTTAAATTTTTTATTTCACTCTATGTTATTATATAAGATTTTTCTTCTGAGTAGCATAATCTTCTATTTTTATATTATACCATATATTTTTTTGTTGTATTTTTATTTTTTCATAATAACCCATATTTGTATAATGTCATATGATTCTTTTTTTAATATTATTTCTCTTTATTAGTTATAGTTGAGTTATTAGTTATAAAATTAGCGTTTAATCTTAACTTTTCATATTCTATTACTCTTTATTTTTATATAGGTTATATTATTGTTTTCAATGTTAATGTTAAGAGTATATATCCATTTTGGGCCTCTAAGAATTTCAGACTGAACATTTTAGTTCCCAACTAAAATTAATTACTCGATTGGTCCCTAACAATTAATTCCGTCAGTCATTTAGGTCCTTTACTCCGTTAATTTTAACGGAAGACAAAATAGTTTCTGACAACTCTAACAGGAGACAAAATGGTCCCTGATCTTTTCTGTTCGAAAACGACACTGTTCTCTCTCAATTTTCATCATATATCGCATAACACTAACAGTCTAACACTGTAACTTCAAACTACACAATGCACACTCTATAAATTTAATGTTCACAAGAAAAAAATCCTCAACTTGTTCTCAACCAATTCATACTCAGGAAACTAATGCCTATGTCTTTCAACTAGTTGTCGTCTTCGATGGATCCCATGAATCCAAACAGCAAGTCTGATTTGTTAAGACTCGTCGTCGTCGTTGCCATCTCCCTCCTCCTATGCCCTAACATCTCCATGACCACATTGTTCACCACTCCGATCGCTTTCTTCGGTTTCTTCTCCGAACCAATGTTCAGTCATTGCTTCAGTTTCCATATGAGCGGCAACGGCGACATTGCTCGTTGTAATAGCTTGGATGTGAGGTCGAAACTGTCTGCCAACTTGGACTCCGGAAAAGAAGGAATGGTGCACTCGGTGTCTATTTCAAATGAGAATTTGCATATGATGTCGAAGGAGAATCTTTTCATAATGTCCTAATGTCTAATAATCTATATTGCTTGCTGGAGAGTGGAGAAAGGCGTGCCCTTGGAGTAGTTGTGGAACTTGGTCTTGAGTATGTCGTGGACCTTGTCAGGGTTGGAGGTGATGTTATAAAAGACGTGGAAGTGGATGCTTTTGGTGGGTGAAGTGCAGAAGAGGTGGATGTACCAGTCACAAAGATTTAGGAAGTGTGTGGTCTATGACATGTTGAGGTAGGTGCGACACGTGTGACAATTACACCATGGATTAATCTTGGAGTTAAAGAGGAGGAAGAAAAAGATGGAAAAGAAGACTGTGAAGGTGAAAAAGGAGAGTATGAATGTTAGGGTTATGCGAGATATGATAAAAATTGGAGAAGAACATTGTCATTTTCGAATAAAGGGGTCAAGGATCATTTTGTCCCTTGTTAGAATTGTTAGAGATCATTTTATCCCATGTTAGAGTTTTCAAGGACCATTTTGTCTTCCGTTAGAGTTGACGGAGCCAAGGACCTAAGGCTACATTTGTTTCTAAGAACAGGACATGATAAGACATTGATGAACAGAGATACAAAATTTTGTATTCTTGTATTCTGTTTTGTGATAAACTAGAACAAATTATGAAAATTCAATTTATTCTCATTTTTTTATTCAAAAAATTTGAGATGAAAAATATAACAATAAAAAATATAATTATGAAAAATTAACAAGAATAATGAAAGAAAAAATAAAAAATAAGTTGTATCTCTTGTTAGTGTCTCAGTGTCCTTCCTGTCAAAATGGACACAAAATACACTAATTTAGTATCTCTGGACACATTGTCTCTGTCCATGTCTCCTCTGCCAAACACGATTTTGTGTCTCAATGTCCTTGTCTTAGTGTCCCTGTCTCTGTAAACAAACGCAGCCTAAGTGACTGACAGAATTAATTGTTAAAGACCAATCGAGTAATTAATTTTAGTTGGGGACTAAAATGTCTGGTTTGAAATTATTTGAAGACCAAAATAGGTATATACTCTAATATTAATTATTTTTAATTGATATAAATTTAATTAAAATCTAATTCCTTCTCTCCTTTCATACTCATTACCTCTTCTTATCTTTACTATATAAATCAATATTTATTTCATTTTGTTCCTCTTCTTATATTTACTATATAAATCAAGATTTATTTCATATTTTTTTTATCTCCTCTCATATAATTTTATATCTCTTTCTCTTTCTCTTTTTCACTCTCCACTCTTGCTAATTTTTTGCATAACTAGAATTTGGTTGATGACTATAATTTTTATTTTTATTTTTTAATTTATTAAACGTATGTACTAGATGATTGTATGATTGTGTTCATTAATTTTTTTCATTTTTTGTGTAATTGTATTAATTAGTTATATGGTGCCTTTATCGTCTACAATCTACGTATCACTTCTTTTTTCTTTCAACCATTTATATTTTTAATATCATTTAGTTGAAACAATGTTGTTAAAAATATATGTTATTATGATTCATAAAAAATAAAATTTAAAAATCAAATATTATTTTTAATTATTAAAATATTAATAATATTCATTCTTATATTTTTTCTAATAATTTTATCATTGTATTATAGTATTTAAATATAACCTAGAAAAAGATAAAAAAAATAATAAACAAAAGTAACTATTTAAAAAATAAAAAAATAATGATATGAAGTAAGGTGAATAAACTCAATAGATTGTTTCTATTACTTATAGTACAATTTTTGTATAATTTTATTAATTTTATAATTTTTAAATTTTAAATTAATTTTTATTATTTTAAATTATTATTTATCACCAACCGTCATAAAAGTTAATAGTTGGGCTACACATTTAAACCTTATTGTATCTAAGTCTAACAAAGCAGGCCTAACACCAAAAGAACCCACTCTCATTAAAGAGTGTGGTTACATGCGCCGGAAATCTCAAATGTTACCACTCCTTTTCGTGCTCTAATATGAAAAATTATTCGTTCCTCAAACTCAAAATTGCAACAAAGAAATTTCAAATCTCTCCCAAAATCTCTCAAATTCTCTGCGAAAACTACTGGAGAATTTGGTGGTGCATTTGAATTCATCAACAAAAAACACACAAAAATAAGAACAAAGATTTCACAAGGTACTGAGTAAACTATTGTTATTATATTCAGTTAATTTCTCGCAAATCTCACATTTCTACTAGTTCGATTTAATGTTTAGTGGATCAAGTTCGTTCATTTAGTAGATCATGTTTCTCTGATTCTATTTTTTCTTATTTTTCTCCATAACTAGGGCATCAAATAAAATTGTGTTGTTAGCTTATTGGTTATGATAGATAATTCGATTCATCTCTTAGTTTAATTGAGTTCATTTGCATGCAGAAATGAATTGAATGTGTTTTTCTTGTTAATTGAATGTTTTTGACTTTTTGTTCAAATATGAACTAAATTCGGTTCATTTGTGAATTAATTGAGGTTCACTTGATACTGTTGTTAAGTATTGACAATTTTTTATTCCTTACAGCAAAAATGAAAAAGATGACCATCTCAAAAAAAGAGAAGCGGCATTACAATGTAAGCATATATACACATTAAATCAACTCTATTTTTATATTATAAATATATCATAACATAATGTTTCAAATCCTAGCAGAAAACTTACGATTTGAGATGCTCAACAAGATCGATAGCTAGGGTGTTCGCCGAATTAAGTGAAGAAAAGAAAACTATCATTGAAGAAATGGAATTCGGTGCACTGAGATATATCCCAGAATTAAATATCTCGCACAAGCTCTTGAGGAAATTGATTCTTTGCTTTGATCTCTATCATGGATCCTTGGACACTTGCTATGGCAAAATCTACATAACCCATGCCAAGATAGGATGCACCGGGCCTAAATTTAGGCGGTATTATACTTTTCATCTTTTACATTTGTATTTTTTTTTATCTTTTTGTTATTTTTATATTAATTTGTTTATATTAAAATATTTCGGTTCATTCATTTAGTAGTGGCAAAAATTTTTGTTCATTTTCGGTTCATTCTTTAGTTTATTTGAGATTAATTTGGATATAGAAAATGAATTCGATGTGTTCTTGTTAATGATTGAGTCTTTTTGACTGCTTGTTCAAATCTGAATTGATTTGTTCATATTAAAATATTGTAAGGGATAATTTTTCTGAAAAAGTTGCGTATAGCAAACTGAATGAGCAACAAAAGGAGATTGTTGATAGCTTCAAAGGTGCTACTTTGGTGTTTTGACAAAATCTGTGATGGATATGAGTGTTGAAGGGGAGGGAAACTTGCTGAAATTCAAAATGACTTTCATCGTCTTCATCCAGAAATGCTTCTTGTTGCTGACAATAGTAAGCACAGTTTCTCCGGTCCATAAACCACCTGTCCTTTATGTGGAGACAGTCTGACAATGGAATTGAGCGTCTCATGTGCTGAGCTTCCTGATCAAGGGGATCAAAGCCCAGAGAGCATGACACAAACTTTTAGTTGATGATTGCGTCTTTGTGTTAATGATAATATATTTTTAATAAATGAAGTTCCCTAATCCAGAAGCAGATGATGCTCCCGAGCCACCATGGGTGGAGTACTGGATACGGAGGAGTATTTCCCTTGAAATTCGGTTCAGGCGCTTCTAAATTATTGTGCTAACTAAATAAGTTTCTGTTTTAGGGAATTGTGAAAATAGCAGAATTGAGGGGGAAGAGATAGAAGAAAAGAAGGGAAAAACAAAGGAAAAGAAGAAGAAAGAAAAAAAGAAACTTGTCATCTTGCATTCGTCTTCGAAAGAAGAAACTTCTTTTGAATATGAGTATACTTCTTTCCATCACTTATCAGAAACTATCTATTTATTTAAAGTTTTATATTATTATTTTACCAAAATTTTTTGTATGTGTTGTAGAGAAGAAGAAGAAATGGAGAAAACACCACCAAAGAAAGAAAAAAAACCACAAAGAGTAGCGAAAAAACAAAGCAAAAAAAGGAAGATTGTTGATGAGCGGATAATTTATACGCTTTTTGGCATTATTTTTAGGTAGTTTTTAGTAGGATCTAGCTACTTTTAGGGATGTTTTCATTAGTTTTTATGAAAAATTCACATTTCTGGACTTTACTATGAGTTTGTGTGTTTTTCTGTGATTTCAGGTATTTTCTGGCTGAAATTGAGGGACCTGAGCAAAAATCTGATTTAGGCTGACAAAGGACTGCTGATGCTGTTGGATTCTGACCTCCTTGCACTCAAGATGGATTTTCTGGAGCTACAGAACTCCAAATGGCGCGCTCTCAATGGCGTTGGAAAGTAGACATCCAAATTTTTCCAGCAATATATAATAGTCTATACTTTTTTCGAGTTTAGATGACACAAACTGGCGTTCAACGCTAGTTCCATGCTGCATTCTGGAGTAAAACGCCAGAAACACGTCACAAACCAGAGTTAAACGCCAAAAACACGTTACAACTTGGCGTTTAACTCCAAGAGAAGCCTCTGCATGTGTAAAGCTCAAGCTCAGCCCAAGCACACACCAAAGTGGGCCCCGGAAGTGGATTTCTGTATTTAGACTTATTTTTGTAAACCCTAGTAACTAGTCTAGTATAAATAGGACATTTTACTATTGTATTAGACATCTTTTGATTGATCTTTAGTCAGTCTTTGACCAGGTCCTTTTCCCTAATTTCGAATTTCATATCATATTTTGGAGGCTGGCCATTCGGCCATGCTTGGCCCACCATCACTTATGTATTTTCAATGGTGGAGTTTCTACACACCATAGATTAAGGTGTGGAGCTCTGTTGTACCTCGAGTTTTAATGCAATTACTACTATCTTTTATTCAATTCAAGCTTATTCCTATTCTAAGATATTGCTCATACTTCAACCTGATGGATGTGATGATCCGTGACACTCATCATCATCCGTCCCTATGAACACGTGCCTAACAACCACTTCCGTTCTACAAGCGAAAGCTAGAGAAAATATCTCTTGGATTCCTTAACCAGAATCTTCATGGTATAAGCTAGAATTATTGGCGGCCATTCTTGAGAATCCGAAAAGTCTAAGCCTTGTCTATGGTATTTCGAGTAGGATTTAGGGATTGAATGACTATGATGAGCTTCAAACTCGTGATTGTTGGGCATGGTGACAGACGCAAAAGAATCAATAGATTCTATTCCGACATGATTGAGAACCGACAAATGATTAGCCGTGCTGTGACAGAGCATTTGGACCATTTTTACTGAGAGGATGGGAAGTAGCCATTGACAACAGTGATGCCCTACATACAGCTTGCCATGGAAAGGAGTAAGAAGTATTGAAGGAAGGCAGTAGGAAAGCATAGATTCAGAAGGAACACAACATTTTCATACACTTATCTGAAATTCCCACCAATGATTTACATAAGTATCTCTATCTTTATTTTATGATTTATTTATTATTATTTTCGAAAACCATTTATAACCATTATAATCTGCCTAACTGAGATTTACAATATGACCATAGCTTGCTTCATACCAACAATCTCCGTGGGATCGACCCTTACTCACGTAAGGTTTATTACTTGGATGACCCAGTGCACTTGCTGGTTAGTTGTGCGAAGTTGTGACAAAGTGTGATTCACGTTTGAGAGTGCTACCAAGTTTTTGGCGCCATTGTTGATGATCACAATTTCGTACACCAATTGTTCAGACGGATTCAGAAAGCGAAACTAAATCCGAAGATTACTAAGAATCAGAAATAATTATTTTTTGTTATAAATATATATTCTATTTTTATTTATTGATTTTTTTACTGCTTGTTCAAATTTGAAATAATTTCGATTCATTTGTGAATTAATTGAGGTTCACTTAATGATGCTGATAAGTATTGATAATTTTGGTTCATTTCTAAGTTTATTTGAGGTTCATTTAGTTTAGTTTCACTTGGATTTGCTGAACTTGTTCATGTGTGCTTGTTAAGTTAGTTATAGCTCTAATATTTGTCAGTTGTATACATGTGATGTGTTTTTGTTGATGATTGAGTCTATTTGACTACTTGTTTAAATTTGAAATAATTTTGGTTCATTTGTGAATTAACTGAGCTTCACTTGACTACTTGTTTCTTTGCTTGTTTTCGATCATGGATTGTATGTTCAAATCATTTAAAAATTTCGGTTTATTTATTTTTTTAATTAAGGTTCATCCTGATTTTAAATCAAAACTTTTTGTATGAATTGTCAGAAGTGAAGAAGCAAAGGAGACGAGTAAAAAAAGAAAACAAAAAGAAAAAAGAATGAAGAGAAAAAATGATAGTGCTGCAAAAACAAATGTTGCTCTGAATGACCGTGACTTGACGGACGTGCGACATGATTTATACCGACTATAAATTTGGGTAGCGAAAGTGAACATGTGTTTCAAACACAGACAAGCTTGGTATGGTCTGCAAACGCACCGAGCAATACCAAGTAATTCCTGTTAACATTTATTTACTTCTTCTACTTTTAATTAGAATATCTTGGTTGATGATTTTAATTTTGTATATTTTTTATTAGAGAAAATACCCCTGAATCCCAAATTACATTTTTTTAGAAGAAAAAAATGGCATGAAAAAAAGGAAAAACAAAGTTTACAACCTCCAACTATGTAAGTTGAAATACTTACGCTGGTATTTTAAATTTAGGTAATAACTTTTGTTTAATTATTGGCATAAAATTTTTGTTTAATTATCAGTAGCCTAGCACTTGATCCTCAAGAACAAATCCTTGTGGTTCAAGAAGAAAGTCAATCTCAACCTCTGGATAAGTGAGTTTTTCAATTTACTTTTCTATTTATAATCAATGTGCAGATTCACTTAGTGCATATTTTCAATTCACTTTTTTATTATAATCATTCAACATTAACTCCTTTCTCGTTTACCTTCATTAGAGTTCCAATTACAATTGCTCTTCCAAGTTCTCTTGTGGAAGGGCTAAAACAACAAAAAATCTTTACCTCTGTCCCTTCGAAAACTAAAATAGAAGAAGCTTCTGTTAATGAGTAAGTTTTAGTTAAAATACTTTTTATTAGTTTTCATGCTATATAATAATAATTTCGGTTTTGAAACACATTACTATATAATCTAGCTACCAGCCCCAAACTCAACAGCAAGTCCCGGTAAAAATTTTGGAAAGGAAATTAGAGCCAGAAACTCCTTTTAATGTGTATAAATAGTTAAAATATAATTGTTAGTTTTGATGCTATATAATAATAATAATAATAATAATAATAATAATAATAATAATAATAATAATAATAATTTTGGTTCATTATTAAACACATTCCAGTGTAATCCAATTACCCTTTGAAACCCCAACAGCAAGTCCCCGAAGAAACTTTGGCAAGGCAAATGGAGCAAGAAGCTCCTTTTAATGTGTAAGTTTTACTTAAAATCATTTTTATTAGTTTTGATGCTATATAATAATAATTTTGGTTCATTATTAAACACTTTTCTATGTAATCTAGCTGCCTTCCAAAACCCCAACAGCAAGCTCCTAAAGAAACTTCGACAAGAAAATCAGAGCAAGAAGCACCTCTTAATGTGCAAGTTTTACTTAAAATCCTTTTTATTAGTTCTGATGCTATGTCATAATGATTTTTTATTCTTTCAAAAACTTTCCTCTATCATCTTGCAGTTCTCTCCGTCCTTGGCATTGAGAAGATGATGTACCTTTGTTCAGCCTTGACATAAGTCCACCGACCTTTCAACCCATAGTAACACAACTTGAAAAGTTATTAGAGGTGGTGATGGATGCTAGAGTGACAGCAGCATTGCAATATACTGAGGAAACCAGTGTCGAGCCAGGTTTGAGCACCCCTGAAGGGTACAAGACTCCGATGAAAGAAAAAGAAATAACAGAGGAGCTGAAGGAGAAATGTTATAAGTGGATGATGCAAATAAAGGTTAACGAATAAGGGGAAACCAATGAGTTTGAAATCGTATTCATGTTGGACCACAAAGCTCATTTAGAAGGGGTAGATGCCACTTTTGTCTCTAAAACCCAAACAAGACGTAGAAAATACGGTAAAATATTCGGCTATTACATTAACATTAGTGATTTTTTTAAAAAGTTTTATTCCCATATATCTAATAAATTTTCGTCCTATAGGTGGTCTCCGCAATGTGTATGCTTCTCAACAACAGAAAATATCGCAGATTTGATAAAGAAATATACTGCTTACTGACAGATACTGTGGTAGGTCAAACTTTTTATTCCTTAAGTAATTTCAATTTATTTATTAGTTTAATTGATGTTCATTTGATCCAAAAATAAATTCGATGTATTTTTGTTGATGATTGAGTCTTTATATTTGCTTGTTCAAATCTGAACTAATTTCGGTTCATTTCTTAGTTTAATTGAGATTTATTTGAATCCAGAAATGAATTCGATGTGTTTTTGTTGATGCTTGAGTCTTTATGATTGCTTGATCAAATCTGAAGTAATTTCAGTTTATTTTTTAATTTAATTGAGGTTCATTTGAATCCAGAAATGAATTCGATGTATTTTTGTTGATTATTGAGTCTTTATGACAGCTTGTTCAAATCTGAAATAATTTCGGTTCATTTGTGATTTAACTAAGGTTCACTTGATATTGCTGATAAGTATTGACCAAATTTGTTATTCCTTAAGTAATTTGGTTCATTTATTAGTTTATTTCAGTTCATTTTGTAGAATTTAATGTTGGGGAAGCATAACCACGAATACATTGATCCAAACACTATGAAGACCTACCAGATCAGTGAATTTAAGGACTACCTGCCTTTTCTTGACAAAAGAAAACTGGCATCGTATCTATTTGTACGTTGTGATTTTTGAAACTTCTTTATTAATTATGTCGTTTGCTATCATTTAGACTGAAATATTCTATTCTTTTTCCAAATTTTATTTGTTTGCACCAGTTTGCCATGGAGGCCATTGGTGGTTGTGGATTGGTGATGTTAAGAAGAAGGTCTTCCATGTGCTTGACCCCATCAAGAAAAAAGATATACCTGAGGAAATAATAGCTTTAAACAAATTTGTTGTAAGTTATCTCTTACTTCTAGCCATTATCAATCACTCCTTGTGCCTGATTGAGCATTGTCTGTGGGCTTGGTTTTGTTCAATTATTACTAAGTTGAAGAGCACTTTTTGTATCCTTTTTAGGACTTAATAGTATCCCCATATGAGGGTCTATGCTAGGGCAAAATTTTTGATGGACAACGAAGAGGGTATTGAAACACCATATATTATGATCAGCAGTCAACGAACATCATATAAATCTTTCTTTGCTATAGTACTGTTATTAATATGTTTTACTGTACTTTTCTGTGTCTCTCCTATTAATCATATTTTACTTTCTTATTTCTTTCATAGTTAAGATTGCGGAATATATGTCATGAAATGGCTGGAAACAATTGATCCCGAAAAGATAAAAAATGGAAAATACAAATGTAAAAACTGGAAACAGGTAAGTAATTTATAAATGAATAAATTTCAATTTATTTCTTATTTCATTTGGGTTCAAATTAAGTAATTTTTTTCAATTGAATTGTAGGAAGAAGTAGATACTTTCAGGTGAAAATATGGTCCAACTATTCTCTTGGACAAAGTAATTAAATTGAGAGACAAAGTCATTGAAGCATCTGAAGTCATAAGAATCCCAAAGCCATCTGCTGCCTTCTCAAGTGTTTTTTGTAAATTCTCATAAGGGGATATAGAAAGTAAATAGGTTCAATCTGTAATTAATACTAATTTGTAAGGAATTATAAAAGGCAAACACTTCTTTCACTCGTTGTAAATGTTAATGTATATATTTGAAAATCTTTTCTTAAATGTCTTTTGATTCATTTGTTGGAAATGTCTAGACTGTATTGAGATCACATTAATTTGAATAAATCTAGGTTCACACTGAATAGGTTGAATATATTTATCAAACCTCAAGAGCAGCAAAAATGCAAACGAACCAAAATTTATACACAAAATGAATCGAAAAATGAACCTCATTATATGACTATTCAATTGCAAAAAACACCTAAATTGTTTGCCACAACACAATTGCATAAGGTAATTTGAAAAACCAAAAAGTGAATATTCAATAAAACATAACATAAATCAGAAATTAACCCTCATTATATGACTAGAACTCAAATGAACCGAAATTTAGTCATACATGAATCGAAATGTATTCTAATAAACACCTAAAAATGTTTACCACAACACAATTACAACTAGTTTAAAAAATCAAAATGTGACTATTCAATAAAAATAACACAAATAAGAAATTAACTCTCATTTTCATCAAAAGGAAAAACATTATATTAGCAAAATTTATTTTAATAAACACGAAAACTTCTATCATCCTCTCCATAATAATTCATATCATGTGCATGATAAAGCCTAGAGCTTAACTGAATCATTAATCCACCATCTAAAAGGTTCAACTGCAAAAATAAATAAATCATATATTAGCAAAATGCACAAACACATTTTCCCTAATCAAAAGCAAATCAATGTTACCACGCTTAGTGCTGGCTTTTTCTTTTTCTTTGTTGCATTTGCGATCTTTTTTTTCCATATTTGATTCCAGTCAATTCTTTGGATGTTCTCTTGTTCAAACACGTGGGGCTTTGAAGGTCGTTAACATCATTCAACGTAGTGTCTTCATGAGATAACGAACATTTGCTTTTACTTTTCGCTTGATATTCTTGCATCTCAGCCATGACATTATCAAAAGCCTGGTGCAGAATTCCAGTCAACTCCTCAGATTCTGTTGCAAATTCACAAATATTGTGCAAGCGAAACACCAAATCATCAAATCTCTTGCTTCTTAGCTCTAATAAAGGCTCGTCTTGGCTGCTCTTGATATGTGTGTACCTCCTCTTTTTGTTCTTACTACAGCATTCCAATATATATTTTGGTGCCACTTTATCTACTCACTCTAAGGTAAGGCACTCAGAGAATGACAACACAATATACCATTTGACTCAAACAATAAGCATTGACATTTTACTTTGCATGATATCGCATCGTATGTAACAATAAACTTGTTGAACATTGAGTTAGAAACTTGCTCTACAACTTCATATGTCGTATAACCTAGATCCGACTAGGTTGATCTTGTGATGCATTTCACCTTTCTTTAAATTGTGCTTAAACTTCCCTGAACTTCTCATGAGTATACACATGTTGAAATTAAGCCTCTGTTGTTGATTTTATTGCACACGTTATGACAATATGACAATATGATTTTGTTACACTTGTTCTACAATTATCATATTGCTTTACAAATTGAATCAATGAGCTATTGCGTGTAATAAACTTGTTAAAAAAAGCATGCGTGCTCTTGCTCATTTGTGTGCTTCTCATCCCAGGCCAAAAGTGGTGATTAAGATAAAATAGAATCCATAAATGATGATCTTCAAATAGCTATGCAAATGAACTGAAATCAGACACAAAATGAACCGAAACTTATACTCGTTTTCACCGAAAAAATAACAACATCAATTAATTTGATTGAAACCTCAGTTACCTGAAAGCCACTTATTGCATCCAACACTATACTTCATGAGAAAATCATTCCAATTCTTGTTAAATGCATCTTTTTTAAACGAGTCCCAAACAACATGACTCATCTCTTGATTGATTTCTTCGTGTCGCTTGTAGCCATTTAATTTACTTGGGATCTTCTTCATGATATGCCAAATGCACCACCGGTGAATTTTGTTGGCATACAGCTCTCAATAGCCATTTGCATCGATGTGCATTAATAGGTAAGAATCCTTTTTGGTGCCTTTTCCCCCATGCAATGAAGCCAACATTCAGATAACCATTTGAATGAGTGAATATCCTTATTTTTCATCAAAGCACACCCGAGAAGTGTCAACTGACCGTGGTGATTCACACATAGAAACGAACCAAAAACTAGATTGTACCTGCAAATGGACACCAACAGTTATGAATCGAAACTGGTTATGCGTATGAACCGAATATTATATCACAATGAACCGAATACCTGTTTGTGTTGTAAGTCGTATCAAATGAAACATCTCCAAAATACTGGTACGTAGCTCTGCTTCTTGCATCATCCCAAAATGCATTTTTGATAGAGTGATCAACTTCAAGGTTAAGCTCAAAAAAGAAATTTCGATTCTTCTCTTTCATTCTTAAGAAGTACTTCCCAAATTCTTTGGCATTATCTTGTTCGGAAATATTTTGTACTTTCCTTGTAATTTAATTTCTCACATCTTTTTCAATAAGACTTAGTTCACGATGACCACCTACTGCTGCTATAAATGACTGATATGTTTTACTCGGTCTGATTTCGACTTTCTCACTATTTTCAATGGTACGATGCACAAATATGCTTAACTCCCTGTGTTGTTTAAGCATCTCTACTTGATCTGGACAGTAAGGATGTGAATGATTCTGAACAACTTTAGAAATAATCCAAAGACCAATGTCCTTCAATATATGTACATAAATCCTGGCTGGACAGTTTATTCCAACTGAGGGGTTTGCCTTCAGAGTTAGAGATATCTTGGATTTTTATTTCTCCTCTCTACTACATGTAATTAGTTGATTCTCTTAATTTCATCTCCCTTCCGAATAGTGTTCCTTATTTTCGTAGAAAAACCAGCAAGTTTGAAATTATATTTGTAGAACTTTCTAACTTCTTCGAGTGTCTTAAAATTCATCCCAACCTTTGGGACAAATTGTTCATCAAGAACATACTTGGACTGTAAAATGAATCGAAATATTGTCATAACAAGACCAGTGTGTAATAACCAATGAATCGAAAGATATGCATTGTTATCATTTGGAGCACTTAATTGAAAAGGAATGACAGAATCTTCAAGAATCAAGAATCGGGTATTGCAGGGGTAGTCAACAGGTCGATTAAGAGTTACAAAAAGTGGAGTGATATTTGATCTTTTGGGTGTTGATGACTTTTCCCGAAGATGATTAGGAATTAATTTATTTTATCTGTTTAGTACTTTTCCGTTGATCCTCCACCTTGTTGTGTTGAGCTTTTTGTTTAAAAAAATGCATTCTATAAATTCAGAAACTCCTGCAATATATCCAAATTCAAATTCATAACCAACACTTATTTTAGCAAAGGAGGACGAAATTATTCATGATCACTTTGTTCAATTGCATTTTATTCCATTCAGTTCAAAATTGTTGAAGAATGAACCGAAATAATATCATAATAAGACCATTGTGTAATAACAAATGAATTGAAAAGTGTCCATTATATAAATTCAAATTCAGAAACTCTTGCATTCTAGAATGAACCAAAAATATTATCAAAACAAAACCATTGTATAATACCAAATGAACCAAAAATTGAACACTGGTTTTATTACTTTATTCAATTGCATTCCATTCCATTCAATTCAAAATTGTTGAATAATGAAACTAGATAAAATGAAGACCGATCCAAACCTTGTCCACTTGATTCGATTCAGAAGAATAATTCAAATCGCTCTCATTCAACTGATTTGAACTTGAATTATTCATTTTTTTATAATATGCTATCCAATTTAGAAGAATAATACGCTATTCAAATACAAATCGAAATCTGAAGAGAAAGAGAAGAAATTAGTGGAGAAACACAACGAAAACGAACGAAAATCTAAAGAGAAATCAAAGAAGAACGAAGAAGCTTTATGTTGAAGATGAATGAAGAAGAAGCTTTACGTTGAAGAAGAAGCTTTACGTTGAAGAGATTTACATTAAAAGTCCGTTATGAAAGCATGAAAGAAAAGGTGGCGCGGCGCGTGAGAGAAAATAACATGGTTGGACTTGGTTTGGAAAATTACTTGGATGCAGAGCATTATTGAAAAGTTAAATCAATTTTGATATGCCGTTAAACAAAATTGTAAATTTCTTAATCAATTAAATTTAAACATATCATTACTCAATTAAATTACAAAGTAACGGTTAGACACAATTATTTATCTATATTAAAACTGCATTTTTTGTTTAATAATAACATTGAATCATATATAAATTTCAAATGAATATATTGTACAATATTTTTTTACAAATTAGTTTCTAAGTTTAATATTAGTTTACATATTATCTAATTTATTCCAAAACAATAATACAACAACAACAACAATAACAACAACAACAAGCACAACAATAACAACAAAGCCTTGTTCCACTAGGTGGGGTCGGCTACATGGATCAAAAAATACCATTAAGCTCTATCATGTATCATGTTTACAGAGAGACCGTTTACATGTAGATCTCGTTTGACCACTTCATGGATGGTCTTCTTAGGTTTTTCTCTGTCTTTCACTCCTTGTTCATCTTCTATCTCATCCACCCTCCTATCTGGGTGCTCTATCGGTCTTCTTCTCACATGTCCAAACTACCTGAGATGCAATTCTACCATCTTTTTCATAATAGGTGCTACTCCAACTCTTTCTCTTATATCTTCGTTCCTTATTCTATCCAATCGCGTATGACCACTCATCCACCTCAAAATCTTCAACTTTGCTACACTTAACTTGTGTTCTTGCTCCCCTTTGGCCGCCCAACACTCAATATTATAAAGCATATGATAGCAATGTGATAGAATTTACCTTTAAGTTTTAAATGTACTTTTTTTGTCACATATAAAACCAGACGCACTCCACCATTTTGACCAACCTGCTTGGATCCTATGATTTACATCCTGTTCAATCTCTCCATTATCCTATATAATGCACCTAAGATACTTAAAACTTTTAACTTTTTGCAGGATGTTTTCTCCAATCTTCACCTATGTATTAGGGTTTCTCCTTTGGTGGCCAAACTTACATTCCATATATTCCATCTTGCTACGGCTTATGCGCAGACCATACAATTCTAGAGCTTCTATCCATAAATCCAATTTCTTATTTAGGCCTTCCCTTGACTCTCCCATAAGGACGATATCATCGGCAAAAAGCATGCACCATAGCATAGGCTCTTGGATATGCTCTGTGAGTACTTTCAAGACTAATGTAAAAATGTATGGACTTAAGGATGATCCCTGGTATAATTCTATACCAATAGAAAATTCTTCTGTTACACCACCTTGAGTCTTCACACTAGTTGTAGCTTCCATCACACATGTCTTTAATTGCACGAATATATGCAATCCTTATTCTCTTCCTTTCCAAAATCTTTCATAAGACCTCCTTTAATTAGCACCATATCGTACGCTTTTTCCAAATCAATAAACACCATATGTAGATCCCTTTTATTACTACGATACCTCTCCATCATCTTTTTTAACAGATATATCACTTCAGTGGTGGATCTGCCTGGCATAAATCAAATTAGTTCTCTGTTACTTGTGTCTCTTGTCTCAGCCTTTGTTCTATCACCCTTTCTCATAACTTTATGGTATGGCTCATGAGCTTGATCCGTCTATAGTTTTTGCAACTTTGTATATCCCTTATTCTTGTAGATAGGTACCAATGTGCTCTTTTTCCACTAATCTATCATCTTTTTTGATCTTAAAATCTAATTAAAAAGCTTGGTTAACCAACTGATGTCTTTCTCTCCAACTTCCAAACTTCAATCGGAATATTATTGGGTCCTACTGTCCTGTCATTTTTCATCTGCTTCAGAGTCTCTTTTACCTCGAAGTCTCGAATCCTTCGATAGTAGTTGAAGTTTTGATCATCTTCCCTCATGCATAACCAACCAAGACTCGGAAGAGTCTTCTGCCCTTCATTAAATAACTCGTAGAAGTAGCTATTTCACCTTTCATTGATCTTCTCCTCTTGAACCAAAATCTCTCTGTCTTTATCCTTTATGCATTTAACCTGATCCAAGTCTCTCGTTCTTCTTTCACGACTCTTTATGTAACAGCCTACCACACAGAGCTTTACACTTAAGTAGTAAAGCAGAGGTGGTGTGGTATTACAACCTCTAAAATAAAAATACATATATAGATATATCTGAAAAGAAATATAACTAGGAGCCTTGAAGAAAAAGTTAAACATAGTCCAAAACAGAAAATCGCATCATACTCGTTCGGATAGCATAGAAGAAATGATAAGATCAAACATAAAGGATAATATATATAAAACCAGAGTTCCAAAAGATACAAATAACATGCTCCAAAATCGACCTGCGAAGCAAAGGTCGGCTACAGCATATATATATAGATACAACCCAAAAATATGTCCCAAAATACAACATATAACTCATGTTTCTTCAAGTCAACCTCTAGGAAGGACAAAACACAAGATATATTTACAAGGCAGTGAATACATACATACATATATACAACTAGAAAAAAATACAAAGTTCCAAAAGCATAGTTATTCGCTTCCAGAGAGTCTTCAGTATGCTTAGTGGGGTGTCTCACATCCTGCATCTGAAAAATAACAAAATATGTATAGAATGAGAATCAAGGATTCTCAGTAGGGTAAAGATTCCCACATAGATAAAGTATAAGGCTCTGGAAAAGCCAGAGGTATTCCTAGAACTCCGACGACCCAAATCAAACTTAAAATTCATACTAAACCAGAATTCAAAACACAAATATTTTTATACCCATAAACCTACAAATTTAAAAATTAAAGAGAGAAAGACTGGGTGAGAAAATGAAACTTTTTCACCACTTCATTCGGATGGTTTCAAAGAGCTCAACGCAATGACTGCGTGGCCGTAAACAGTGCTACGATCGGAGCTTTAAATCTGAATTGTGATGGTGTTAAGTGTGTTGGGGAGTATTTATATATGTGGACTTGAGTCTAGTTCACTTGTTTTAATTCGTTGACCCAATTTTAAGCCAAAATTTTTAAAATTAGTGTTTTAAATACTTCTACTTTTCTAAATTTTAAAATTTAATTTCTTAATTTCTTTGAATAATAATTAATTTATTAGTTTATTATTTATTAATTAAGCGTGATTTATTTACCTTTCCTGCTTGACATCTACTACATCATTCTTTCACTGCTTATCCACGATAATACCTACTCAATTCCTATTTTTTACCTTTCCTGTATACCAAAGTTTGAACCCGGAAGTATCCAACTCCTTAGCCTTCGCACTGACCCATTTTATTTTTTGTAGGCACATGATGTTAATCTTCCTCCTTGTCATGGTATCCACCACCTCCATGGATTTTTCTGTTAGAGTGCCCTATATTTCATGTCCCAAATCTCAACCTTTTGTCGCTGCGACCTTTACCTTTATCTTTTTCTTTGCAAACTAGTTTATTTACCCTCGTCCATTGGTGGACAAAATTGTGATCATCAACAATGGCTCCAAAGACTTGGTGCTCTCAAACATAAATCACACTTTGTCACAACTCCGCACAACTAACCAGCAAGTGTACTGGGTCGTCCAAGTAATACCTTACGTGAGTAAGGGTCGATCCCACAGAGATTGTTGGTATGAAGCAAGCTATGGTCATCTTGTAAATCTCAGTCAGGTGGATTCAACTACATTAAGAGATTATTAGATTTTCGAATAATAATAAAAAATAAATAGAAAATAGTTACTCATATAATACAATGGTGGGAATTTCAGATAGGTGCATGGAGATGCTGTGTTCCTTCTGAATCTTTGCTTTCCTACTGCTTTTATCCAATCTTTGTCACTCCTTTCTATGGCAAGCTGTATGTAGGGCATCACCATTGTCAATGGCTACATCCCATCCTCTCAGTGAAAATGGTCCAAATGCTCTGTCACAGCACAGCTAATCATCTGTCGGTTCTCGATCATGTTGGAATAGAATCCCTTGATTCTTTTGCATTTGTCATCACGCCCAGCAATCGTGAGTTTGAAGCTCGTCACAGTCATTCAATCCCGAAATCCTACTCGGAATACCACAGACAAGGTTAGACTTTCCGGATTCCCATGAATGCCGCCATCAATTCTAGCTTATACCACGAAGATTCTGATTAAGGAATCCAAGAGATATGCGCCCGGTCTAAGGTAGAACGGAAGTGGTTGTCAGTCACGCGTTCATAGGTGAGAATGATGATGAGTGTCACGGATCATCACATTCATCATGTTGAAGTGCAACGAATATCTTAGAATAGGAATAAATTGAATTCAATAGAAAATAGTAGTAATTGCATTGAAACTTGAGGTACAGCAGAGCTCCACACCCTTAATCTATGGTGTGTAGATACTCCACCGTTGAAAATACATAAGTGATGAAGGTCTAGGAATGGCCGAATGGCCAGCCCCCAATGTCTAAGATCGCATAAAAAGATCAAAGATATCTAATACAATAGTAAATTATCCTATTTATACTAGATAAGCTATTGGGGTTTACAGAAGTAAGTAATTGATGCATAAATCCACTTCCGGGGCCCACTTAGTGTGTGCTTGGGCTGAGCTTGATCTATCCACGAGCTGAGGCTTCTCTTGGAGTTGAACGCCAAGTTGTAACGTATTTTGGGCATTCAACTCTGGTTCGTGACGTGTTTCTGACATTTGACTCCAGAATGCAGCATGGAACTGGCGTTGGGCGCCAGTTTACGTCGTCTAATTACGAATAAATTATGAACTATTATATATTGCTAGAAAGCTCTGGATGTCTACTTTCCAAAGCCGTTGAAAGCGTGCCATTTGGAGTTCTGTAGCTCCAGAAAATCCATTTTGAGCGCAGGAAGGTCAGATTCCAACAGCATCAGCAGTCCTTTGTCAGCCTCCTATCAGAGTTTTGCTCAGGTCCCTCAATTTCAGCCAGAAAATACCTGAAATCACAAAAAAACATACAAACTCATAGTAAACTCTAGAAATGTGAATTTAGCATAAAAACTAATGAAAAAATCCCTAAAAATAACTAGATCATACTAAAAACTACCTAAAAATAAATACCAAAAAGCGTATAAATTATCCGCTCATCATCCATTCACCAAAACGTGAGAATTCTTGCACATTTAACACTACACCTGTGCACCGATGCAGCGACTCTTACTCATTTGACACTATACGCGAGCCATACAACGCATTGCTTCCGGGCAACAACCTAACTTTAGTGCAATAACATCTTTGATCCATGTCATAAAGATTCCACTAAGTTTTTATGTTGGCTATCGAATGCCTAACACAACCCTCCTCCTTTGTTCGGGCTTGGGACCGGCTATGTACTACAGGTGTCACATAAGCGGAGTTAATTTATTCCAAAAAATAATATAGTATTTTAATTATATACTATATAGTCATATTCCAAGATAGTCAAATTTATCACCAAAAGATTAAATTGGTCACATTAGTTCCTAAAAGATAAAACGTAAGTCAAATTAGTCATTCTATCAGTTAGATAATAATGTATCACGTTAAGTGCCATATGACGTGATGACGTGAGAGGTTTATGCCACGTGTCACAAGATGATTAGTTGACGTGTCATCTGATATTTCATAAATTTATTTAGAGTCTAATTAGTCCTTGAAAGTACACACACAAGTCATTTTCATCCTTAAAATTTTAAAAATTAATCAAGTTAGTCTTTATATAAATCTCATATAATGTTAAATTTTTAATATTTTTTAATACTACTATTTTTAATGTCATTTTTTAGACCTTAATAAACAAAATTCTCTTTACATAAAATAATAAAAATAATTAAATTATTACAAAGTTATTTTGTCATTGGTATTTTAAAATTTTACATTTTCAAATTTTACTTATTTGTAGTGAAATTTTTTCATTTAAATATTTTTATCAAACTATTATTATTTATATACTTAAAAATATAATTATTTGAATCTCACTAAAATTTAATAATATAATAAAATTTAAATCTTTTAGATTTTTTAATTTATAATTTTGTTATTGTTTAATTTATGTGGTAAAATTTAATAATTGAAAAATCGATTTGTGAGATCACTTTGATTTTTTAATATCTTAATGTAGATTTTTTTAAATATAATTACTACTTAGTTATCACTATTTCTCTATGTCTTTTCAATTGTCAAATTTTTTAAAAGTTAATTTATTAAAAAGAATGTTAAACTAAAATAAATATAGAAAGATGAAAATAGAAAACTAATGATAGATAATTTGAAAATTTAAAATCGAAAAATAACAAAAATATAATTTTGTAATAATTTTATTATTTTTATTATTTTATTTGAAAAAAATTTTGTTTATTAAAATATAAAAAAATATAGTTAAAATTAATAGGATTAAAAAATATTAAAATTTAATATTATAAAAAATAAGAGAGGTTTATATAAGATCTAATTTATTCAATTTCTAAAATTTTAGAAATGAAAATGACTTATGTGTGTATTTTCAAAGACAAATTTAATTTTAAATAAATTTATGACATGTCAGATAGCACACGACAAACGTGGCATACTATGTGTCACTGACCTGACATATCAATTAATTATCTTGTGATACGTGATATTATTCTACCACTTCATCATGTCATGTGACACTTAACGTGACATGCTATCGTCTAATTAATAGAAGAATTAATTTAATTTACGTTTTATCTTTCAAGAATTAATATGACTATTGACTAATTTAATTTTTTGGGACTAATTTAAAGAATATATAATCTTTTTAGGAACAAATTTAACTATTAATTCTTAATTTAATTTTCTTTTCTATTAATGTTGTTCTATGAGCTAAGTCTCAGAGTGGTCCCTGAAGTTACACTCGTGCTTCATTGTAGTCCCTAAAATTATTAATTACCCAAATTGGTACCTAAAGTTAAACGCCGGGACTCAGTGTTGTCCTTCCGGCACATTTCCTCCAGGTGGCGTCATCGGAAAGCTGATGTGGCTAATTTGGTGACACGCGGGCAAGGCTAAAACGACGTAATTTTGATGGTGGCACGTAAATGGCCGAAAACGACGTCGTTTCACTCCAAAAGTTGGTTTTGAAGACTCCCCCATCAAACGTTAACGTAACGCATTGTCTTCCCTCCCTCAAAATACAACACAAATCCCTCCTCCCCTTTACTCATCAATGGCGGTGGTTGGATTGTGGTAACTGTTGCGATTTCTGTGGAGCACGACTGCTATATAGGATCGGATATCGTCATCTGCCTCAAACGAAGACTGTATCGAAGGCTTGTCTCTCTGAAAAAGGTAAGGAAAAAAGAAAAAATATAATGTGATATAAGGAATGCTCTGTTTTTTGTTAAGGTTGTTAGTTTAATCTCTTCAGTAGTTAGAAACGATTTTTTGGAGTGTTATCTGTGGGTATGCATGTTTGTGTTTCGCAATATTTGGCTAGGGTTTGATCGCAACTAGTTTTCTGAGTGGTTAGGCTAATGAAAGTGTTGACTGTATGAGGGCTGTTTGTCATGGGAAAATGCTATTTCTTATCTATTATGCTTCGCTGTATTTACAGTTAATGTGGTTTCTAACTTGTTAATATGGTTGTAGATGATGAGGTTGATCATGAAATTTTGTTTCTAAATTGCAGATGGGAGACCCTTGGATTACCATCATATTTCACCATGGAGGCTTATTCGTCACAGAGTTTGATGGAACTGTGAATTACAGTGGTGGACAGATTTCTGAGTTGTCAAGAGTTGACGTAGACACGGTGGATGTATTTTTTGTCCGAGACTACTATAAGACACTTGGTTATGTCAATGTGACTCATTTTTTGTGGCTGGTTCCTAATAGGCCATTGCAAAGTGGTCTTAGAGCTTTGACACATGACAAAGAGCTCATGGAGATGTGTTATGCTGCTCAGACCAACAAGGAAATTGTCCATATGTATTATGAACATGGGGTCTCTGAACCTGTGTTTGATGAGAAAACAGGACTAGCATCATCCAAAGGCAAAGAGTTAATAGTGCTACCAGACCGTATTCCACATATATACCCCAGCATCAATGTGACAGCCAATACAATTTCCACCACATCACCATCAATTCCAACCTCAGAACCAATGAACACCACAATTCCTACTCCAACAACAATCCCCCCAACTATGCCTACTGGTAAAGGTATTTCAGGACCAAAGCATAAAAGTCACACTACTGCAACTTCTGTTAGTTATTCTAAATCACCACCCAAAGAAATGGTAGCACCCACAACTGCTGCTCCCACTGTTAAGCCCACCCCACTACCAAAAACAATGGCCAAACCCACAGTTGCTACTACTTCTAAGTCCAACCCAGGACCAAAAAGAACGGGCCAGTCCACTGCTGCTCCTACTACCAAGCCCAACCCACCACCAAAGTCAACGGCCCAGCCCACTTCAAAACCTCTAACGAGATCAATATCACAAAAATCAAGAAGGTCTGATATACCAAAGAAAGGCCCTCAAAAAGTAAAGAATGCAGCATTACATGCTAAGAGGTCTTTAACAAGATCAGCTGCAACTGGAACTTTTGGAAGAGCATCTGTTAAGGGAAAGGATCCTGAGACTGTGTTTGTTAGCTTATCTAGTGAGGAAGAATCTTCAGGCTCCCATGACAGTTATGACAGCGTAGAGGACGAACCGTATAGGCCTGCTGCTGATGATGTCTCTAGTGAGGAAGAAGAAGTGGTTGGGAAGAGATCAACTGGAAAGAAGAGTGATGCTAAAAAGAGGACTACAACAGATAAGGAAGAAGTTAATGAAAAGAGTTCAGTTATGCTTGAGGATGATGGGATTGTGTGTGCAGAGTCAGGGTCTGAAGATGATGAATTCTTCTTTGGCCCGATTCCTAAGGTTAGTGAAACGGGAGCATATTATGATGCTCAAGATGGAGCTTATCATGAATCTGATGGTGGAGAGTCTTGGCACTCTGAGGAAATGAAGACTCCACCGAACTCTGAGGATGAGTTAGATGAGGTTGAGTCAGATGAGGTGTTTCTGGTATTTAGGGAAGGAGGAAGGTTTGATGAGCTTAAACTAAAGGTTGGGATGAAATTTAATTCGAAGATGGAATTCAAAAAAGCTGTTCGTGAGTACTGTATCTAGGAGGGAAGGCGGATCTGGTGGAAGAAGAATGACAATTTAAGGATGAGGACTGTTTGTAAGGGAGAGGAGTGTGGCTGGGTACTATATGCTTCCTTGGACAGTGAGGGTAACTGCTGGCAGATCAAGACATTTATGGACGATCACACTTGTCCTAGAGAGACTAAGAACAGGCTAGCTAACAAGAAGTGGCTGGGTTGCAAACTGGTTAGAAAATTAAGAAAATATCCCAACCTTAGACATTGTGTAGCTGCCCAGTACTTTAAGAGCAAGTGCGACTTGGACCTCAACAAGTCTTCACTGACAAGGGCTCTAGGGGATGCTAGGGCCATAGTTTATGGAGATGCTGCTGCCCAGTATGGTATGGTTAGGGATTACGGGTTGACATTACTGAAAACTAATCCTGGCTCCACTGTTAGTATTGGTGTTACACCTCATCCCAATCCTGATAAAGATCCAACTTTTGATAGGATGTACATTTGTCTTGATGGGTTTAAAAGAGGGTTCAAGGCTGGTTGTAGACCACTTATAGGGTTGGACGGAGCATTTCTAAAAACAAAACATGGTGGTCAAATCCTCTCTGTAATTGGTCAAGACGTAAACAATCACATTTATGTGATTGCTTATGCAATAGTGTCCATCGAAAACACAGAGAATTGGCGATGGTTTCTGGAATTGCTGCACCAAGACTTGGGTGACTACAAGCAACATGGTTGGTGTTTTATTTCAGAAATGCAAAAGGTATGCATATCTATTGCTAGTTATCCTAAATAATAGTAGTGATTCTTAGATATATCTGCTGCTGAGTAGTGAATAATAGTAGTATAAATTGAATAATTGTTGTGTAATTGTTGAATTGAATATCTACTGGTTTATAAACACAAATCTGTTTACTCATATTGAGTGATTGTTGTATGCTGCATAGTTGATGGTTTCATTATAGGGGGTAGTATCTGTGTACTCAGCTAAATTAAGGACCAAGTTGATGTCACTTACATAACTTTAGGGACCACTATGAGTTTATTAAAATAACATTAGGGACCTTTTTAAGGCTCGATTTGAAACTTTGTGACTGGCTTGTTGGATTTGCAGGGTTTAATTCATGCAATTCAGGATGTGTTCCCAAATGTCCATCACAAATTCTGTGTATGGCATTTATGGAGGAACTTCAACAAACAGTGGAAGGATAATCAGCTTAGAGGTTTGCTTTGGGAGTGTGCAAGGTCTACGACTCAAGAGGGATTTGTGGAAGGGATGAAAAAATTGGAAAAGCTAAATAAGGATGCTTGGACTTATCTATGCAAATGGCCAAAGAATTCATGGAGCAGGGCATTCTTCAGCATTGCACCAAAAATGGACAATATCTGCAATAATGCATGTGAGGTTTTTAACTCACGGATCAAGGACCCTAGAGCCAAGCCTATTATCACACTGTTGGAGGAGGTCAGGATGTACATCATGAGATCTATAGCCAGGAACAAGGTGAAGTTGAGGAACAATGACGGAATTCTACCTCCAATACAGAGAAGTAGGTTGGAAAAGATAAGAAAGGAATAAAAAAAATGAGTTCCCATGTGGTCTGGTGATGCAGATTACGAAATATTTGAAGTTCATGGGTGGCCTACAAATATGGCTGTGGACTTAGGCAAGAGATCATGCACCTGTGATTTTTGGCAACTAAGTGGTATGATTTTTTTATACATATTTTTTAATTTTTTTATTTTCGATTTACAGTTCGAATTTTGTTTATGTATGGCTGTGATGTTCTATTTAGGGATTCCATGTGTGCATGCATGTGCCGCTTTGGCCAGGGCTGGTAGAAGGCCAGATGAATTCTGTCATAGTTGGTTGACCATGGAAGCATACAACAACACCTATGGCTTCCATATAAATCCAATTCCTAGCCAGGCACTGTGGGAGAAATCACCTTATAATAGACCTCAAGCACCAAAGTTGAAGAAGAAGCCAGAACCAATCAAGAAGAAAAGAAGAAAGGATGCTGATGAGGAGCCAAGTAAAGGCAAGAAGCAGAAGACCTCAGTGAAGAGAGTTCATAAAAAAGGATATTGTCGCTATTGTGGTGAATCTGGTCACACAAAGAGGAACTGTCATAAGAGGGTTGTTGATGAAGAATCAGCTGCTGTGGCGGCGGCGGCTGCTACTGCTAATTCTGATGCTAATGGAGGTGAGGTCAATAATTCTGCTCCAACTGCTGTTGTAAATGGTGGTGATGCCCCAGCTGTGACACAGGATCAGGTTGAGATTCAGCTTGATCTTAGTCAGCCTATTATGTCAGAAACTGATGACTCGCAACAGGTGGGTAATATTATTTACCCATATATATACATGTATTATGGTCATACATTAATTTTTTTTAGTCACATTAAATTTTTGGTGTTTTATACATAGGTGCAACCACCTCCTGTTCGGCCATCCAAACTGCCTCCTAAGAGAAAGTTGTCCACACCCACTGCTACCACCCAACCAACCAGCACCCCATCTGCAAGCACTCCATCTCCTCCATCTGCAAGTACTCCATCTGCAAGCACTCTCCCAACAAGCAGTTAGCCTGCAAGCACTGAAACAGCAACGAATCTACCAGCAATGCGATTTGTGCCTAATCCAGGATTCAAGCCACCCAGAACCAAGAATTACTGACTTAGTTTTTTATATTTGGGGACAGTAGGGTGTCTTTAGTTGTCTGTTTTGCTGAAGTAATGTACTATTATGCTTTCTTGCTTACAATTCGAGTGTTGGAGATTGAAAACTTATGACACTTATGTTTTGAAAACTCTGATATAGTTGGTGACTATTGTTCTGGCTTTATAATGCCTTATTTTGGTGACTATTGTTCTAGCATTATAATGCCTTATTTTGGATGTAATCACTCCAATATGAAATATGAATTATGACTTTTTGAAGAGATCTGTGACAGATTTTTGGTTTTATTTTGCACTCTCATATGCAATTAACATGCTTTCCAAACACTATCAACTCCTATTTTATTGACAACAGTTATATTTTGGATGAATAAATTGGTAGTTCTTCTTGTTTCTCCAAATACCAACATATGCAAGCACACTAGTTTCAATCACTTAAAATTTCATTTCTTTCAAACAAACTAACAGGTACAACTACAGCAACAACATGCATAATTCATTTGTTTCTTCCCAGATACAATTGGCCAAACTGCCTATCTAACTTTAAGACAAGAATAGCTACTGTAACCAGCAGCATAAATACAAACACCAAAACTCCACCCACTTTTAGAACCCTAACTTCAGACTCTAATCTTCCAAGTTTTCAGGCAAACTTCATCTTCCATTCTTCATTGTCAATTGAAGGGCTTGCTCTACCATCACATGTGATCATATCTTCTTCAAGAATTTTATCAATCCACATAAACAAACCACACCACTTCTTGTCTACAGTTTGCACCAAGGTAAAAGAATCAACTAAATTTATATCCAAAATTACAGCAAACAACAACAACAACAACAACCACTTACATTGTAGTTTGGGCAACCAACGAAGGGTCTCCCTGGATTAGAATCCGTCATTGACCATCGCAGCACTGGTCTCAAACCGCATTTGCACCATTCTGGCAAACGCGAATCCCTGTTCCTGTTCATTCTTCTCATGATGCTTCCAAACGATCGTGGGTTGTTCGAGCTTCCAGCAGCATTACTCACGCTAGCCATTGTCGTCTGGGTATCAAGATGCTGTAGAGAAACCAATGGAAGAGACCAGAAGAGAAGAGAAGGGCACTGGAGGTTGATCTTCAGATTTGGGAATTAGGGACCAAATTGAGTCAATAAAATTCGTTCATCCACCTCAACTAGCCGTTATAATTGCTCGCGTGTCTCCAAATTAGCCACATCAGCTTTCCGATGACGCCACCTGGAGGAAATGTGCCGGAAGGACAACACTGAGTCCTGGCGTTTAATTTCATGTATCAATTTGGGTAATTAATAATTTTAGGGACTACAATGAAGCACGAGTGTAACTTCAGGGACCACTTTGAGGCTTAGCTCGTTGTTCTATTAACTCATATATGATGAATTAATAGTCAAATTAATTTCTAAAAGATGAGACGCTCTTTAAATTCGTTCATAAAAAAAATAATCTTTCGTTATTCCATTTACAATTTCTGTCAATGATTAATAATGTAAAAATTAATTATACACATAATACATAATATGTCCAATAATATGTCCAATTAAACACTGATCAAATATATTTATAAAAATTTATTAATTTAATTAGAGGGTTATATTTTATATATGATTAATGTAATTTGAATGAAATAAATTAATAAATTTTCATTTAGAGATGTCAAATATCGGTTATATTCTCAATTAACTCTTCACAATTAAAGTTTTAGCAATAACCAAGTATCAATTGTTCTATTCACTATCCTTCAAAATTCTCTCTTTTCTTCATCACGATCATCGCAATGCCATTAAATTTCTTCATATTCTTCCTCTTTGCTTTCTTCACTCCCGTCACTTGAAATTCCCATACCACCATCATCTCCTTGCTCCCTTCAGTTCATGCCATGATCTTCCAACTTGGACAAAATCACATGCATATCCTACTCGTCCCAGTGCAATGTTGCATACCAGTGTCCCTGGTGCGTTCAACACAACCTTGGAGCATCTGGGACCCAACACAATGGCGTGGAATTTGGCAATGAAGTACCATGTTGACGAGGAATTGTTCTATTCAGCTTTTTTATTATACAAAAACATGAGAAAATTGGGCGTCCCCCATGACACTTTCACTCTTCCAATAGTGAACAGAGCCTTATCTTCGATGAGGATTGATGCTTCTCTTGGAAAAATGATCCATTGTGTAGCAATTCAAGTGGGTTTGGATGTGGATTTATATTTCTGCAATACCATGATTGAGGCGTATGTGAAATGCGAGTGTGTCGGTTATGCTTGCAACTTGTTCGACGAAATGCTGCAGAGAGATGTGGTTTCTTGGACATCAATGATTGCTGGGTATATATCTGAGGGACAACTTAGTGTGGCCTTTGATTTGTTCAACAAGATGAGGATCGAATTGGAACCGAATTCAGTAACGCTTGTTGTGATCATGCAAGCATGTTGTGCTTCGGAGATATTAAACGAGGGAGTTCAAATTCATGGGTATGCATTCAAGAGTGGATTGCTGATGGATTGGTCAGTGAAAAACTTAGTTTTGAGAATGTATGCTAGTAGAGTCAGCACGGAGGAAGTAGAACTTCTATTTAGTGAAGTAGACAGAACAGATGTGGCTTCTTGGAATGTCTTGATCTCATTTTTCACCTCACAAAGAGACATGACTAGAGTGCTTCGTTTGTTCAATGAAATGCACAGCTTAGAAGTGCGTCCATGGAACATCGAGACTTTAACAATAGTTATATCAGCACTTGCAAAGTCTGCATGTCTTTCCAAGGGTGAGGGTATGCATTGCTTAATCATAAAAACGGGGGTTTATGATGATATTTTGCTCACTTCTCTGCTAGATTTTTATGCAAAATGTGGAAGACTGGAAACATCTGTTCAGCTGTTCAGAGAAATCCGTTGTAAAAGTAACATCACTTGGGGTGCTATGATGTTAGCTTTCATTCAAAATGGTTCTTTTGTAGACGCCATATCTTTATTCCAGCAAATGCAAGCCAAAGATCATGATATTGCCCCAGAAATATGGAGAAACCTAATCGATGCATATGCAAACCTGGGAGCTTTGAAATCGGGTAAAGTCGTCCATGGCAACCTCATAAAGGACTTGTTAAATGGACCTGTAAAAGGTAATGTTCACCTTGAAACCTCAATCTTAAACATGTACTTGAGAGGTGGCAACATGTCTTCGGCAAAAGCATGTTTTGATAGGATGCCCATCAAAGATGTCGTAGCATGGACAACGATGATTGAAGGACTTGGCTCTCATGGTTTTGGTCTTGAGGCATTAACATATTTCAATTTAATGATGCAGGAACGAGTGCAGCCGAATCATGTTACCTTCTTGAGCTTACTTTCTGCTTGCAGCCACTCTGGTCTGGTTACTGAGGGCTGCAATATTTATTATTCTATGAAATGGGGTTTCGGCATTGAACCCAATTTGGATCACCACACTTGCATGGTGGATCTTTTAGGTCGAAACGGAATGCTCAATGAAGCCTTAGCCATAATATTGAAGATGATAGTTTTGCCTGATAGCAGAATTTGGGGTGCACTTCTATCTGCTTCAAGAGTTTATGGAAACAGAAGATTTGGAGAATATGCAGCAGAAAGGCTTTTGGAGCTAGAACCTCACAATGCTGGATATTATACTCTGTTGAGTAACATAAAAGCTAGTGTTGGAAGCTGGAATGAGGTTGAAGAGATGAGGAGAATGATGAGTGAAAAGGATCTAAAGAAGAAACCCGGGTGGAGCTGCATTGAGGTCAATGGGGTCATTCAAGGATTTGTTTCTGGTGATATATCACACACTGAATCAGAAGAGGTTTATGAGACACTGGGAAGATTAAGTAGAGCTATTCAGGAGTTTGGGTGAGATGTTTTTAAGCAGTTTATGAAGGCATTTAGGTTTTTAGCTATACCTTTTGGCTTATAACTAAATTCAAACCAGTTCATGTAACCCATTGGTAACTTGGTAAGTACAACTTCCAGTTAAGAAAATCGACTATTTTTTTTGCTGTTTGAAAAATTTTTATACGTAAGAGTCACACATTTAATAAGTGTTTCAGCCTTTCAGGGACATCCACAATAATTCATTTTGAAGGGCACATGATAGGACAAATATTAGTAGAAATTTTAGCTCGTGCCTCATTGAAAAAGGTCCATGACTCGCAATTTTGAATCTATTTTGGGTTAAATTCAGTCCTTCTAGGGAGAAGCTCCAGAATTTAAGGATTTTTTATAATTTTTTTTTAGTTCTAGGTTTTAGTTTTGTTTAATTGTAGTTTTTAGTTTATAATTTTTTGTTTTGTTACTTTAATTTTTTAGAATTTCTTGTTACTTTTTCTATTAGGCTGTTTTACTTCATGATCCTTTGTTGAATTTTCCTTTTTTTTTTAATAAATTTGATGTTTTATGTTTTAGAGGAGTGCTATACATACAAGTCATTTTTGTTTACAAGTCTTACAAGTTGGGCCTAATACGCGCGTTACAGAAGAAGAAGTTGGGCCTAACACGTACGTTACAGAAGAAGAAGAAGAAGCGTGAATATAAATGACTTGTATGATTTGTATGGAAAAGCGTTCTCTCTTTGCCTTCGATCTCCTTCTGTTTTTTTCGATTTTCATGGTTTCTGAAATCAAGCTTTGAAATCGTTTTGAAGATGATGGAACTTCAGAAATACACCCGAACGATTACAAAAATACACCAAAACGATTATAGAAATACATCCAAAGGATTACAGAAATACACCCAAACAGCTACAGAAATAAACCAAACAATTACAGAAATACATTCAAAGGATTATAGAAATACACCCAAAGAATTTAAGAAATACACCCAATATAGGGAGAGACAGTATATTTCTTCTTGAAATCAATACACCCAAAGAATTATAGAAATACACCCAAAGGATTACAAAAATATACCCAAAGAATTTAAGAAATACACCCAAAATTCGTTGAAGTACACCTTATGCATAATTCAGAACTCTTTCTCTTTTTCCTCCTCATCTTCTGCTGCTGCTTCTTCTTCTTCAAAAACGATTTCAGAGGTTGATGTCAAAAAACAATGGAAACCGAGAATAACGAAGAAAGAAAACAAAGAGAAAAGCACATAAATGAAGAAGAAGAACAGGAAGAGGAAGAAGAACGTGTAGCAAGAAGAAGAAGAAGAAGAAGAAGGAGAAAGAGAAGGCAAGAAACGTACCTTGAATAATGTTTCTTCATTTTTTCTGGTGATTTTAATGAAGGAGAAAGAGAAAACGAAAAGAGGAGAAAAAATTTTAATAAAAAAAGAGGAAGGAAGAGAAGAAAAAGAGACACAGAGAAAGAAGAAGAAGAGGAAGAGGAAGAGGAAGCACGGAGAAAGAAGAAGAAGAAAAAGAGGTACCAAAAAAAACGTAAAACGGCGTGTTTATAAATGACTTGTATGACTTGTATAGAAAATCACTTGTATTTGGAGAATTACTCTATGTTTTATTATTGCTTGTTGGAGATGTTATTATTACTTTCTTAAATTATATGTAGTTATAAATTATACTAATTTTTATAATTTTTGAAGTTTTATGTTTATGTACTTTAGATGCTTGATAACTTGACAAAATACGTGAACTAGTTAATTAATCTTATTTTCATTTATGCTAATATTTTACTAAATTCAATTAGTAATTTGGTTAGAACTTGTGGATTAGGGTTAATTAAACCAAGTTAACTTTTCTCAATTTGTAGTGGTTGATGAATTGGATTTGCTCTTTATAATTATCGTATTGTGGTTAGTGACAAGGATATTGTTCTTTAACCCTCAACCCTTGCCAAGATCTTTTATAACTTGAATTTGTTTTTATTTTCCTAGTTAATTACCTTAATTGCTTCTAGTTTAATTCCTTTTAACATTTAGTTATTGCTTGCTCCTTTAATTTCTTGCTATTTAAATTCAATAATTGTGATCAAACTCCTAATTTCTTCATAACCGATGGTTGAGCACTCTATTGTGATTCTAAAAGAGAACGACTAAAAATTTAACTCCTAGATTATTTTGAATTGTGACATTTTTAAACTAAATTTTGATAATCTTACTTATCAGTTTAGAGCTATAATGAGCTTAAACTTTATAACTTGAAAAAAAAATAAGAAAATCCTAAAAAAAAAGAAGATCAAGTGTACCACTAACAAACCCGTAGATTTTCATAAAATTCTAAGAATTTGAGCAAAGTTAAGTAGGAACAACCCAATAAATTAATAGAACATCTTGCTCAAAGTTGATAAAAAAATTTTTTACATCAAGTCTTTACTCGTACATAAAAATAAAATGAGTCCAATTTATTAAGATAAGGATAACAAATTGTCTCTTCAAGATCCCAGGTAACTAAGACAGCTTTCCTCGTCTTTTCTATTCCGACAAATATGGTGAGTAAGTCAGAACTTTTCTAAGGTTTTCCTATCCATAATTGGCATAGCTCCTAGAACAGTTATATCTACCCTATCCAACCCATTAAAAATTTTAGAAGGTATTATATTAACTACAGAATGAGACATAGATGCTGTTACACCTTGAAAAAAAAAACATGCAAAAGTACAAGAAGTTGGTCACAACATAAATAAATTGGGATCATCTTCAACAAATAAAATCCAGGAACTTTTACGATTCCCAGTAATGGCAAGGCCGCATAAAACCAGAATTGCAAATTGGATATGTTGTGTTATTATCAATTATGACAACACCACCACTTAGGGATAGGAAAAACCCCATGGATCATGTACAGCACCAGAAATCAACTTAAAGGCAATTAACAATTGTATTCAAGAATTCCAGAAATCAAATTAAAAGCTATCGACATTCAAAATCAGCATTGAAGAATCTCAGAAATACATTAAAAGCTATCTACGTTTTTAGAACTTTAAAGACATTTTAGAGAAAAACAAAACCAACACAAATACACAAATGAAAGCATGCAACAGAGGGAAGAAGAACACCAACCCTAAGATGAAGAAGCAAGGAAGTACAGTAAACATGACAAGCATAGTTCCAATCCTTGGAAGCACCAAAACCGAGCAAGGAAAGAGGAAGCTTGAGAACTAGAAGATGGCAAGGTGTGACGGTAATATATTATGAAGAAGAAGAAGAGTTTTTGTGACAAATGAAATGGAAGAAAAAAAAAAGAGAGAGAGAAATGCGAAATGTGTGTGTGTAAAGAGCAAAAAGATAATTTCACCGTGTTTTAAATCCAATGCACGATTATTAAGAAAACTGAAAAGACGCAGAATAATTACAGAAAGATGAAGTGATGCTTAAAATAATATGTCGAGTTAACCGACTACATTCTCTTGAATCACGTTGAGAATATCGACCTTCTTAAATAGGAAATGATGTTCTACATGACTTCTCTAACATGGTCAAAGCTACAAACTTAGTGAATTTTTTTGGTTGAGGCACGACTTCATTAAACTCGCAGGAAGGGATACTGTTCATACGGGTGAAGAGATCCTCTTTCTTCGTTTCTTTTTATTTTGGTTGTTGAGGTCTTTTATAAGATGGTAGGAGAGACAGTAATAAAATATGGAAGGATTTTTTTTATTGGTTAAAAAAGATAATATCAAGTTGTCTCACTTACAATTTTACGGATGACACAATATTTTTTTGCCTTTCAGAGGAGAAGACTATTTGCAATTATAAGCGGCTTCTACGGTATTTTGAGATGATGTCTGACTTGAGTATTAACTTTGATAAATCTAGCTTAATTCCGGTTAATTGTGAGCGAGAGTAGTCACAAAAGATGTGTAGCTTGTTAGGATGTAAGGAAGCAACGTTGTCAGTCAAATATCTTAGTATTTTTTTGAGAGCGAATCTGAAATTGGTCAAGACATGGAAAACTATTATAGACAAAGTAGAAGAGAAACTCAATCTATGAAAAGCCAAAACGATTAATAAAGTCGGTAAGCTGGTACTCATTAAATCTGTGCTTAATAGTCTACCGGTTTACTACCTTAGCTTATATAAGATGCACAGAGCAGTAGCAGATAAGTTGATATCTTTACAGAGGAGGTTCTTGTGGAGTAATGAAGACGAAATGGATGGAGTACCTTTGATAAGGTGGGATATTGTGCAAGCTCCAAAACGCTTCGGGGGTTTGGACGTGGGCGATGCAGTGCTCCGGAATATAGCATTGTTACTCAAATGGTGGAGTCGGTTTTCAAAGAAGGATTGCCCATTATGAAAGAAAATTGTGTGCTCATACAATGACTTGAATCCAAATGTCCTTTTTTTTTTGTCAGTCGATTCCTAAAACAAAGGGTCCGTAGAGGGACATTTGTCAGTTGCAGATAAGAGAACGTCAAGCGAGAGATAAGATGGTTAGAGGGTTATCATTAGAGTTAGGAGACTGTAGAAGAATTCGTTTCTTGGAAGATAATTGGCTACCATGTGGTGTGTTGCAGGATATATTTCCAAGGCTTTTCTTGGTTTCAAATCAAGTTAGATCTGTAATAGGAGACTGTGGGTTCTGAGATGGGTTGGAGTGGATATGAAACTTTCATTAGAGAATGATACTTTTCCAATGGGAGTTAGAATTAGTTAACCAATTTCATGGAGTTCTATAATCTGTCAAGTTAACAAGTGAGAGGGAGGACAGAATAGTATGAAAATTTGATAGATCAGGAGTTTATTCTACTAACTCATTTGTATAGGTTTTGCAGGCTGAAACTCTCCCGGAGGACATTACGAGTTACAATTTCACTAGATCTATATGGAGAGGACTAGTACCACCAAGAGTTAAGATATTCACCTAGTTTGTGTTAGTTGGTAGGGCCAATACTAAGGAAAGATTGATTAGATTGGGCATTATTGATCACAAGGATATGATTTGTGTTTTACGTAAAAAAGAAACTGAGAATGATTTTCACTTATTCATTGGCTGTGAGTTCACGTGGTAGGTGTGGTGTGCTTGGTTATACGCTTATAATAAACTTTGGTCTATTCCAGGAACTATTAAGCAACATTTTAAGAGTTGGACAGGAGCTCCTATAAGAAAAGACAAACATAACAGGTGGCTGATTGACTTTTTTGCTATCATTTGGAATACGTGGTTGGAAAGAAATACCAAGATTTTTAGGAATCAAGAAACGGGTGTTGCAGAAGTTATTACCAAGTCGATTAGGAGCTACAAAGAGTAAGTTAGCTTTGTTTCATCTAGTTGTTGATGCTAATGTCAAAGATAACTACAATTTTTTATTTAATGTTTGTATTGTAACTCTAAATTTTTTAAATGCTCCAACTTTTTTTTTTGGTATACAAATGCTCCAACTTACTTTTTTGAGCTTTTTATTTAAAAAAAAAGATACCTTTCATACCATGGCACAAAAAAAATGCCATGGACCAAAATTGAAGGTCCAATTTTTTAAAAACCAAAGAAGCCCAAACATGATACTATGAGAGTCCAAATATGCACCACCCAACCTACTTGGGGTACGAGCTCCATAACCTATACCCGACATAACTTGCATGTTTATACCCGACATAACTTGCATGTTAAATAAGACTTTGCCGCCAATGAGCCTTAGCTCAAGTGGCACATGTTTCTCTTTCTTGCCAAGAGATTTTGAGTTTAAGTCTCATGTAGTGTAAGCTTGATCAAAAAAGAAGATATTATATGTGTGTGTGTATGGTGTGTGTGAGTGTCAAACCAAAAAAGAAGATATTATATGTGTGTGTGGGTATGGTGTGTGTGAGTGTCAAACCTAGGATTGGGGGTTGTCCAATTCATCGACAAAAAAAAAAAAAGACTTTGCCAAACATTACTTCAGATATTTATCTACAACTCATTTACTACAATAATGTGGGATAACATTTTAAATATTAGGAAAAAAAATCATCTATTACTTTAAGTGGATTTTCTCAAGAGTAATGGCCAAATTATCATTTCCTCTATAAATATCTCATCAATCTCAAGTATCAATCAATTCCAATTCTCATAAACCTATAAAAAATATTTATTAACCTAAAATATTAAAATCTTTTATAAGTATCTTCTATTATTTTTTGGAGTTGATAAAAAAATATATCATGGTCTCTTCTTTAATTAAACTCTTCTTCAAGTTTAATTCATCTGCAGTTTATTTCAGATATACTTCGAAATAACTATATTGTAGAATATCTTAATTATTATATATATGTAAGAATTTTTTTACGTAAAAAAAGGTTATTTATAATGTTAATATTAATTATAGATGGTTTAGTTAACTTATTTTAGTGTTATTATATTGTAAATATTATAATAATAATAGTTTTTAGTGTCGTAAATTATATATGGATTTGTTAATTAGTTATATGCATGGTATGGAACACCAATATTATTGCTGTTGTTGTAACTATTATTTTAGTATTATTATTATTATTATGATTTTGTTATTACTGGTGTTACTATTACTTTTTGATAATATTAATAATTTATTATTAATGTTATTAAAATAATGTCACTATTACTGCTATTAGCATTATTATTTAATATAACTAACTTTTTAGGAATATTATTATTATTATTATTATTATTATTATTATTATTATTATTATTGTTATTGTTATTATTGTTATTGTTATTGTTATTGTTATTATTAAGTCAATATTTTATTTAATATTTTGTTATTATTAATGTCATTATTATTATTATTTATTATTATTAGGGTAAAATACTTAGATAAACTAAATGCATGCAAATATTACTAATATCATCTAAAGAAAGAAATGGTATGTGAATTTTTTAAAGGTGTTTTTTATATAAATCAAATTAGGATAATTAAATTTACAAATTTTAGTAGTAAATTTAATTAGACTAAATAGATTTACTAGGTGAGCTTTACCTACACATAAATCGAAACAGGTAATATCGATTTACACATTTACGAGTAAATCGAATCAGGATAGCTAAATTTATGTATAGGTGGTATGTTTTCAAGTAAATCGAATTAGTTTAATTCAATTTATCTTGTTGGAGATCAAAACACATAAATCGAATTAGTATCATGAGACCTTCGTACTAAAATAAGGCTTAGATTAACATTGTTTCACTATGTTATAATAGAATTAATTAATTTGTTAATCTTAAGATATATTATATTACTTAGCACTTATAAATACCAAGTATGTATTTTACCAAATATAGCATAAATGTTCATGTGCATGCTTTTGGGACTTTGAAGTATTAGACTTAAGATATTGAGATTGATCACATTGATATCGATTGTTTTGTGTGAACAGAACCTAAATGGCGTCTCGTGGACATGGACGTAGTCGAGAAAGAGGTTAGAGAGATAATGAGGAACCTGAACTGACCGGCAATAACCCAATAAACTTCATGGTCGCGTTAGAGAATATGGCTGCTGCTATGCAAGCTATGGTTGAAATCCTTGGTTAATAGGCAGGAAATGGAAATGGTAATGGGCGAATAGACCTAACGGTGGACCAATGACCTTAGCCACATTCCTAAAAGTGAACCCACCAATCTTTAGGGGCACGTCAAACCCTATGGAGGCTGACAATTGGTTTCAAGCTATGGAGAGGGCTTTACAAGCTCAACACATGCCTGAAGGCCAGTATGTGGAGTTTGTCACATACCAACTAGTGGGAAAAGCCCAGTTTTGGTGGTAGGCAGCTCGCTGTCTACTTGATGAGCGGATATTTTATACGCTTTTTGCCATCATTTTCATATTATTTAGTTATGTTTTGTTTAAGTTTTATTATGTTTTAGTAGTTTTTAGTGAAAAATTTATATTTTTGGATTCTACTTTGAGTTGTTGTGTTTTATGATGATTTCAAATAAATTCTAGCTGAAATTAAGGAGCTTTGGAAAAGTCTAATTCAGAGACAGAGAAAGGACTGCAGATGCTGTTAGATTCTGACCTCCATGCACTCAAAGGAGTATTTCTGGAGCTACAGAGGTCAAAATGACACGTTTTTAATGGCTATGAAAAGCTAACATCCAGGGCTTTCCAGCAATGTATAATAGTCTATACTTTGCTCTGGAAATAAAGGCCTAAAACTGGCATTCAACGCTAGCTACCAACCCCACTCCTGGCATTGGACGCCCAAAAGGGAGTAGCTAACACCCAACGCCCAAAAGGGAGTCCCAAGCTGGCATCCAACGCCCCAAAGGGAGTACCAAGTCGTGGCTTTACCCCAAGCTCAGTCCAAACACTCATCAAGTGGGTTCAGAAAGTGGATTTTTGCACTATAAAACTAGTTTATCTTATTTCTGTAAACCCTAGCTATTATATTAGTATTTAAAGAGGAGATCACCCATGTTTAGGATCTTCTTCCTTCCCATTTGAACATTACACTATTATTTTTTGTAAGCTATGAGTAACTAAACCTTCTAAGTTAGGGTTAGTAGCTCTGTTGATTCTCACGGATTAATAATATTACTGTTTCTATTTCAATATACATTTGCTTTCATTCTCTTGTGCACTTTTGTTCTTCATCTTATGAATTGAGGATGACCCGTGACAATCATCCTTATTCTACATGGGTTCTGTGTGAGTTCTAAACCGGATAGCATTGAACCACAGCTAGAGAGTGTACTGCAGATTCCAAGAGTGTGCCTGGGTAACTTTGGATAAGTGACATAAAATTCTGTTGACCGTGGGTTATTGAGGTCTCTGTGGTGTTAAGACTAGAGTCTGAGAAGCAGCATTCCCTGATCCGGAAGATCCGACCTTGTCTGTGGCATTTTGAGTAGGATCATGAAGGGAAGTGCTTCACCTTCTGCTGCAGTGGGAAGCCATGGGTTAACTTGACGAGGGTGCTACATCAGTTGCTTGAATGTGGTGGACTGCTATGGCTTAGAAGAGGCTAACTTGATGGGGATGCTACATGAGTTAGTCAATTACCCATTGAATGAATAATTTGTTATTAGAGTAGACAGTGAGAAAGGTTAACCCGGAAGGAATACGCATCTCCAAAGCCTTAACTAAATCTCTATCGTTGCTTACACTTTAACCTGCTATTTAGATCTTTATTATTTTATTTATGCTTTTAAACAAACAACCATATTTTCTAATCGCCTGACTAAGATCTACTAGGTAGCCACTGTTTGCTCAATCCGACAATCTCCATGGGATTCGACCCTCACTCACCTGAGGTATTACTTGGACGACTGGTGCACGAAATTGTGATCATCAATGGTGCCATCAACATGGTACGCTCAATTGCAATCTCAACTCTTTATCACAACTTCGCACAACTAACCAGCAAGTGCACTGGGTCGTCCAAGTAATAAACCTTACGCGAGTAAGGGTCGATCCCACGGAGATTGTTGGTATGAAGCAAGCTATGGTTATCTTGTAAATCTCAGTCAGGCAGATTCAAATGGTTATGGATGATTTATGAATAAAGCATAAAATAAAGATAGAGATACTTATGTAATTCATTAGTGAGAATTTTAGATAAGCGTATGGAGATGCTTTGTCCCTTCCGTCTCTCTGCTTTCCTACTGTCTTCATCCAATCCTTCTTACTCCTTTCCATGGCAAGCTGTATGTTGGGCATCACCATTGTCAGTGGCTACAGTCCCGTCCTCTCAGTGAAAATGTTCAACACGCTCTGTCACAACACGGCTAATCATCCGTCGGTTCTCAATCAGGTTGGAATAGAATCCAGTGATTCTTTTGCGTCTGTCACTAACGCCCCACAATCGCAAGTTTGAANNNGTAATTGCATTAATACTCGAGGTACAGCAGAGCTCCACACCTTAATCTATGATGTGTAGAAACTCCACCGTTGAAAATACACAAGAACAAGGTCTAGGCATGGCCGAGAGGCCAGCCCTTCCAATGATCTAAGAACTGGACGTCCAAAGATGATCAAAAGATCTAAAGTGATCCAAAGATATCAAATACAATAGCAAAAGGTCCTATTTGTAGAGAACTAGTAGCTTAGGGTTTACAAAGATGAGTAAATGACATAAAAATCCACTTCCGGGCCCACTTGGTGTGTGCTTGAGTTGAGCATTGAAGCTTTCATGTGTAGAGACTTTTCTTGGAGTTAAACGCCAGCTTTTGTGCCAGTTTGGGAGTTTAACTCCCATTCTTGTGCCAGTTCCGGCGTGTTACGCCAAAATTCTTGAGCTGACTTAGAACGCCTGTTTGGGCCATCAAATTTCAGGCAAAGTATGAACTATTATACATTGATGGAAAGCTCAGGATGTCTACTTTCCAACGCAATTGAGAGCGCGCCAATTGGGCTTTTGTGGCTCCAGAAAATCCACTTCGAGTGCAGGGAGGTCAGAATCCAACAGCATCTGCAGTCGTTTTCAGCCTCTGAATCAGATTTTTGCTCAGGTCCCTCAATTTCAGCCAGAAAATACCTAAAATCATAGAAAAACACACAAACTCGTAGTAAAGTCCAGAAAAGTGAATTTTAACTAAAAACTAATAAAAATATAATAAAAACTAACTAAAACATACTAAAAATAATGCCAAAAAGCGTATAAATTATCCGCTCATCACAACACTAAACTTAAATTGTTGCTTGTCCCCAAGCAACTGAAAATTAAATAAGATAAAGAGAAGAGAATATGCAATGAATTCCAAAAACATCTATGAAGATCAGTATTAATTAGATGAGCGGGGCTTTTAGCTTTTTGCCTCTGAACAGTTTTGGCATCTCACTCTATCCCTTGAAATTCAGAATGATTGGCTTCTATAGGAACTCAGAATCCAGACAGTGTTATTGATTCTCCTAGTTAAGTATGATGATTCTTGAACACAGCTACTTTATGAGTCTTGGCCGTGGCCCAAAGCACTCTGTCTTCCAGTATTACCACCGGATACATACATGCCACAGACACATAACTGAGTGAACCTTTTCAGATTGTGACTCAGCTTTGCTAGAGTCCCCAATTAGAGGTGTCTAGGGTTCTTAAGAACATTCTTTTTACCTTGGATCACGACTTTATTTTTTCTTTTTCTTTTTCCTTCTTTTTTTTCGTTTTTTTTGTATTCACTGCTTTTCTTGCTTCAAGAATCATTTTTATGATTTTTCAGATCCTCAGTAACATGTCTCCTTTTTTTCATCATTCTTTCAAGAGCTAGCATTCATGAACAACAAATTCAAAAGATATATGCACTGTTCAAGCATACATTCAGAAGTCAAAGTATTGCCACCACATCAAAATAATTAATCTGTTATAAAATTCAAAAATCATGCAATTCTTCTCTTTTTTAATTAAGAACATTTTTCATTTAAGAAAGGTGATGGATTCATAGGACATTCATAACTTTAAGGCATAGACACTAAGACACTAATGATCATAAGACACAAACATAAATAAAACATAAAGCATAATTTTCGAAAAAAAAAATAAAGAACAAGGAGATTAAAGAACGGGTCCACCTTAGTGATGGCGGCTTATTTTTCCTCTTGAAGGTTTTATGGAGTGCTTGAGCTCCTCAATGTCTCTTCCTTTCCTTTGTTGCTCCTCTCTCATGATTCTTTGATCTTCTCTAATTTCATGGAGGAGGATGGAATGTTCTTGGTGCTCCACCCTTAGTTGTCCCATGTTGGAACTCAATTCTCCTAGGGAGGTGTTGATTTGCTCCCAAGAGTTTTGTGGAGGAAAGTGCATCCCTTGAGGCATCTCAAGGATTTCATGATGAATGGGATCTCTTGTTTGCTCCAGCCTCTTCTTAGTGATGGGCTTGTCCTCATCAATGAGGATGTCTCCCTCTATGTTAACTCCAACTGAATTACAGAGGTGACAAATGAGATGAGGGAAGGCTAACCTTGCCAAGGTAGAAGACTTGTCCGCCACCTTATAAAGTTCTTGGGCTATAATCTCATGAACTTCTACTTCCTCTCCAATCATGATGCTATGAATCATGATAGCTCGTTCTATAGTAACTTTGGACCGGTTGCTAGTGGGAATGATTGAGCGTTGGATAAACTCCAACCATCCCCTAGCCACGGGTTTGAGGTCATGCCTTCTCAGTTGAACCAGCTTCCCTCTTGAATCTCTCTTCCATTGAGCGCCCTCTTCACAAATGTCTATGAGGACTTGGTCCAACCTTTGATCAAAGTTGACCCTTCTAGTGTAAGGGTGTTCATCTCCTTGCATCATGGGCAAGTTGAATGCCAACCTTACATTTTTCAGACTAAAATCTAAGCATTTCACCCGAACCATTTTAAGCCAATTCTTTGGGTCTGGGTTCACACTTTGATCATGGTTCTTGGTGATCCATGCATTGGCATAGAACTCTTGAACCATTAAGATTCTGACTTGTTGAATGGGGTTGGTAAGAACTTTCCAACCTCTTCTTCGGATCTCATGTCGGATCTCTGGATATTCACTCTTTTTGAGTTTGTAAGGGACCTCGGGGATCACCTTCTTCATGGCCACAACTTCATAGAAGTGGTCTTGATGCACCCTTGAGATGAATCTCTCCATCTCCCATGACTCGGAGGTGGAAGCTTTTGCCTTCCCTTTCCTCTTTCTAGAGGTTTCTCCGTCCTTAGATGTCATAAATGGTTATGGAAAAATAAAAAGCAATGCTTTTACCACACCAAACTTAGAAGGTTTGCTCATCCTCGAGCAAAAGAAGAAAGAAGAGAGTAGAAGAAGAAGAAATAGAGAAGATGGAGGGGGCTTTGTGGTTCGGCCAAGGGGGAGAAGTAGTGTTTAGGTTGTGTGAAAATGAGGGGGTGAGGATGGGTTTATATAGGGGTGGAGAGAGGGGTAGGGGTCGGTCATGTATGGGTGGGTTTGGGAGGGAAAGTGGTTTGAATTTGAATGGTAAGGTAGGTGGGGTTTTTTGAAGGATGGATGTGAGTGGTGAAGAGAATGGTGGGATTTGATAGGTGAGGGGTTTTTGGGGAAGAGGTATTGAGGGGATTAGTGAATAGGTGAAGAATAGAGAGAGTGGTGGGGTAGGTGGGGATCCTGTGGGGTCCACAGATCCTGAGGTGTTAAGGATAATTCATCCCTGCACCAAGTGGCGAGCAAAAAATGCTCCTTCTGCCAATCCTGGCGTTAAACGCTGGGCTGGTGCCCATTTTTGGCATTTAACGCCAGCTTCTTGCCATTCCTGGCATTAAACGCCAGTCTGGTGCCCCTTTCTGGCGTTAAACGCCCATTTTGCTGTCTTCACTAGTGTTTAAACGCCAACAAGTTTTCCTCTAGAGTGTGCTGTTTTTCTTTTTGTTTTTCATTCTATTTTTGCGTTTTCAATTGATTTTGTGACTTCACATGATCATCAACCTATAGAAAACATAAAATAACAATGGAAAATAGATAAATATAACATTGGGTTGCCTCCTAACAAGCGCTTCTTTAATGTCAGTAGCTTGACAGTGGGCTCTCATGGAGCCTCACAGATACTCAGAGCAATGTTGGAACCTCTCAACACCAAACTTAGAGTTTGAATGTTGGGGTTCAACACCAAACTTAGAAGTTGGTTGTGGCCTCCCAACACCAAACTTAGAGTTTGACTGTGGGGGCTCTGTTTGACTCTGTTTTGAGAGAAGCTCTTCATGCTTCCTTTGCATGGCAACAGAGGGATATCCTTGAGCCTTAAACACAAAGGATTCTTCATTCACTTGAATGATCAATTCTCTTCTGTCAACATCAATAATCACAGCCTTTGCTGTGGCTAGGAAGGGTCTGCCAAGGATGATGGATTCATCCATGTACTTCCCAGTCTCTAGGACTATGAAATCAGCAGGGATGTAATGGTCTTCAACCTTTACCAGAACATCCTCTACAAGTCCATAAGCTTGTTTTCTTGAATTGTCTATCATCTCTAGTGAGATTCTTGTAGCTTGCACCTCAAAGATCCCTAGCTTCTCCATTACAAAGAGAGGCATGAGGTTTACACTTGACCCTAGGTCACAC